>NC_061119.1:43211643-43258928 GCF_002878395.1 Capsicum annuum
GATTTACCTAGAGATAAAATACCCGTCGATATATTTTTTCAGGTAATGTCGCAAGTAATAATTTTCCAGGTAAATCCCCAAGAATAAATCCCCAGCAAAAGTTGCAGCACAAAATTCTCAAATAATTTTCTAGGTAATAAAATCCATTACATAAATTTCCATCAAAATATCTCTAAGTAAATTCGTAGGATAAATTACCTGAAATTTTTCTACGAATTTAAAAAATATATATATTTGTCCATATACCTGAGGATTTACCTAAAGATAAAATGCTCACTGATATATTTCCCCAGGTAATGTCGCAAGTACGAAATTTGTGCAATATGACGCCAAATTTACCTGCTGAATTTTTTGCATATATACAGTTCGCAGGTAATATATTTTAATGTTAAGAAATTTAATATTTTCGTAGGTAAATCCACATGTATTATCATCATGTAATTTATAGTTTTCTAGTAGTGTGAACGGATTATTTTTTGTTTTAGGCACTTCTTTTTATAACCAAGAAATCTTTGAGGATCAGTTAGCGCAGAATTAAACTCAATGGATAACGTACTAACCTCATCGTTTTCTCAAATAGTTAGAGCTTGTTTGCATCTGATCTACGCATCACGTGGTATATTTTATCACCGGATAGAGTCCTAGGTCCTATTACATAATTTCTTAGCTAAATCCTATGATCTTTCATTTCAACAAAGGTTTCATGAAATATATATCCCAGTTGATCATGATTGTTTTGTTAGTATATCCTATGGAAGCAAAGAGTTGGAGGATTGTAATTGAGGTCTCATAAGGTTCCCTCATCCCTTGGAAAGCATTTATCTTTAATGTTTTTATGGTAGTGGAAAAGTTTGAGTTTAATTTAGAGAGACAATTGAATAGAAATCAAAAGTATCTGAAGGATGAGATCACTGATATCTAGGGGGTGTACATAGGTCGGGTTGGTTCGATTTTTATTTAAAAAAAACTAAACCAACCATATCGGTTTATTAAAACTATGAACCAAATCAAATCAACATAAAATTAGTTTTTTCAGTTTAGGTTTTAGTCGATTTGTTCGGATTTTTTTTATTTTTTTGGATTTTTTCATTTTTTTTTAATCTTTAGTTTTTACAATTCTATTGTGATCGAAGACTAGATCAAATATATTTTCACTCATGTGCTAATGAAAAACCATAATTATGAAAAAGTGAGGAGCGGAAAACTCTCTTGAAACTAAAAAGTGAGATAAAGAGTGAAACGTTTAGATTTTAAGTTTATATTGGATTTTCTATCATTTAATTAACAATTAATGGACAAATATTATAACTTAAAGATACAAATCTAAATATATATCTACATCTACTTTCAAATTATTGAAAATTACTAAAATTAGTTGAAAAAGTATTTAAAAAGTAGATTATAAATAATATTTTATGTATAAAAAAGTTTGAATATTATATATATATTATGTCAATTTGATTCGGGTTCGATTTGATTTTTTTTTGTTAACAACATACAATAATGATCGTTTTTTTTTCTAACGTCAAACCAAACCATTTCGTTGGATCGGTTTGACTTGTACACCGCTACTGATATCATAAATTTAACAAAACAAGTAAAGAGAGAATCACCCCGTTGCTGGGATCGAACCTGGGTCACCCAGGAGATAGGCGGGAATACTCACCACTATACTACAGCGACTTGCTGATAGCAACGGCCAAGTACAACTTATTTATATGAAAATGAATCTTTAATACTAGTGTTTTTTCACAAATGAAAAAAGAATTATGACTATTCATTCACTTACAGATATGAGTTATTTTTTAAAAAAAGCTCCCACCGTTAATTTCATCAAATTGTTTGTTAATATCTAAACTTAGACTTGATTGTCACCTTTTAATATTCAGAAAATATTAACAAAACTTACCAAAGTATTATACTCTATAATACACTTACCTATCGTGTGAATACCATGTATCACAACTTTTTTATTTTACCAAACACTATAAAATAATGCAAAAATATTTTTCTAGGAATTCTTTTTTAATACCTCTAAGCAGATAAGTTGTCATTCCTTGGGGAAAAACTGAAAAGGCTTTAACCATGTTACATGGGCAATTTTGTTAAAAGTGACAAAAGAATTTGAAAATGAGAGGTAGGTAACTCAAGTTTAATAATTGAGTGTAGCTCATAATTACTTTATTATGGATTAAAAAAGTAGGGAAAGTTTGAGACTAGTCCACAAGTTTTTTAATTTATACATTGATTCAAATGTAAAACCTAATATAACTAAAAACAAAGGGGGAAAATGTGTATTTATCTCTCTTCTCATTTATTATTGTTTTCTCTCTCTTCACTATTTTTGTTGTTCATTGTTGATGCTGTTTTATTCATCATCTTCTGCTTCATTATCATCATCTTCTTCTTCATTATCATCATCATCTTCTTTTTACCAACCATTTTGTTGTTACCGCCACTACTGCTACTTGACCAATTTTTAGGTCAAATTTTATTTCGTATATCACTTTGGCATTACTTCATAGATGACTTTAGTAAGTAAAATTATGATTTTTAGTTGAATTTCTCATATGGGTACACTGCTACTGTTGTTTTTTCAACAATGGATAGAACTTAAACATGAATCTAACATATGAGTCACCTGTTGCAACAGAAAACTCATATGTTGGATTCATGTTTATGGTTCTATAGTGTTGTAACATGAATTGAACGGATGGGTCATTTGTTGCAACAGACGATTTATCTGGTATAATAAAGGAGTTATCAGTTGAAACAAATTACTCATCTGTTGCAACAAAACCTAAAGTTGATTCCAACAAACATGTCATCTCTTGCAACAGTTGAGTTATCTGTTGCAACAGATGACTCACCTGTTGGTATTTATATTACAAAACTATAAAACATGAGTCATCTGTTGCAACAGGTGAGTTATCTGTTGTAACAAGTTAGTTATCTATTGCAGCATGTCATTCATCTGTTGGAATCAGCTTTAAAGGTTCTTTAGTACTGTAACATCCATCTCAATAGGTGCTTCATCTGTTGCAATAGATGGATAATATGTTACAATAGATGATTCACCTATTTCAACATATGACTCATCTATTGAAATCAGCTTCAGGTTCTATAGTACCGTAACATGAATCCCAACAGATGAGTTATCTGTTGCAGCAGATTACTGATCTGTTGCAACATGTTATTCAATTGTAACAATAGATTACTCATCTGTTGGGGTTCATGTTATAGTACTATAAAATCACTATTGATTTTACTATCATGTCATTATTACCTTTTAAAAGAAATGTCTTTATTTAGGTACCACTAATAGAAAGATTCAATAACAGTAGGGGCGGATTGTCATAATGAATGGATCGAGAAGAGCAATTGATATGTATGGCGGTGAAAGGAGAGTGAAATGCTAAAGGTGATAGCTATGACAGTCCAAAGTAATATTTCGTATGATGATTTTTTGAACTTAATCATCAGCTATTGTAGACTGAATTGTCAACCGGAAGAACTCATCATCAACTACATGCACAACTTCTTTGAAAATCAGAGGGTACTACCTTTCAATATAACTGATCAGGTTCGGTTGCGTACTTATTTGAGTGATTCAGTTAGGCCGGTGTTAAGGGTGTACGTGGTTGAAAAATCGAGAGATAACGAGAACCAGAATATAGAAGAAGAACAACAATAAGACATGTTTGATGATAAGTTGGAGTATCTGGACATGAGTATTCCATATGATAATCAAACACCTACGCCCGTTATTGCGACCAATATGGTGGGTAGCTCTTGTCAATCAACACAGTCAGGTAATCGTCTAAATGACGACATTGGTTTTTACAAAGGAATTTTATTCAAGAATAAGATAGAACTATCTACGTCTTTGTTTATTGCTTGCTTGCAAAAAGATTTCAGACTAAATAAGGTGATTAATTGGAGAAAAGTCTTTTCTTTTAGATATGTTAATCCGAACTGCAAGTGGTGGTTGAGGGTTGTGAAATATTTAAGTTCTGACAAATTCATCATTAATGTTTATAAAAAGTATCACACATGTGGTTCAGAGCATATTACAAGACATAATCCTCACGCCACGACAAAGGTCCTTGGTCAATATTTTCAAAATAGATTCTCCAATCGCAAAGGCCCTTCAACAAGTGATATGGCCAATCAAATCCTTACAGAATTAGGTGTTACGATCAGTTATTGGAAGATATATATGTCCATGGGGATTTTCAAGGACTTAATTAGGGGAACACACGAGGGTATGTAGTCCTCGATGCCTACCGTTACATGCTTGAGTCCATAAATTTCGAAAGTAAGACGGCGTTGAATATTTATGAAAACAGAAAGTTCAAGTACTTTTTGTATCATATGATGCTAGGATTCTTGGTTTTCAATAGTTGAAAAAAGCCATAGTCATCGGCGGAACTTTTTTGAGGAGAAAGTATGGAGGAGTTATGCTATCGACGGTAGCACAGAATATGGAAAGTCACATCTTTTCTGTCACTTTTTATATAATGGACAAGAAATGTGATGCCTCATACATATATATTTTTGAACAAATGCAAAGTTGTGTTAAGGATATCGAAGAGTTGTGTATTATTTTGGATAGACGTCCAAGTACCCAAAGATGGTTCAATTTTGTACACTTGGACAAAATATTTGAAACAACTTTTACAACGAAAGGGTCGTGTCTTTTTTTTTTATAGAGCAACTAAAGCATATGTTATAGCTGAGTTTTTTGACCATTTCAATCAAATATGAGATATGTCACCAAGGCAGCACAACTTCTTGAATGTGTCGATTTCAAAAGATGGAGCCGGGTATTTTTTTTGGTAACTAGGTACATTGTTATAAATTTAATGTCATGTTTGAGTTACAAGTTTGTAATACTATATGATATCGTACTAAGTGATTTTTTTTGTATAGGTATAATATTATGACGTCAAACATAGTTGAATCAGTAAATTTATTGTTTGGCAAAGAGAATTTTCCATTGTGACACTATTTGATGAAATAAATAATAAGTATGCCAAATTATTTCACGAAAGGCATATGCAGTTAGCAAACGCTGGAAACAGATTTGTTCTAGAAGTGGAAAAACAAATATCAACGAATATTAATTTAGGGAATATGTTATTTACTCCTCAAGTAGCAGATTACAAGTTCAGTATCGATGGTCATGGTAATATTGTCACGGTCGATCTTCAAACAAGATCGTCTACATACAAAGTTTTTTACTTGGACCAAAACTCTGTCCACATGCTATAGCAGCGCTTCGAGTCCAATATGGTACACAATGTGGAACTTAAATTTATGAGTACTCGTTGTTGACACCCAATTTTGGCTTTCCAAACTTAAAATTAACGTATTTAGGCCCCTGATCGTTAAATGACCCAATATGCAATTTTTCACATATTTTTTGTAATTATTAATAAATTGTTGATAATCATCATTATTTTAGTATTTTTACTCATTTATTATCATATTTTAATTTTACATGATTTATTGATAATTACCTTTAATTTCATAAATTTTAGGATTTTTATCAGTTTATTATTATTTTAATATTTTTGCATAGTCCTCTGCATACGTATACAACATAGCACTGCAATTCTTTGTAGCGTAGTATAATTTTAATCATTTATAGCATAATATTTTTTTTTCAAAACAATTATATTTTTTATTTATTATTTATATTTTATGTAATTATGCATCGACATTCATATTTTTTGTACAATACGACTTACAAATGTGAGTCAATTTAATTATTTTAATACACAGAATAATAAATTAGTCAAGTCGAAGTCTTATCACTTTTTAATTTTTCAACTTTATTTCACCCACTATCCCTAATTTAAGGGACTTGTTGGGAAAAAGTAGATATGAATATTATTGTTTATTATTTTTTCTTTTTTAAAAACTCCACACACAATAAACACACAAAGCACACACCACAAACATTCACACCCTTAATTTCAAAAAATTTAGGATTTTTATCAGTTTATTATTATTTTAATATTTTTGCACAGTTATTTACATACGTACACAACATAGCACTGTAATTTTTTTACCGTACAATTTTAATTCTTTATAGCATAATATATTTTTTTAAGATAATTATATTTTTTATTTATTATTTATATTTCTACTTTTTTTTGTATTTATATATCGGCATTTATTATTTTATATGATATTTAATACGACCTGAAAAAGATAAGTCGAATCAGTTATTTCAATACACAGTACAATAATGATTCGGTGTCTTGTCACATTAACACAAATAATATTAATTTAATTTTCTTTTCCTGTTTCCTCCACTTTTTTGACTTTCCCATATCTACTTTCCTAAATCTAAGGGATATGCTTGAAAAATATAGATTTGATGAATTACTTTTTCCTTTTAAATACTCTAACACACATTCACAATACACATACAAAAACATGGATTTTTACTCCCACATGTTTTCTTCTATTTTTTTCTCTCTCTCTAAAACGCACAAACTCCATGGATGCTAGACAATTTGCTATATTTAGATGCTAATTTTTTATGCCTTTTGCTTTTCTATGTTATTACTATTGTTTAATGCTAGCTACTATATTCACGTTGCATTTCTTTTTTTATTACTTTACTTGTGGAGTGACTTAGCACAATCTTATGATTTTTCTTGGGTGAGCTGCTACTATTTTGTGGGAATGCTTAGGACGACTTTGTCCTTTATATTTAATTCAACAGATAAGAAACATGATTCTACACTAAACATGGCCAATGAAATTATCTCTCTGTCTGGATAGTTAAGGCCACCCCATTATAAAAGACGAATTTTATTTTTATCAAAGTTATTATTTTATATTAAGGGTCATCACTTGGCCAATGAAATAATCTCTCCGTCTAGATATTTGAGGCCACAGACTTTATTTTAATCAAAGTTATTATTTCATATTAAGGGCCAACACTTGGCCGATGAAGAAATTTTTCATCGATTTTTGAGGCCTGCACAAATAAAAATATGGATATTACGTATATAAATACGTAAAAAAATAAATAAATTTGGGCGATGACGAAATTTTTATAACAACGCAAAAAACTTTATGATTCGTTTCTTGGCAAGACTATTTAGGACGGCTAATAAAGCAACCACTTCGTAGCCATGCTGTATTTGAAATTTAATCTGAGCATATTTTTTAACGAAAAATTATATTTTTTTATACATGTATGCACACATACGTTCTCAATTTATTTTGATAGTTGTTTATTTGTTATTAACATTTTGCTTCAAGTATTTATACAGGTTATTGGGAATATTTAGCGGGAATGGAATGCAAAGAAATTTTTAATTTTTATGTTTGTATTTTATATTCTTACACTTGTACAAATAGCGATTATAGTAAAAAATTTATTTTTTGGGGCGTTGGGTGGGGATGCTTTTATACAAATATTCACCACGCGTTTAGGTAAATTTAGGTCGTTAATATTTATATTAAAAAAATTAAATTAATTTGGATACTTAACTAATTAATTCATACTTATACATTAAAAGATATTGCATACTTTTTTTTTCTTTAATATAATTTTTTGATATTTTTTATTTTTTACGCGATTCTCATCACACATTAGGCAAATTTAGGCCTTTAATATTTATATTAAAATTGATTTAGATATGTAATCAAATAATTCACACCTTTTACATTAATAAATATTACGTAATTTTTTTTCTTAAAACAATTTTTCTTTATTCAATTTTGTCTTTACATACATTTTTATATATTTTGTTTATATATATTTTATGAAACATACGCATTGTATTATTTCAATACATATTGTATATTTGTATCTACAAATATTAATTTTTCTCTTCACTTTTTTAATAAATCTAAGTTTGGTCGGGAACCACATTTCTGGATTCTGAAGGGTGCCTAATTCCTCCCTTCGGAATAATTTGAACCCTTACCTGGAATTAAAAATGGTTTCGTAGATTAAAGCATAAGTCATATATGTTAATAAATAGATAGGTTTCCTCATTTTCCTTAAATATTAGGTGGCGACTCTATACAAAATTAATTTTTTTTGAGTCCATAATGTCGTGCTCATTTTGACATTAGATAAAAATCGGGTATGATAGTTTGACGACTCTGCTGGGGAGAACGAGAAGGTTCTAGCCATTACAGGCTTAGGTAAATTTTCATATATATTATACACTGTTATTTATTTTTTCTAGTTGTCTTGATTTATCTTGTTTGTGTAACATAAATTATTTATTTGTTATTATTTTGTGTAGATTATTTATTTATTATTTTATATAAATTGACATTCCGTTCATATTTTCTCCACTTCCGAAAGCTGACACTCACACACATTGTACACGCGGATTGTACATTGTACTTTCTCAAAATTCTTTCAAATCACCTTAGTTTAGAGAGTTGGCGCATATGTGGAGTGAGCGGGAGTTTTACTGCCATGGAACTACGTGTCTTCTCATATAGAAAATTTTTGTCCGAGTCTACCCACTCTTAGTCAACATAGGATAGAACTAAAATAGTACATTTTATGTACATGCATATTAGTCAATTTTGTTTATAAGTCCGAAGGGTTCATGACCCAAGTGACATAGTATTATTTTTTGTACATATTTTGAGAATTATTGTGTTTGTACACATTTATTTGCTCTAAATTGATTATATTTTAGTGGAAATGTGTAATCTAACCTTCATTTTGTATAGTGGATCGGTTAAAAGATGCACCTTGAAAATATCGCCACTAGCTGTGTATAGGTTTGAACTACGTTTTGACCTGATTCTTGTCCTGACAAGATACGTAGGCAACCCTGCATTAGGGTTCGATCTCTTTACTGTTTTAGAATAATTTCTCCGGTATTCAAATTGGGATAATTTTCTGGAAGAGTTCAAAGATGCTCTTCAAAAGCCTTCAAGAGCACAATTTAATAGCTCCTCAAATCCAAATCTCATTGGCATTAGTGCCTTGCCGGCCTACCTCCAGATCCTCGCCTAATATTTGTGCAAGAATACCTAATTTCTTCTTTCGAACATCGTAACCCATTAAATTTGTGGCGTATCGATCCTCCCTTTCAAAAGCAAGGGTTCAATATTTTTTTCAGTTATAATAATTCGGCCAACTACAGCAAAATAATGTCATAATTCCTTCAATATCTGACTTTTTCAATCATGTCATCATACTGAAGTTGTGTCAAAGCTCTCCCAATTCTTGACATCCATTCTCTCGATTATTTAATCAGAACAATTTTGATGCTACAAGCAGTTCTTTCCTGGTCATCTTTCATATTATTTTTTTCGGGATTATATTTCTTTTTTACAATCATACATTGCACATACTAATTCAAAAATTTTCTTGAACTGCGCAGACCTGATTCTTATTTTTACAAGATATGTAGGCAACCCTCATTTGGGTTCGGTCCCATTCTTTTAAAAATTAGTAATAAAATTTTGACTTGTTCGCACTAATACAATTAGGAGTGTGCATGAGAAAGAACAAACTGATAGGATGTAAAGGATCGATTTCATGGTAAACCATAGATACTTTTGGTACCTTTTATCACACCTGAATAATGTTTGAAAAGATATTTTGCATACATTTAAGACAAGAACGAAGCGAACCTCATCGTTTCATGTGCAATATGGGGTGAGCTTTAGTTTAATTATTTGCATTGCATTATTAATCTAGAACTTGACCTTAATATCTGTTAAGGCAAAATTCTTAATTATATTTGGTTTAGGAAAGGACTGTAGGCCTTTTTTGATCCGATTGTGCCTTTCATAGCCCTCCATATGACATTAATCCCTAGCATTTCCTTTTTTTCAGCCTAAAACCTTTAATTTGGATAACCGCTTCTGAGCCTATACTTTTTTGAGTGCTACATGCGTTATCCCTCTCTTGGCCCTACTTTTTTTAGCGCACTAAATTTGTAGAAATTGCGGACGATTATTCAAGAGCAAAGACACAAAATGCAAAGGATATGTTGTCCAGATGAACAAAAAACGACTTCAAAAAAAGCAATATCCCCCCCCCCCCCCCCCCCCCCATATACACACATAAAAAGAAAAAAGAAAAATAAATAAAATATATATATAATTTCTTGAAAAAAAAGGAAAACTCCAATGCAAGATTCAAAAGAAGTCAAAGCAAGTACAAAACAAGGGACAACGCAACACAACAAAGAAGATCACGCATCAAAGTGCAACAAGCATCGAAAGCACAAATGCAGTGTAATGCTCATTGAGGAATTAGTCACTTTCATTCCAAATATTATCCTATCTGTCCCCAAGCCTATATTACAAGCCGATAGCAAGTCCTGCAAGATCCTATTTCAAGTGTCCTCACATTAGTGGATACTTACATAAAGGTCAAACCTATGGTATCGCAATTGCATGCATTGAATTCCTTCTGAGTGTGAGTGTTTTTCTTGTTACGTCCCAAAATTTAAAAGAAAATCACTCAAATATGTGCGAAATAAGATATTCTTTTACTCAAATATGTGCAAATTGGAAATTTCTTTCGGGAGAGGGCACTTGAAACATTAAAATAAGCATAAATCAAATCTTTGTTTGAAGCAAGATGAACAAATCTTATCGATACTTAAGCGTGTCTAAGGTACCACTTGAAACTATAGGAGTTATCCTAAAGTCGATCTAGATTAGATGGGAAGGAGATGGAGAATTCTTATGCACACTATTAATTATTGGTACCAACTGAAGTCAAGACAAGATTGTGCCTTCTTCATCTTTCAGCATTTTTTTTCAAAAAATACAATAGTTTTCTTTCTTTTTTCAAGAGGCCCACTTTCACATACATGCATTTTCTTACCTTTCATTCAAGGTTCTCACTTTACATACATGCATTTTGTACTTTTCATTCAAGGCGCCTAATTTTGAAATATGGGCATTTGACTTTTTCTTTCAAGCACATACCTTTTACTGGCATTTAAGGTGTCATGCATCAGTCTTCGTAGACAATCGAAGACGTCATTCATTTTTCAGTCCCCGTAAACAATCAAAGATGTCATGTATTTTCTTAATCACAAGACATTTTTTTTATTTAAAAAGGCTCCTTTCAAAGGAAACAATGCTAGCATAAATCATACGCTGGGGAAAATTTTGAGAGCCGCCTCAAAACTTTATCTATTTTCTTATTTCGAATTATATTGACCTGATTCTCGTGACACTCAAGATATGTAGGAAGTTATATGCAAAGTTCGGTCATTACAATTTCATAATCATTCTTTTCCCCCAGCAAGTACACAATCTTGCATCCCCCAGCACCTCACAAATCAATACTGGACAATTTTGAAAGCAACATCGGAAATATGTGAACATTTTCATTCCCAAATAATTTTTTGTTCAATAATTATTTTTTAACATGGGTTTGTCCACCTTAAAATAGGACAATTGGGTCAGTCTATTCTCCAATAAGACAGTTATGCATATTTTTCTTCAATTAAATATTTATGCTTGCTTGCCTTTACTTGCACATATCTCACTTTATTTATTTATGTTTACACTGTATGCTATCTTTGCTTTTACTTGCACACATCACAATGTATTTGTTTTATCATTTGTTATTTAAGTACTGTGTGTTTTCCTTGTTTTTTTTTTTTTTGCATATCTTGCAATGTATTTATTTTATTATTTAACACTGTATGTTATTTTTGCCTTTGCTGACACATCGCAATGCATTTATTTTATCATTTAAGCACTGTATTTTATCTTTGCCTTTATTTGCACGCATAGCAATGCATTTATTTTATCGTTTAAGCACCAAATTCTATTTTTGCCTTTACTTTTACGCATCGTAACATATTTATTTTATCATTTAAGTACTGCATTTTATTCTTGCCTTTACTTGCATGCACCGCAATGTATTTATTTATTTTATCATTTAAGCACCGTATGATATCTTTATCTTTATCTGCACGCGTCGCAATGTATTTATTTTATCATTTAAGCATTGCATGTCATCTTTGTCTTTATCGACGCATATTTATGCATTTAAGCACTGCACGCACATATCGCAATGCATTTATTTTATCATATAGGCACTACACGCCTCACAAATATCGCAATGCATTTATTTCATCATTTAAGCACTACATGTCATCTTTGCCTGTGTTGGCAGCTTACCGCAATGCATTTATTTGTCATTTAAGCACTGCATTTTATTCTTGTATTTACTTGCACGCATCGCAAAATATTTATTCATTTTATTGTTTAAGCATCGCATGCCATCTTCGCATTTGTCTGCACATATCGCAATGCATTTATCATTAAAGCACCGCACCCACATATCGCAATGCATTTATTTTATCATTTAAGCACTGCATGCCTCACAAATATCGCAATGCATTTATTTTTTATTTAAGCACTGCATACATCGTGGCCTTTACCAGCATATATTGCAATCCATTTATTTTATCATTTAAGCACCGCATTTCATCTTTGCCTTTACGTGCCCATCGTAATGCATTTACTTTGTTATTTAAGCACTGTATGCTTTGTCTTTACCTACACATATTACAATGCACTTATTTTACCATTTAAGCACTGAATGCTATCTTTTCTTGTACCATTTTTCTCTCTGTCTTAATCAGTTAAGCACTGCATGTTAACTTTTAATTTCTCAAAAATGAAAAAGAAAAAAAATAAGCTTAATGCATTTGCAAGCATATAATTTGTGTATAAATTGGATCCATCCACCTTAAAATAGGACATTTTGAAATAGTCTACCCTCTAATAAGATATTTATTGTCTTTGGTTAAAATTTTGCGATGTCTTTGTTTATTTATCTTTACATTAGTTACGCGCTACGTGTTATTTTTTGAATTTCTTGAAAAACAAAAAAAATCAAGCTTAGTTACTTGTTTGTCTACTGTTTTTTTTTTTCGTTTTATGAATTTAGCAGGCATAGAATTCGAGGATGCATTGAGTTTCTCCAACCCAAAATAGGACATGTTGGGATCGCTTTTAAGTTATACCCAACCTGATCCTCATGCAACTCAAAAATGTAGGCAACTCTAAATTGGAGCTCACTTAATTTTTTATCAAAAATATTTTTTTGTCGAGCAAAATTTGCTATACGTCAACGTTTTCGTTTGAAGACTTCTACATTATCTTCAAACGAAAAGGGGCAAATTGTTGACACTCAATTTTGGCTCTTCAAACTTAAAATTAACGTATTTAGGCCCCCTGATCGTTAAATGACACAATATGCATTTTTTCACATATTTTTTGCAATTGTTAATAAATTGTTGATAATCATCATTATTTTAGGATTTTTACTCATTTATTTTCATATTTTAATTTTACATGATTTATTGATAATTAACTTTAATTTCATAAATTTTAAGATTTTTATCAGTTTATTATTATTTTAATATTCTTGCACAGTTATCTGCATACGTATACAACATAACACTGCAATTCTTTGTAGCGTAGTATAATTTTAATCATTTATAGCATAATATATTCTTTCAAGACAATTATATTTTTTTATTTGTTGTTTATATTATTCTATAATCATACATCGGCATTCATATTTTTTGTATAATACGACTTATAAATGTGAGTCGATTTAATTATTTTAATGCACAAAATAATAAATTAGTCAAGTCGAAGTCTTATCACTTTTTAATTTTTTGACTTTATTTCACGCACTATCCCTAATTTAAGGGACTTGTTGGGAAAAAGTAGATATGAATTTTATTTTTTATTATTTTTTCTTTTTTAAATACTCCACACACACCCTTAATTTCGTAAATTTTAGAATTTTTATCACTTTATTATTATTTTAATATTTTTTCACAGTCAATTACTTACGTACACAGCATAATACTGTAATTTTTTACCGCACAATTTTAATTATTTATAGCATAATATATTTTTTTGAAGATAATTATATTTTTTATTTATTATTTATATTTCTATTATTTTTTTTGTATTTATATATCGGCATTCATTATTTTATATGTTATTTAATACGATCTGCAAAAGCTGAGTCGAATCAGTTATTTCAATATACAGTACAATAATAATTCGGTGTCTTATCACATTAACACAAACAATATTAATTTAATTTTTTTTTCTATTTCCTCCACTTTGTTTTACTTTCCCACATCTACTTTCCTAAATATGAGGGATATGCTTGACAAATATAGATTTGATGAATTACTTTTTCCTTTTAAATACTCTAACACACATTCACAATACACATACAAAAACATAGATTTTTACTCCCACATGTTTTCTTCTATTTTTTTTCTCTCTCTAAAACCCACAAACTCCATGGATGCTAGACAATTTGCTATATTTAGATGCTAATTTTTTATGTCTTTTGCTTTTCTATTTTATTATTGTTGTTTGACACTAGCTACTATATTCACGTTGCATTTCTTTTGTTATTACTTTACTTGTGGAGTGACTTAGCACAATCTTATGATTTTTCTTGGATGAGTTGCTACTATTTTGTGGGACTGCTTAGGGCGACTTTATCCTTTATATTTAATTCAACAGATAAGAAACATGATTCTACACTAAAAGATGGAGTTTATTTTTATCAAAGTTATTATTTTATATTAAGGGCCATCACTTGGCCAATGAAATTATTTCTCCATCTGGATATTTGAGGCCATGGGCTTTATTTTTATCAAAGTTATTATTTTATATTAAGGACCAATACTTGGGTCTATGAAGAAGTTTTTCGTCGATTTTTGAGTTCTGCACAAATAAAAAGATGGATATTACGTATATAAATACGTAATAAAATAAATAAAATTGAGTGATGACGAAATTTTTATAACAACACAAAAAGCTTTATGATTCATATCTTGGCAAGACGATTTAGGATGGCTAATAAAGTAACGTAGCCATGCCGTATTTGAAATTTAATTTGAGCCCACTTTTTAATGAAAAATTATATTTTTTTTTATACATATATGCACACATACGTTCTCAATTTTTTTGATAGTTGTTTATTTGTTATTAACATTTTACTTCAAGTGTTTATACAGGTTATTGGGAATATTTATCGGGAATGGCATGCAAAGAAATTTTTAATTTTTATGTTTGTATTTTATATTCTTACACTTGTACAAATAGCGATTATAGTGAAAATTTTATTTTTTGGGGAGTTGGGCGAGAATGCTTTTATACAAATATTCACGACACGTTTAGATAAATTTAGGCCGTTAATACGTATATTAAAAAAAATTAAATTAATTTAGATACCTAACTAATTAATTCATACTTATACATTCAAAGATACTGCAAAGTTTTTTTCTTTAATATAATTTTTTGTTATTTTTTTTTTACGCGATTCTCATCACACATTAGGCAAATTTAGGCCTTTAATAATTATATTAAAATTGATTTAGATATTTAATCAAATAATTCACACCTTTTACATTAATAAATATTACGTAGTTTTTTTTCCTTAAATCAATTTTTCTTTATTCAATTTTGTCTTTACATATATATTTATATATTTTGTTTATATGTATTTTACCACAACATATGCATTGTATTATTTCAATACATATTGAATATTTGTATCTACAAACATTAATTTCTCTTCCCTTTTTTAATAAACCTAAGTCTGGTTGGGAACCACATTTGTGGATTCTGAAGGGTGCCTGACCCCTTCCCTTCGAAATAATTTGCTAACCCCTTCCCTTCGAAATAATTTGAACCCTTACCTGAAAACTAAAATGGTTTCGTAGATTAAAGCATAAGTCATATATGTTAATAAATAGATAAGTTTTCTCATTTACCTTAAAAATTAAGTGGCGACTCTGTATAAAATTAATTCTTTTTGAGTCCATAATGTTGTGCTCGTTTTGACCTTAGATAAAAATCGGGTATGACACTTGTCTTCATATTATTCAGTAAAAAGATATATAATGGCATATAGTGAGAATATTAACCTGGTGCCTCCTAAAGAATCTTAGGTTGTTCCTATAGAGATTTTAGAGAGATTAATACCTCCTCCACATATTAACCCAAGCGCTATTAAATCGGGAAGAAGGCTATAGAAGAGGAGGCGTGGAGTCGGAGAATTATTTCCATTAAAAAAACAAGCGCTCCTTATGTAAGAACACTGGCCACAAAAGAACTACATGCCCAGGTCGTAATCCACCATAATCGTTGTAAGAGTAAAACTTAAGTTGTTGGTTTTTTGTAATGAACTTTGACATTTTTAACTCATTATTGTAAACATAAATGTTATTGTTTTTAACTGGAGTGTTTTCTTCCAATAGATAGACCATCTGTTGTAATATATCTTTTGGAAGAACACAATACACATCTTCAAAATGGATTGTGTTCATCCAACAGATCACCAATATTTTGCGACAGATGGGCTATTTGTTGGAATAACACAATATAGTTCCTACCACTGGTTTGTGTTCTTCCAACAGATGACCAATCTATTTCAACAGATGGTCCATCTATTGGAAGAACTCAAAACTCTTGCTATTGGTACTAGATTCAAAATTGTTCCAATTTCTCAATCCTTACCTCCAACCCACGACACGTTAAGAAGAAGAAATAGACAGAATAAAAATTAAACAAGAAATAAAGTAAAAGTCAATCAAACATAGATTTTTTAATTAACAAAACAAAATACATATGCTAAAAGAAAAAATATAACCTAATTATTATTATTATTATTATTATTATTATTACTGTCAGTCGGTCAAAAGTCAATCGGCAGCAGTAGGGCCCTCTTCAACCTTCGAATCATACGCACCATCTGTGCTTTCATGGTGTCCAACTCCCACTGGAGTTCATTAACCTTCCTTTGAAGTTTCCGTATGGTGTCACTCAAAATTGCCATATCCTAAATCGGATCAGCCATATCTAGAACACGCATGAATTAACAAAAAATATAAAACACTAAAGAAAAGAAAAAGTCTGAATGTAATACAATGTATACTACTTACTGGTAGATTTACAAAAAAAAAACTTACCTCAATGAAAAAGGAATCTGCTCTTTGAAGAGAAGTGGTTGAAGATGTAACATGAAAGACGAGATGTGAAAAGTAAAAATCGTGGAGTAGAATGAACGAGTAAGGAGGGACCTATTTGTAGAGGATTGAATTTGAATGTATTAAACCAAAAGTCATGACTGTTCACCTCCATTTTATTAATTACATACCTTAAATAAATCAAACTGGTGACTTTTTTATTACTGTGAAAAGTCATGACTTAATTATATCAAACTGGTGACTTTTTTATTATTGTGAAAAATCATGATTTTTCAACTTTTTAATATTAATTAGTTCTTAAAATTAAATAACCGTTTTTCTTTATTAAATAATCGAAGACTTCACATTTTCAATAGCCATTTCTTTTAACAAAAATAACTTTTATTGAGTTGTTGCAACGTATCGTCCATCTGTTGCAACAGATAACCCATCTATCACAGTAGATTAACCATCTGTTTTAACTGATGGTCTATTTATGCAACAGATGACCCATCTATTGTAAGAGATGGGTTATCTGTTGGAAGAAAGATGGACCATTTCTTAGAAGAGTTGTTTTGATTTTTTTCAATAGCTGATTCATCAGTTACAACAAATGGAGATTTTGATTCATCAACTGTTTTGAATGAGTTGCTGGGGGAGACGATTATAAAGTAGAATGTGTTGCAGGAGAATAAGTGCGTGGGAAAGGGGAGTTATTGAAGATTATATCATCTCAGACCTTATTAAAGAAGAAACAGAGGATAGAAAGCAAGGAACTTCTAGCCAATAAAATTGACTTGAAATATGAAAAATCTGAATGAGCTGGAAATATGAAAGTCTATCCAAAAATAAAAATCCCTCAGTCATTATTGTAAAGAAAAATGGTAAAGTGGACTGGAGCTAGACACTTTGCTAGGTTAACTATGACTAGTTAGCGTGGCCTGAATGATCACTTCCAAAGAAAGAAACAGAACTCCAAGAAAGAAACTTTGTGAGCACCAAGGGTTGGAAATATGTACAATCAGGAATGAAACTTAAACCAAGAACTGCTGAAGTTAAAATAAGGGAATCCAAAGCGTCAATTTTTGAAGTTTAACTTGCATCCCATGCCTTTTTTTTGTAGTTATGATTAGGTCAATGGCAGTGGAAACAAAAAGGTCTGAAGTTGGGCATAAATCTCATGCCTTTTTTTTTCCACTGTTATTGACCTGAATAGAACGACAACCAGAAGGCCTAGGATGCAATTTTAACTACAAAAATTTCCACCTAGCTTGATCCCTTATTTTTACCTTAGGAGTTCTCGCTTTAAGTTTCATTCCTGACTGTACATCTTTCCAACCCTCGATGTTTGCAAAGCTGCTTCTTTGGAGTTCTGTTCCTTTCTTTGGAGGTGGTCATTCAGACCATGCTAACTAGTTGTATTAGCTAGCAAAGTGCACAGCTCTAATCCACTTCACCATTTTTATTTTCAACAACGACTGATGGACTTCATTTTTGGATAGACTTTTATTTTTTCAGCTTATTCAATTTTTTTTATTTTTCATATCAATTTCATCGGTCAGATTTGTTACACGCTCCTTGCTACCCTATGTTTCTTCTTTAATAAGGCCTAAGTTGATATATAGTCTTCAACACCTCCCCTTTTCTTTGCATATATTCTCCCAAGCACCTTCTGTTGTATAATTATCACCCCGAGAAACCCAACTATATAAATTTGAACCAGGGCAATAACAATATTGATTTCAATTCCTTTTTGCAATAGTGCAAGGCTTTGGAGGACTTTTAAAAGTCCATTGAACCCCTAAAATCAGTCCAATCACTATTGAATCTTTACACTGCCACAAAAAACTTGATCCCTTCTCCAAACTTGGCACATAAATATTAGCAAAACCATTATTAAATAGTAACAGGGTATCAACACCACCTACTTGGTCTCTCAGCCTTATCTGTTCGAACCTATCAAACTTAACTGTAAAATACAATATCTTGTTAGAATGGTCAATGCCTAATTGGTAAAAAACAACATTCACAAAAATCAATGTACTCTATGTGTGTTTTCACGATAACATGATCAGTAAAACATACCTCCCACATATGAAGTGGTTCCATCTGCAAGCACTTTATTTCTCTTAACCCATCTTTACTCTAGCCTTTTATGTTGGTCGGGAAAAAGTTGATCCACTTTTACTTTCTTTTCTTTTGGGAGATATCTTTTATCTATAAACAAGAGAAAATAAAAGGAATATTACAATTAAAGTCTGCATTATTTAAAAAAGTTGCAACACAAAATTCAATAAATAAACACATTACAATAAGTATTTTAACAAAAGACCTATTTGTTGCAACAGATGACAAACATATTGTAACAGATGGGTCATGTGTTGGAAGAGCTGTTTTGAGTTATTCCAATAGCTGATTCATTTGTTGCAACAGATGGGGAGTCTGTTGGAAGACCTAGTTTAATATCTTTCACCATGTGTTCCACCTACTACAGCACCAACACCAACGCCAATAACACCACTACCAATATCAACAACAAGGTTTTATAAGGTGTCCCAACAGATGGGTCATCTGTTGGAAGAACATAATCCAGGTTTTGAGTTATTTAAATAGATGACCAATCTGTTACAACAAATGAACCATATATTGCAATAACTCAAGGGCCATGACTTTTATTAATTATTTAATAAAAATAACGGTTCGTTCATTCAAGACTTAAAAGACACATTTTCTTCAATTTTCTTAATAAATAGGATATGAGTTAGTAAATAAAATCAACAACTGTAAATAACTAATAAAAATATCCAATGTAAAAATATGATATACAAAATTTCAATTTTCATCAAGGAAAATATGAAAAATTTAATGAAACGGGCAAAGAAGAAGATGAGAATGCAAGAATAATAGTAAAGAGCACAAATCTAATAGTGAACCATACCTGCCATGTCAAAAGAAAAGGGGTCAAAAAAATAATTTTATGTGAGAAAAAATATAGATTGATTGAGATCCAAAAGGATCAGGAGAAAAAGGAGAGAAAAAAAAGAAGACAATTGAGATTACCCTAAAGAGGAGAGAAAGAGAAAGAAGAGAGACGAATTATTTTATGGTTGAAGGAGAGAGAATTCTATTGATGAATTTAAATATTTATTAATTTATGGTGATGAATGTTTTGAGGAGAAAAGGGAGACGGTGACAGTGACATTGAAAAGACAAAATTTGACAACACATGGAGGAGATTTTTTAGTTATCCAAAAAATGTTTGACCACCTTAGTATTTTTTTCTTTTTTTTTATTTCAGACAAAAAATTACTTTAAAATAAAAAAAAGATCTTCCAATAAATAAGTCACTTGTTGCAATAGATGTCAATATCTGTTTGATAATTTTCAACAGATTAGTTATCTGTCACAACATATAGCAAACTCAATTTGATATTTTTCAATATATAAGTCATTTATTGCAACCGATATCAATATTTGTTTGATAATTTTCAATAGATAATAATCTGTTGCAACAGGTTGAACATCTATTTTAATAGATGTCTATAATTGTTTGATAATTTTCAACAGATGTGTCATCTGTTGCAGTATTTAGTCCTCTATTTATTCATTTTAATCCATTATTTAAAATATATAAATTGATTTAGCTATAATTAAGGACGAGTTCATTAGTTCAACTACAATTTTGAATTGATCTCGTTGCAATTACATGATTAACTATTGTGTTCGTCCTGATCAGAGTCATCAATTGATCAATTTGAGTTGAAATAATTCATATCAAGCCCTTATTTAAAATATATAAATTGATTTATCTAGAATTAAGGATGATTTTATAGGCTCAACTACAGTTTTAATGGATGTTGTTGCAGTTACATAATCAACTATTGTGTTCGTCCTGACCAGAGTAAAGATTTCATCAATTTGCGTTTAAATGATTCACATTAAGCCATTATTTAAAATATCTAAATTTATTTAGCTATAATTAAGGATGAGTTCATAGGTTCAATTATAATTTTAATTGATCTCATTGCAATTACATGATCAACTACCGTGTTCGTCCTGATCGGAGTCATCAATTAATCAATTTGAGTTGAAATGATTCATATCAAGACATTATTTGAAATATCTAAATTTATTTAGCTAGAATTAAGGATGAGTTCATAGTTTAAACTACAATTTCAATTGATGTCATTGCAATTACATGATCAACTACTGTGTTCGTCCGGACTAGAGTAAAGGTTTGATCAATTTGAGTTGAAATGATTCATATCAAGCCATTATCTGAAATATCTAAATTGATTTAGCTAGAATTAAGGATGAATTGATAGGTTCAATTACAATTTCATTTGATCTCATTGTAATTACATGATCAACTATTGTGTTCGTCCTCATCAGAGTAATCAATTGATTAATTTGAGTTGAAATGATTCATATTAAATTATTATTAAATTCATTAAAATTATAAGTGAACTTAATAACTGAAAACCAATTTTAGTAAAATTAATTTAATTTATTATGAAACAGTTAAAATTATCTCTTTTAAAAAATTAATTATGATCAATTCGGATCAAATTAATATTTTCAAAACTTGTCATTCATTTTCAAAATACAAATCGACCTATACAATTCATCCATTTGCAGGAAAAATATTTCATCATTTCAAATCTCGAGTTCTCTCTATTCTCTTCCTCTCTCAATAATACAAACAATAATTACTCAATAGATTGCTCACCCCTTCACAACAAATCTATTTTCTTTGCATTTTTGATCACATAGTTATTATTATTTTTGACTTTCTTCTTGCTTGTATCCATTATTTTCTCTTTCTTCACAAGTAACAGATTTTGAGAAAAGTTCTACATTTGTTGTTTTTAAAAAAAAATTAGAGCTTTATAGTTAATGATGAAAAAGAAGATTTTTAGTTGTATTACATTCGAGAATGGGTTAATAATTTTGAGTTTTGATGCTAAAAAATGTAAGAAAAACCCAAGAAAATCTTGTTTTTGTTGCAGTATTCTGTTGACTATCGTGGTGTTGTTGGATGGTGTTTGTGGTATTTTTGGTGTTGGTAATGGTAGTATTGGTGGTGTTAGTGTTGGTGTTGGTAGTTTTGGTGTTGATGGTGATGGTGGTAGTATTGGTGGTGTTGGTATTTATAGTATTGGTTGTGTTAATATTGGTGTTGGTGGTGGTGGTGGTGTTTGTGGTGCTGGTATTGATGGTGTTAGTATTGGTGGTGTTGGTAGTGTAGTGTTTGTGGTATTGGTGGTGTTGGTATTGGTGGTGTTGGTGGTGGTATCGGTAATGGTGGTGGTTCTGGTTTTGATGGTGTTGGTGGTGTTGGTATTGTTGGTGTTGGTAGTGGTGTTGTTATTGCTGGTGTTGGCGGTGTTAGTAGTGGTTTTTGGTGTTGGTGTTGGTTGTGGTGTTAGTGGTGCTGGGGTACTCTATTGCCCAACAGATTACACATTTGATGGAAATATGGAAGACTTGATTCACTTTCATCCAATAAATGATCCATCTATTGCAAAAGATGGGTAATCTGTTGGAAGTTGTAAAAATAGAATTGCTACTTGTTTTGATAACTTCCAAGAGATGACCCATCTGTTGTAACAGGTTGAACATCTGTTGGAAGAAATTAAAATAGGTCTTCAAACAGATTCCCCATCTATTTCAACAGGTGTATCGGTTGTTGGAATAAAAAAAACATGTCTTCCAACAGTTTGACCATCTGTTGCAACAGATGTATCCGCTGTTGGAAGAAACCAAACTAGTAGCAACCTTGTTTTTATTTCTTCAATAGAAGCCCATCTGTTTCAACATGTTTTTAATCTTTTACAACAAATGGTTCATTTGTTGCAACAGATGGTTCATCTCTTGGAATATTTTTAGTTGTGTTGTGTTTATTGAATTTTGTGTTACCCTTTTTTCAATTTATGTAGACATAAATTGTAATATTTTTCTTGTCTTTGTCTTTTTTGTAGGTAAAATATGATTTCCCAAAATAAAAGAAAGTGAAAGTGGATCAAATTTTGACCAGCTAATAAAAAAGGCTAGAGTACAAATGGATTCGGGGGAGCTTCCTGAACAATATACTTTAGGAAAAAGTGAAGCTAAGGAAAGGTATGAAAAGAAAATTGAGAAAGATGATGAATCTAAGGAAAATGATGTTGAGGAAGGTGGAGAAGGTTCTATCGATGGTAGTGGAGAAAATAAAAGTGAGGGGGATGAAGATAAAAATAAAGAAGAAGAGGAGGAGGTAGAAAATGAGGAAGAATATGGATCTTCCAAGAAGAATGAGAATGATGATGGTAATACATCATCAATGGGAGGTGAATTAAGATCAAAATTTCAGCATGATCCTGTCAAACTATTAGTATTGACATATTTCAAGTTGAGATGCCGATAGATAACCCTACAGATTTAATTGTTGATTTTGTATCATATCTGTTATAGGGAAACCTTTGATGAATTTGGGAATATTATGAAGAAGGAAAAACTAGAGGATTTTTTTAGGTCCAGCTGCTTTGGACACTTTCTTAAGCTACCTGAGGACAATAATGCCTGCTTTCAAATGAGCATGGTATATGGTCTTCTCAAACGCAGGATCAAGTACGTGGGTAATGATAAAGATTTGAAGGAGGAGGACAAAATGATGGAGGAAATCTGGATTAACTACTGTGGCATGTCGATTTTTTTTAGCATGAAAGAGTTTGCCATATGACTGGCTTGAGATGCCATGAGCCAGAAAAACCTCTCCTCAAGGAAACACCCAGCAAAAAGTCCAAGACAAGCAAGACACCCGAACCACCACCATTAAATAAAGGTAAAACATTTTCCAAGTGACCACCCACCAAAACCAACAAAGAAAAAAAAAGAATGGTTGTTGGACATTGCTGGATGTGGCTACAACTCCCACACGTTGATAAAATATCTCAAGAATAAAGACTTATCAAAGCAGTACCAGGAGAAATTATGCTTGATTTGGTTTGCCCATTCCGTTATATTGGCAAGAGACGTCTACAAAGTCATAGAAGATGATTTGTTGGTGTTTGGTCAAGATTTGAATAAATCCAATATTTATCCTGGGGATATGACATCTACAAGTTGACTGTTAAATACTTATTGACAAAATTATCCCCAAATACGATCATTTTATATGACTTTCTATGGGATTTCGTGATAAATTTAATCACTATTTGTTTACTCTTGCATTAGTATATATTGAATAATTATTATGACTTTTTTTTGTTTGCTTCCTGTTTAAATTTTGTAGACCTTGGCATTTGAAGTCATATCTCACCTCCAAATATAAGTTAAGGATTGCCCGAATGAGGTTTCTCATCCAAGGATCCTTAGATGATTGGTTGAAAAAAGCAACACAAAAATAAAAGAGGTTGATCTCTTTAACCCTCCGAATGATGCACTAAGTCTTCTTTCAAGTATAACAATTCGACTCAACGAAAGATATTTAAGTTAATTGGCCATCTGTTGTAACAGATGGTCATCTATTGCAATTTGTCTTAACAGATTACCCATCTACAATAATTGGTACAACAAATAGGTAATCTGTTGTGATAGATGAGTCATCTTTTGCAATAGATTACCTATCTGTTGCTTTGGTTCTTTAAACCTAACTTAACAGATTACCCATCTACGGCAACTTATATAACAAATAGGTAATTTGAAGTAACAAATGGTTAATTTATTATAATAGATAAATAATTTATTGTAACATAAATATGTTCTATTGCATAAGTTGTCTGTGTTAACATATTACGCAACAGACTGCAAATTATTATTTGATTTTAACGTATCTACCTTCATATATAGTTAGTGTATCTATCGTTTGTACCTACTGAAGAAGACTTGGGGATGAATTTTTTATTACTCTAAGTCTTGTTCATACAATAGAAGACCCAATAGTGGAATTAATAAAGGAGAAATTGGCCAGAGCAACAACCATTAGAAGAGCAGTTAGGCAAGGTCAGCCTCATATTGAGGCTCTTCATCACCAACCTGCTGCAATAAATTTGGGTGCTACTTGTGGGGGTGTTATTGGTGGAGTTGTTGATGTTAGTGCTAGTCATGTTGATGCTGACGCTGATTCCAAGAATGATTGTGAGCATATTGATGCTCAAGAAAAAATAAATATGTTTGAAATTACCCCTCACAGTGGTCCCTCTCACCCCTCTTTATGCTCATGTGCTTATTGCAAGTACAAACAGTGCATGGACAGACAGGATCAACTCTTTAGAAAAATAGACACTCTTGCTGATGCTGTCGAGGAATTGAAATCCAAGATGGTATCATACTATCCAAGAAGGTGATAGATCCATACACTCTTGCAATTGAGGTTAGATAGAAGAAAAAAATTAGACATACACTCTCAAATAGAAAATAAAAAAAAATTATAACTCTTCCTTCTCTAAAAGTGGATGAAGTTCGGGGACCATTGATAAAGGTGTACATATATATGGAACTTGACGCCAAATCGAACGCTGATATGAGAAAGTACTAAAATCCAAGTATCGTGCAAATGACTTCACCATGAATCCCCTTCCACCCAAAACTTCAAGAATATGACAAATATGAGGTATTGGTAAATGGGCATAATAAGTTTACTTTCCTAACCTAACCTTCTAACCTACTTCATGTCTTACATTCTAAGTCATCTTTTTAACAGATTACCCAATTGCTGCATAAGTTGCAGTAGATTAGATTATCTGTTAGCATAGGTTCAGAGAAGCTACGCAATAGATGTGTCATCTGTTACAACAATTGGGTATTCTGGTGAAATTGGTGGTTCTCTATTGCAACAAATTATCCATTTATTGAATAAGTTACATTAGATAGGTAATTTGTTAACAAATTCAGAGAACCTATGCAACAGAGGGACTATCTGTGGCATCTTTCCACTTTGTTATTCTTTTTAAAATTACTAACCTGTTTAAAAGTTATCTTCTTACATCGCAGTACGTTGATGAAATTTTCTGTCTCATGAGGGGCGGACAATTAGCGTACTCAGATGCTTATGATGCTGGCGATAGGATAATGGACCTCAACTACTACAACAATTTCAAGAATAGGTACGATGATCTCATAACCCTAGAGACAAAACCCGGTGTCCTGAGATTTGATTTGTTAGTTTCTACGTTCAAATGAAATCACAATATAATTGACTATGTTAGAGAGAAGAGGCCATATCCATACGGTAAGTACTGGATCAGGGCAAAGAGAAATCTTACAGTCATTAACCTGAACGTAAAATATTTTATGGCTCTTAAGATACTACTCAAGGATGAAAAGATGGATGTTTATGACTGTAACTTACCTGTTTATGAGAAAAATGACTTTTTACTAAGATACAACCACTATTGGAGTTATTCCCTAGATTGTTGAAGCAAAGTGACCTGATGAATCATTTGTTAGCGAAAGTGTTGAATGAAAAATGGATTTTTGAAGGTCGAAACAAGGACAAGGACCTTGAAATAAATTTAACTGGTTTCACGTGTGGGTCATACGCGTTTACATACATCAAATATTTGCTAACCGATACAGAAATATCAGATACAAGGACCTTATTGAATGACAATATTGTGGCAAGGATGCAAGAGGTCTAGGCTAATAGGGTACTAAATAAATGGTTGGAGCCTGTGTATGAAAAAGAAGATGTAGAAACACCATGATAATTTTTATTGTAAGTAGACATGTAGTGAACATTTCCAACAGATAGGTTATCTATTGGAACAAATCAAAGCAGTAAGAAGACTTGTTTGATAATATCCAACAAATGACTTACATGTTGCAACATATGTCTAAATTTGTTTGATATTTTTCAAAAGATATGTCATCTGTTTCAACAATCCATTATCTATTGCAATACTTGAATCTGGTATTCCATTTCAATCAATAAGTTCAAATCTAAGGATAAAATAAATTTATAGATAAAATAATGTCAATTTAAGGATAAAATAAATTCATAGACAATTAATTATATATTGTTTAAGTAATCTCAATTTAATTTTTTTTTATGATTGATGAAAATTGTATGATTTTATTAAATTTGTAAACTTATGAATTAGTACAAAAAATAATGCAATAGATGATGGATGTATTGCAACAGATACCACATTTGTTGTAAAATATCAAATAGGTCTTCCAACTTATTTGAATTATTCCAACAGATAGACTATTTGTTGCAACAGATGGTTTATTTATTGCAATAGTAATGTTTTAATTAGTTTCTACAGATGAACCATCTGTTGTAACAAATAGTCTGTCTGTTGGAACACTTCAAACCTGTAGGAAGACCTGTGTGATAATTTTCAACAGATGTGACATCTGTTGCAACATATTGATTGTTTATTGCAATATTTGAATCTACTATTCCATTTCAATTAATAAGTTCAAATCTAAGGATAAAATAAATTCATAGATAAAATAAAATAAATCAAAGCCTTCACAAATTACATTAAATTAAATAAATCAACAAATTAATGAAATGTAACAAATTGTTATGAATTTGACAGACTCAATCTATAAAGATCTACTCAATATTAACTAGTTGATTTTCATCCGGTGCTATGAAATTTGACTTTGATCGTTGTGGATCTTTAATGTCGTTTGCGTACAGTTTTTGAGTCTTCGCTTCTCCATATTTCCATAAAATAGTAGCATATCTTTTACGGAGTAATCCGACATAAAGTCCATCATTTAAAACTTATAATTCATCGCTCAAATATTCGGCGTAAGCAAAAGTAAGAAGACTGTAATTCCCGCATTTATAAAAATCAGATAATCTATATCTTGCAATTAATGTAAGAATTGTGAAATTTATGAAATGAAACTAAATCATGATACTTATAGGCTACCACTGGATTGTTGAGCAATTCCTTCAACATATCTACATCAAATGAATTATCAATTTTATTCTGGTATGCTTCAATCGTCGATCAATTAGTATGAATCTTTTGATTTAAAAAGAAAATTATATCAAGGTAAGTACGCAATATTTTGGCCATCTTTTGTATCTCAGACGACGGACCAGAACGTCTCCTTCGCGACATCGATTCATAAACGAATGCGCCTCTCTTTTAGAACAACAACTGCTAACACCTAATGGAACTCATCACCATAATTTTTTAGAATATACGCTTTGTCGACCAAGTGCCAAGGTAAGCCAGCTGAAATGCTAAAACCTTTGATAATGTTGATTAAACATTCCTCATTTTGGGGAACTTCAAACTGTTGTTGACAAAGATCGTAGGCCTTATTGATGTAAACTTTGAACAAACAGTTGTCTATCGTGTATCAATATTGTTGTTGCGTTTGTAACTTGGCCTTCTTTTGGTGGTAGTAAAAAATGACATCGATGTGCTGCACATTTCAGATTATGTAATAATAAAATTAATAAAAGATATAATTAAATATAGTGTTAATTATATGTTATAAATGACATTTAAACCTCATCATTCCAGCAAAGTTGGGGCTGTGACATCAAATAAAATTAATTTTTCAATCTGAAATGTACAACAATAAAGCCAAACATATCAAAACCAAGACCCGGTTGATTCACTTTGTAGTATTCATCTTTTTTGCATGATTTATATGTGTGAATGTTGTGTTTCTACAACAAGAATTGTATAAATCAATATTTTTAAAAATGATTTATGTACCTGTTGGCATGATCTTCTTTAACAGCCTATCAAAAATCCATTCTGAATAGTTATTGATCAACTTTGTTAGTTCTTTGGGAGCCTCGTCTGAGATTTTGAACCCTTAAAATGGATAATTCTTCTATTTTTCTAGACTGACAGGCTTCACTTTTTCTTCCTCTTTGGATGCAGTTGATGGATTATTAACTATGGTTTGCTATTCAACAGTAGCTTCTACTGTGACATCCACCTAAAAAAACCAGAATTGTCTGTGCTAATAACAGAGATACAAAAAAAGAAAAAAGATAACTCATCAATTTGAGAAAATCAAACAAGTCTTCCTACTATTTTAACTTATCCCAACAGATGATATCTGTTGCAACATATAGATCATCTGTTAGGACAAATTAAAATAGGATGAAGACTTACATGATAATTTTTTTACAGATAACCCATCTGTTGAAATAGATGACTCAACTGTTGGAACAAACTAAAATAGAAGGGAAGTCTTGATGTAATTTATCCTAATAGATTACCCATCTGTTACAACAGTTAAGTTATCTGTTGGGAAAAATTAAAATATTTGGTAACCTATTTGATTTCCTCCAACAGATGAGATATATATCACTTGCAATAGGTTAGGCATCTGCTTCAACAGATATCTATATCTGTTTGATATTTTTAACAGATATGTCATCTGTTGAAATAGATGTGTAGTCTATTTTGTTTGTTGGAACAGATGATAAATATTCACCTTTTCCAGCTCATTCTGCTCTCTATGGCCCTTGTACATTGATCAACAGTGCAACACAAAGACAGAGGAGTTGTAATTTTGCTTTTTTGGATGCTTGATAATGCCTTGGACATTACTTTCCTTCTCCTCTTAGCCTTAATATCTAATGGAGTGGATGAATATGAAATCTTCTTTGATGAAATGACACTCCTCTTAGATGTCAATTCCTTTACAAAAGCAGTTAATTCATTAATTGCATTAATCACTCCATTATGATTTGCCTTACAGTTTTGACATTTCCAAGCAGAAAATTCGCTAGGAGAGGCAAAATCTGTAAAACCAATATGATCATAATCATAATGGTTTGTTGTTTTAAAATCTGCAAGAGGAGCATAATTAGCCCCAATAGCAACACCACTACCACCAACAACAGTTTCATCACCACTAACACCATCAACAACAACAAGCCCACCCTCTAAAATAATTTTTCTTGTGGTGGTTGTTGCTCTAAATAATTTCTTTTTTATTCTATCAATGACCTAAGGGTCCGATAAAGTTTGCACAGACTGTAACGTAAGAAAAATGACATCTTCAACTCTTTATTGATCAGAACAAAATACGAATGCACAATCTAAAATAAATCAGTACATATATTAGAATGATGATTAAATTATTTTAAAAAATTATTAATTAAAATAAAATTTAATTAGATTTACTACTTCTTCCTGGCAGTTCACTTGTTGTCTCAAATAAGGAATGGCTTCAAATGACTAAGTGTATAAAATAACACTAAAAAATCAAAGGCATTATTCAATAAAAAATAAATGAATCATAATAAAAGATATATTTACCATGAAAACCCATGGAAAGGCATATAAGTTGACTGTCTTTGGCGTTAATGGAGTCAACCAATATTTGATAGTCATTTTGAAGCTTTCATAACCCCAAGGATAGTTGTTAAATGCCTCAAAATCCTTGGAGAGCTTTATTAAATTAAGTGGTATGTTGTTGTTAACGTCTCTCACCCAAAGAATATTATGTACAAATCAAACTAAGCACAATGATTGTTTGTGCTTCTTTGAAAGTATTTTATCATTCAACACTTCTATTAAATTTTTGTTTTTGAAACTTGGACCAACAAGGGACACCAAGTCATCACCATCACTTGACTTGCCTATGCCTTTTTTGAGTGTCTGGGGTTCTTTTTGGGGTTAGAATAGGCATAAGTTAAGAAGGAGAAAGAGGATAACATCTTAGTCCAGTAACTATGGCAAACTCCTTCCAACCAAAACAAACAGGTATGACACAATAATTTATCCACACCTCATCCATCTTATCTTTATTTTTATACATAAACCTACGCTTGAGAATATCATATACCATGGTCATTTGAATACGAGCATTGTTGTCCTCCGATAAATCAAGATATTGCCAAAAGTAAATGTTCCTGAAATAAACATACAATTTTTTATCATGAAGTATTTTTCTGAAGGTGTCAAAAGATTTTCCTATGGATGACTTAACCACGAAATCACCAGTTAAATCTGTGGCACTATCACACTAAATTCTCACAGGATAACTATTAACGCTGAAGGTTTTGACGAACTCTTCAATGGAAGGGATATTAATATTTGGATAAACTCTTTTGAAATACTCCTCATCCCTATGTTCATTATCTCCTGCTTCTGATTAAGATATCACTTGTAAAGTAAGCTCATAGAGTGGTGGATGTAGCTAGTTGCTTCACTTGTTCCTTTACTTGAACTGGATTTTATTTTTTGGGGTAGCTATATTATATAAAAATAATAGAAAAATAAAAAAGATTATAATTGATTAATGCATCATTAAAAAAAGGCTAACAGTAAATCTAACATGTACAACACGGTAAAATAACAGTTCCAATAGATCACTCATCTGTTGTAACAGGTGGATTTTCTATTGCAACGTATAACTAACCTGTTGCAACGGATAAGTAATCTATTGGAAACAATAAAACTAGTTTTAATATTATTGTGATTTCTTCCAATAGATCACTCATATGTTAAAACAGATGATTGATCTGCGCAACAGATTATTCATAGTTACAACATATGAGTGATCTGTTAGAACTATTATCAACTATCAATATTGTTTAGATTTCTTCCAACAGAAGGGTCATCCATCGCAACAGATAAATGATCTATTGGAAGAAATTAAAATCTTGAACATGTCGTCCTGTTGAAATAGTGGATATAATTTTATCCAACAGATGGTTTATATGTTGCATCAGATGGTTTATCTGTTGCATCAGATGGTTAATCTATTGTAACAGATGATTAATCTATTGCAGAAATAAAATTAGTAGCAAGATTTTGTTCAATAGAACAACAGCAATATCACCATTTAATATAAAATACACCACTTTTACCAAGAACAACAACAAATCAATCCAGCAACACCAACACAACACACACACCAAGAACATCAATAATGACCAAAAACACCAATATTATTGGGCAATTTGTACAAACACAAATAACAAAAATCAAGCTTCAAAAAATAGAACAACACCAACAAATCGAATCAACAGTTCGATAACAAGAACTATAATAACAACAAAAAATTGTATTTCACTCCAAAAAGATAAGAGAATAAATAGCAGAAATTAGAGTTTTTTCAATCCCATTTCAAATTTAAGCAACAAATATTGAAATTGTTAACAAATACTAGAAGAGAAGTTAGATCAAGTTCCTCTTTTTCTTCATAACTAAAAAGCCATAATTTATTACTGTTCAAAGGAGAAAGGGGACGATAAAGAACTTGAAGTTTTTATCGTCAGAGAATAATGTTATCACGTCGATTGATGGTTGAAAGTCAAAAGAAACTTGAAGTCCAACTATTTGTAGTCGGAGTTGAAGTCGCCGAGATTGAACGGAGAAATTTGCAAAACTGTTGGTTGAGAGAAGTTTGAGAGAACATCGAGAGAGAGGAGAGAGATAGTTGATTTGGAGAGGGGGTGTGGGTTGATTTGTATTTTTGAAAAGATGAAAAGGTTTTAAAATATTAATCAAGTCCACAATTAACTTAATCAAGTTTTCTAATTATGTTTGACCCTTTAAGTTGGTTAATGTCACCAATCATTCATTCAAGACTTAAAAGACACATTTCCTTCAATTTCTCATGTTACATTTATATCAAAATAGAAACTTAGGAGATTCAACTGCATAAGTGGACTAAGGCAAAAATTAAACGGAGGCCTAAAACTTTTATAAAAAAAATCAATATATATATTTTTTGTAAAGTCTATTTTTAAAATTTTTTGAGATGCAAAATTGTTAGTGTTTAATAATCAATTTCTTCTAATAATTTCTTTTCAATTAATATAACTAATATTTTTAAGGGTAAATAATAGAAATCCCACAATTTTGAAATATAATTATCCTCTCTTCCTTTTATTAATTAAAAATTTCTCTATTCCTATTTTTATACATAAATTGTCGTCCATATACATTACTACTTGTGTAACTGAACTAATTAATTTAACTATAATTAAGTAAATATAATATCTGCATTAAATACATAAATCAATTAACTCTATATTTATGGAATTGTGATTAATGAATTCCTTAAATTCAGTAACAACTTTTCAATTTCAAAAATTTAAAACACCAAATTAATTTCAACGATAGAATTAGAGATTGAGAAATTTTGGGTTGATTTCAACAATTGCATCCAAATTGCATCCCCTGTAATAATATACATTACAAATCAATATTAGTTTAAAATGTAACAAAAATTTTTAAAATTTGAAAATATAAAACAACGCTTAGTATTCATGCCTAATATTCTTTCATATACATAACAATGCTATGTATATAGGCTGAAATAAACACACTTCAACTTGTCTAACAAAGCCATATACATAACTGTATTACGTATAACATTGTTAATGCATAACATATCCATAACTTTGTAATGTATATGTTTTGAAAATACAACAGTCCAAAAGTTTTTGTTTCAACATATATACATAACATAATTATGTATATGGATCGATATTGATAACTGTGTTATGTATAAAACTGTTAATGCATTATTTATATTATGAAATAATAAAGAACAAAGAAAAAGAGTAGAGAGAATCGAGAGAGTAATTGTTATTTCTTCTCTTGAGGGATGAGAGATCATCAAATTATAAATACAATGAACAAAACCCCTTTATTTATAGGGGAAATTTACTCCTAGTCTGAGTAAAAGATGGATGCTTCAAATCCTAATAGATATCAAAGTAGATCTTAATAGATCTTGATAGACATTCACTATAATGTAAATACATTTATAACACTCCCCCTTGAATGTCTAATTGGTAGATAATGTGTCTCATTAAAACCTTACTAGAAAAAACCCAGTAGGAAAAAAAATCTAGTGAAGGAAAAAGAGTACACATCTCTAATAATAGGCATTTCAGTTGCCTCATTAAAAACCTTACAAGGAAAACCCATTGGGACAAAACCTCATAAGGGAAAAAGAGTACAGCGCGTATTAACTCCCCCTAATGAGAACATCCTTGACCTTTGCATCTCGATCTTGTCCAACATCTTCTTGAAAGTTGTAATTGAAGAAGATTTGGTGAATAAATCAGTCACATTGTCAGTTGAACAAATCTGTTGCATATTAATATCATCATTCTTTTGTAGCTCATGTATGTAAAAAAGCTTTGGCAAAATGTGTCTCGTTCTATCTCCATTTATGAATCCTCACTGTATAAATATGGGTAGATTGTCATATTTCACACCACATTTCTGAATTATCTCTGTATAAAATTGTGGGTAGATCGTCATATTTCACACCATATTTTTCTCGAATGAAATGTATCATGGACCTCAACCATACACATTCTCGGCTTGCTTCATGAATAGCTATTATCTCAGCATGATTCGATGAAGTGGCTACGATAGAGTGCTTTGTATATCTCCAAGATATGGCAATACCACCACATATGAACACATAGCCTATTTGAGACCGAGCTTTATGCGTATCAGATAAGTATCCAAATCAGCATGATCAATAAGATCGGGGCTGCAATCTTTAGAATAAAACAAGCTCATGTGTTTTATCCCATTTTGATGTCTCATAGTAGGAGCAGAAATATACCTTGCTAACAAATTGACTGAAAAGGCTATAGGCCTTGTAGTATTTGCAAGGTACATGAGTGCATCAATTGCACTAAGATATGGTACTTCATAACCAATCCAATTTGATATATTTTTAATTTCAGCAAATAATCTATTGTTTTGAAAACTCTCCAAGAGTTCCAATGATGTTCAAGCAATAAGCTTATACAATATAAGGATTATAAATAAGTTTCCCTGAAACTTTTATATGCTTCAAGCAGTTTGAATCCTTAAAAGTTTTCACATAAGTTTTGTCAAGTGACAATATTCAACATTTCATGAGTGACAGCTTCAAGTTCCTGGACTTCAAATCAAATAAGTTTTACGCTTACCAAAATGCATCAATTCATGTCATTTGATAAATGTTTCTACGTCAGCATGCTTAAATAAACGTAGAGTTCAGATCCTCGTAATCTTTCATAATATTGCGTCAATATTGTGTCAAAGATATTGATGATATATCATTTTGTATCTGTTCATAATGCGACATAACATTTTGAGATCTCATCACTTCATTATTTTCAGGCACATGAACCTTACATAAGGTTTCATAAAGTGTTATGTCGTAGGCTCTTCAAGAGCTCATTATCTTCTTATTATGATTATTTGCTCCTTATTTTTTAAGAAATATTTTATTTGGAACCGATTAGTCTACCACGCTTCACGCATGCATAGACTTTGTCCTTTAGGAACACAAAATAAGAGCATTTGCACTTAATATGAGATACTTTTGGCATTTGACTTGAATTATCTTTTTGATAATGATCTGGTGATAATTCCTAACATATTTCATAGCGCTTATAATCTCCCCCTTATGTTAGGAAAACTAACATGCATCCTCTACTTCTTTGAAGAATCCATCGTTGTGCATTATGGTATATTCATTAATCATATACCACACATTAAAATTATTAGATGGAATAATTAGTTCCCGACCTTGAACCAATTGAGAGAGAAAAATAATCATAATCTATTAGTCTAATGCATACAAATGCTATTGTAATATATCATATTTCAGACCAATACATTAAGTTTTGTTCTCATTAACAATGGTTTAGATATTTATCGAAGACATTCAATGCTAAACCATCACCATGAAGATGAATTATCTTGATTACATAATCTGAAAATTATGCTCAATTTATATTGAACAAGTAACTTTATGAATGTCAAACGTAGGTTGACCATGAATGTACATGTGATCATCTTATTGATACATCTTTTCAACATATCATATGATAGTTCTTGTCATGAGAACAAATGACATAAATAATTCTGGAAAAAACTTCTAGTTCTTCAATACATGCACATCTTCGAGATGTCACAATCGTTCGTATCAATTTATGAACTTTTATTCTAGTAAACTCCAAGTTTACCATGACATGTACTTTTTCTTTCGTAATTTTAGATTTACTATTACATGAATAAATTTCAGATTTACTACTTCAAAAGTAGATTTCAAAATTATTCAACCTCTTTCGGAGGTGAGTTATGATACAATCACAATCAAGTGCACGTTTGCATTAATAAGTTTCTCATTCCTCAGGAATGGAATATAATCGTGCCTTAAGCCTATCAAATTATGATACCTTATAACCTCTTTCAAGATTTTGCTTCTTCAGAAGCAAATCGAGGCATACATATGATGTAGAGAATTTTTCTCTAACATATCTTATAATCATATAAGCGTGTGAAAATATCATCACTTTTGATGATCATTATTATATTCGTGCATTCAATCACTTGTCTTCTTTCAGACATATTATGCACTGCTACCACATACACTTCAAGAATGAAGTAAGTTGTCATATTTCAGACTTATCATAGATTGCTACCACATTCACTTCATGGAATGGAGCATATTCAATGGGTCGAATTTCATGACTTTTCACCCAATATCCATTATTTTGCCTTAGCCATTACAATATCATCAATATGGTGTATTGAGATTCAAACTCAATATTTTATCCATATAAAGGCGTCTTAGGCATAAATCGATGGGACTTGAACCCAAATATTATCATTCCTTTTGATAATAATGTTCTTGAGGAATGAATTTAAAACATAAATGGTTCCAAACCAATTATTTTTTCTCAAATCCAACAATAATGATATCATTAATAGAAAAATACAAATAACATAAGGAATTACTAACCTTGAAATCCTTCAGATTTATAATCTCACCTTATTTGGCAGAATCTCGTGCTGATTTACTAGCGAAAGATTTTCTCCATCTAGTCGGTAGGCTAAAGCTCGTGCTGATAACGTGTTATAAAATAAGAAAGAATAAAGAAGAAAAGCAGAGAGAATAGGAAGAGTGATTCTTATTTCTTCTCTTGAGGATGAGAGATTATATGATTGTTAATACAATTAACAAAACCCCTCTATTTATAAGAAAAATTTACTCGTAGTCTGAGTAAAAGATGGATGCTTCAAATCCTAATAGATATATCTTAATAGATTTTGATAAACATTCACTATAATGTAAATCATTTATAACAATGTATATGTTTTGAAATAAACAACCCATTAGTATTTATTTCATCACATGTACATAACAAAATTTAAAGTTTATGGGCTCATATACATAATAATGTTATGTATTAACAAAATGATATCACCAATATCGATCCAAACTCTCTGCAAGGTCTATTTGGTGCATCATTCTCTTTGTTATTAGATATAACTAGTTGATTTGAAGCTAATGAACACCAATTGCTTCATCAATAGTGCTGCTTTCCTTGCTGCTGCTACGAGTTTGTGAGAATTCATTATTCAAGGAATTATCATAAAGGAACTTGTATGAATTTGAAGAACGAAATGGGTTTGTAGTTTTCTTGTAACCAGACATTTTGAGCACCCAATTTAGTAAAAACAGCAGCACAACAGGTTACATAAATAATATTCTTGATTTCTTGTTGTGTTCTCGAATTCTCCATCCATTTTATATTTTTCTTCTGGGGTTGATTGCTGAAAAGAAGTAGGGTTTAAGGTTGTTATTTGTAGGATTTTATGAATTAAAAATAGGGATTTGAGAAAAACATTAAATTTAAAATTTGAAAAATTGAGTTTCGTTAATTGTAGGCAACTTCTAAGGAAATAAAAGTGTGAGAAAGGAAAGGTAAAGTTAAGTATATGAATTAGAGAGATAAATTGTAAATATGAAATATTTGTAATTAATTTGAAGATTTGAGATATTGTGTAATAAAAGAAAGCACAGTTATAATTTTTTGTAATTTTTTCCTATATTTAATCTTTCTTTATTATAAATAAATCAAATTTCTCCTAATAAAAGAAGCCCTCAAATTTGGGGCTAAAGCGGTTGCTTACTTTTCCTTCACTGATAGAGCCTGCACTAACTTGTCGTTCTACTGCCCATTCTGCATGTTGACTTTCCAACATTTTGTTTTTTGAAATTACTGTTTTTCTCTTTCAAATTTCGTTTGTATTATTGCTAAATGATTAGCATCAGTATCAGCAAGGACATTTGGTCTAATGGTATGATTTTCGCTTATGGTGCGAGAGGTCCCAAGTTCAATTCTCGGAATGCCCCCAAATTAATTTGTTAAAAATTTTGCTTCGAAGCAAACGTTACGCACTACTATTTAAAGACGATCAGTATAGTTTTATACATTCCAATGTTCTTCATTGCCATCAAATTAAGCCTCTAAGAAAGATGAAAAAGCTGCACAACAGAAAAAATGTTCCGAGAATAGAGAAAATTAACCATATTAACTATCAAGAAATTGCTGAATGAACGTTTTAAATAATATCAAATTGAACCTATATCACACTGGGAGTCATCAGTGACAATATGCACGATAGAGCTAGCTTCATCCATAAAAACTTATGCTTCCTCGAGTGAGTCATGTGTTGATGGACTGACTGATGCTGTTGTTGAAACTTCTTGAGTTGTGCTCGAAAATGAATCTGATCTCTTAAGTTCATTGTTGATGTCCTTCCCTTTTGAATCAACGGTCCAATAATCAGTCAACATCTTTTTCACGCCAAAACCAAACTGAGAATTCTTGCTGTTGTCAAGGAATTGTGATCTGTCTCCCTTTGCTTGACTAATACGCTGGGAATCCGAGATTGGTGTCGTGAAAGGAGCTTTGATCTTACTACCCGAGACGTGTACTGAGATTGGAGTTCCAATGGTTTTATGAGAAATGATGCCTACTTTGGAGATTGGAACAAATTGGTCTGAGTGCTTGGTTAAATTATCCACGTACATAAGGTCGTCGATACGAGCCACAATATTGAACGCTAGGCTCTCAAGAACTCTTGAGTAGCTCTCCAGGATTGATTTGCCGACATCCTAAGGACATCATCGAACAGCAATTGTCAAACTTCATATTGCGAAACAAGACAACTATAGTAGTACTGATGTATTACAAATGGTCGAGAGAGAAAACGACAAAAAAAAACATTGAGTTGATTTCAAGTGAAAACCTTATTATGTTGGATCTTGCTCATGTCTAAGGTGGTCTGAGGAAGACCAGGAAACCGTTGTCTTAAGCAAAGCAAAAGGCTTTCAGCTCTATCTGCAAGCAGGTCCCTCTTATCAACATCAATCATCAAATCTTTAACCATTTCCCAAGAGGTCTTTGAATTGGATCGGAGCAGACTATATGAGGATTTCGCCTGAGGTCTTCTGCGCCACACGTAAATTGAGGCCTCTACTCGGTTAGCTATTTCTAATGCTTGATGCTCAGACGACAAATCAAGGCACTCGAGCAAACATTCAGGTGAAAATTGATCAGAGGTGATATATCGGTGGATAAGATCACCTAAGCTAGCTTTTCCGTTCTGCAGGGGAATAAAATCCAATGTAAAATCAGCACCAATCTGACGGCTTATGTTACATTAACGCAACAGTCAATTGTACCTTTGGAAGATTCTCAAGAAATGATTCAGGCACCTCCATTTCAGCTAAGCTGTTGCTGTTAATTGCCATTGCAGCTTTCAAGATTTGGTTTGTGCATTCGCGTTTGTGCTGCAACTGCTTTTTGGCATTTTCGCTGAGACCATCGATAGGAACTCTAGGAACTGGAAGCCACCATTTCTCCTCTTGACGAGGGAGAGGATTTCGAAATGAGGATGATCCATCAGTTTCTTCAGCTAAGACCCCCTGGTCGACATACCAGAATTCTGTGTTTCTAAAACTGTCCAAAATCTCCTGTAAAAGAGGCAGAACATTTAGCAAATCTCATTCAACAGCTAAGAACGAAATCTCGGGAAAAAGGGATGTGCATCTTACAAGAAGCATATTGTCTAGTTTTCGGAGTGCTGGAAGGTTGACATAAAGGTCCAACCGCGGCGTAGAAGTCATTACCTATAACAAAACATAGGAAGAACAAATGTAGCTTTAAGAATTTGTCACCCCTACCCAAATATACATAACATAGCTTTCTCAGCTTTCACCTTAATGACCAAATCAAACTTACTAGCAACAAACCAAGTGTTTGTCCAAACTCCGAATATTTGATAAAACATATTTACCTCAAGCTTAGTACCATCTGGAAATGTCTGCCAAGAGGGTGTCAATTCTACAATATAATCACTAACACAGAGAAGCCATTCCATTTCTCTCCTCCACATTAACCTCTTCTCTGTAGGTAAAGGTTCCAATCTCCAAATTTGTCCAAACAGTGTAGCTAAGGTCAAAAAAGGAAAAAAAAAAATAGGGAACACAAGGCACATCCTTACAATTAGCAAAACAAAAACACCCAAACAAAGCAACACCATCAAATGAAACTAAGCAGGCTTTTGGCCATGGAAATTTTTTAGTTTTACACATTTGGCCATAAATTTCACACACTAAAGGTTGTTCACTTTTCTCACTCCAAATTACTCGTAAATATTCAAAAACAACTTCAATTTGTAATCATGGCTTAATCATGGCCAAACACGGAGTCCAATTTTCAAATGTCATTTTTTACTTTAAAAATAAAAACTACTTTTTTTTTTTTTCAAAATTCACAATTTTCATGGCCAAACGTCCCCTAAATATCAAGAAATAACAAGGAAACATACCACATAAATTAGTTATAGCATTTGAAATTGCAAGTGCTGTGGAAACCCCATTTCCACAACCAGACATGTCTTCACCCAGCAGCAACTTTGAAAATCTTTCCTTCATCATCTCAACCTCTACAGAAACCCCAAATTTTCAAATCACACAATCTAATTTTCCAACAACAACATAGTCAGCGTAGTCCCACAAAGTGAGGTCCGATGCAGTAGAGTGGTTAAAAAAAAAAAAAACAGTCCAACAAGTATAAGAAATACAAGAAACAACAGATACTAACAAAGCCAACAGATAATAGCTGAACAGTAATAACAAAATAATACTATAGTCAGAATTACATGCAAACAATAAATATTTACAGAAATCAAAGGACAAGAAACTAAAAAAGTCATACTAAGAATACTAATATGGACATATAGAAATATACCTGATAAACAAGATCCTTGTTTCTCCAACTTCCTATTATCCACATGGGATCTCTCAACTTGTTCAGAAACATCACAATGCTGCACTTCATTCTTCTTAATATGCCATACAATTGAAGGGGTTGAACAAGAATCCTCGGAACTACTCTGTTCTTCATCATTTACAGTACCCTCAGATACCAAGAAATCAGAACTTAAACTACTCTCATACACAAAAGACTCAATTTTCCTTTCTGTTCCATCACTTTTCATAGTCAAAACATCCATTTTATCATCAAGAAAACTTGAGTTTTCCACTACAACCTCATCAAAATCAAACCTTTTACTGCCAAACTTGTTTGACTCTTTTGCTTTTTTGTACAGATTCTTGAACGATTTGCAAAATGCAGAAAAAGGGGTATGATTCTTGGAATTTGTAAAAGTGTTTATAGGAATAAAATGCTTGAGCTGTGGCTGAAATTGTAGAGGAGGAAACTCTCTTTCCATAAGATTTCAAATTGAATCATGTCTGTTAAAACTGAAAAAAGAATACAGAAAACAAGAAAAAAGAAACTTCCTTCAAGAAAAAGCAATGATGCAGAAAGAGATGAGATTTTGGTGGGCTTTAATAGTAGTGTTCAATTTATGTGTCACGTTAGCAATAACATGGTATGATAAATATAGTTGAAAGTTTTTATGCTATAACTTTAATTATGATATTCGACCGTAAATGATGTATATTTTAAAATGGAACTAAGAATACAATGATATACATTTTAAAATTGAACAAAGAATACAAAATAACAAGAAAAAAGAAGAAACTTCCTTAAAGAAAAAACAATAGTAGTACACTATATAAGTAGCTTAAATGAGGCGCTTCTGTGAACACCCGTGTTGTTTTGTTGGGATTTTGCGTAAACAAGACCTATTTAATAATTATTGCTTATTACGTTGGTGTAATAGCAAAGAGATATTACTCCGTGTCTGTTTATAGGGTACTGTTAAAATTTTAAAATTCAAATTCTAGACTTTGATCATAAAAATTACTACTATAAATTATAATATTTAATAATTTAAAATATTTATAATGAAATTTTAGTTTTAAAAAAAATTAATTAACTATCAAAATTTTAATTATATTATTAGATATTCACCAAAAAGTAACTGGGACGGAGGAGTTACATTTTGAAGCTTCTTTTGTGTGACATTATTAAAAGTGATTGTTGGTGTGGATTACTTGTTAGTTGGCAGTAGAAATCGTATAATTGACGGATCAACCAATAATATGTACAGTAGTACACTTTTTTTTTACTTTTTTTTTTTTTTTTTGTCTTTTCTATGATAAGGTTGAATTGATTTAAGGAAAAAAAAAATATTTGGGCAGTGTTTATCCTAACTTATATTAATTTTTATGATAAAGTGAAAACATGAACTAAAATTACAACACATTAATTCACTATGATTATGATTCAGTCATATTAGTTTAATTTTACACATTATAACATGTTGCTTTTGATTCTTACTAAATAGGATTTTGTGCAATTACCTCTTAAATGACTCAATAATATATTTTTTTATTACACTAAATAGCACTGCAGAGAACGTGAACTCTAGTGTAATTATGGATATGTGTAAGTTTTCTCCGATGATGTCAGATACTATGTTTAAATCTGTCACGAGCAAATGAGTGCAAATTTAAAATTTAGAATTTTAAATGAATAAATCTGAAATATGACTTCAACGATCTTGTGGCGGAAGAGTACTATAGATATTAAATTTAATATAAACACGTAATAATATTAATGTTACTTTATGCAGTTGGATATGGAACTTGAAAAAGATATTTTTGTTTTGAAATTTCATGATTTTAAGTTTAAAATATGTGTATATAGAAATCTCCTTATCCTATTATTGGAAATACATTGAATTTATTATTACTATTATAATTATGTATATAAAAAATATAATCTATATCATGTGATAGTAAATAAATCATAAAAAATATTAAAATTAAAGAGTTGCTACCTGTAAGACTGATATTCAAGATTTCAGCTATATGTATAATTAGTTTAAGTTATCATATTGTTCTGGTGTAATATACCAAAATTAGAATAAATTATTACAGTTAAAAATAAAATAAATAAAAGTGAAGAAAATAAAATAATCTTCTTCTTGGTTGAGGCGTGAATATTTTATTTTCTGTAAGGAGATTCAAGTTCACTGCGGCATAATTCACATCGATCCAACAGTATATCTCTTGACTTATCTCCTCCAAGATACAACAGTTCATCTACGATCTACAACTCAAGCAATTCCGGATTAGTTGAAGAGTCAAAAGCTCCACCACAAGAACACCTTCATTTAACGTATATTTACTCTCTTTGTATAGTGAATATAGTTAAAGCCTTATAATATTTTCTTTGTTTCAACTCTTTCTTTCACCAATATAATTACTCTCTTTTATATATTGAATATGGTTATAGACTTAGAATATTTTCTTTGTCTCAACTCTCTCTTTCGCTACTATACATTATAAGTTTTTATTCACACTTATCATATTTTCTTGTACATCCAATAACATATAAGACCACCTCTATTTATAGGTGGGGTATTCATCCTTATATTGAATAGGAAGAATAAATAGGGGTGGTAAAACGAAAATATCAATAGTCTTTAGGTTACAAGAGTTACAAGAAACTAATGGCACTAATAGTCATAAGAATTGCAACAAAATAATAAGTGAAGTTACAAATTACTAACGGTCACGTTCTAGCACTACTGACAATAAGAATAATGTGATAGACAAATAATCTTGTTGTTACATGCAACTAATGATCATAGAGTTACAACAACTAATGGTGATATGAGTTACAAAACATAATGTGGTAGATTATGGACAAATAAAGTGTTAGAAATTACAAGAGTTATCAAAATTTAATGACATCATTTTTTTTACTTTATATCCATAAATTATCATACAAATTAAGTTTTTAATATTAAAATGCATAATAACATCAACATATTGCATCTGCTAATGTTTGATTACCGAAGGATCAAAAAGAAAACGAAAAACACCTTCGGGTGTGTTTGGTATGAAGGAAAACATTTTTCAGAAAATATTTTCCAGTTTTCTTGTGTTTGGTTGGCTTATATGTTTTGAAAAATATTTTTCAAACCAACTTATTTTCCTTAAATCTAAGAAAAATGACCTCCCTTCAAAAAGTAAGGAAATTTTTTTTCAAAACTCTCTTTCAACCTTACTTTAAAGTTGAAATATTCATACAATTCTCAAAATCATCTACCCCGCCCTCATCCCCCGTCCCCAATACCCTATCATCCCGACACCGCCCCTACCCCTACCCCACCCTCAAAATTCAATTATTTTAAAAAGTATTTCAAAAAATATTCTTAGTCCATCCCCTATCCCCACCCCACACCCTACCTCTACTAGCCCTCTTTTCAAAAACAATATCTACATTTTATTAAAAAATTCAAACTTTTCTCTTACCCTCCACCCCCACCCCCCCCCCCCCCCCCCCCCCACCCCACCCCCCCCGCACCCCCCCCCCCCCTCCCCCGCCAACCTCAAAAAAAATAAAATTTATTTTTAATTTTTTTAAATTTTTTTCTTCCCCCTCACTCCCCTACCCTAACCCCCAGCTCCTACCCCTCTCCCCTCCTCCCCCCTCCCGGCAATTTTTTTTAAAAAAATTTTAATAAAAAAAATTCAAAAATTTTTCTTACCCCACCCCTACTACCTATTCTGACACCACCACTCACCCGCCTACCAATCTCCTTCTCAAAAAAGGATTTAATTTTTTAAAATTTATTTTTTAAAAGAGGATTCTAAAATGTATTTTTACGCTTTAGCTAAACACTAAAATGTATTTTTTGAAAAATATTTTTTCATTCACCAACCAACTACTAAAAAATATTTTCGGAAAAATATTTTTTATCCACCAATCAAACATAAGAAAATAAGTAAGAAATCAACTTATTTTCGAGGAAAAATTTTCTCGGAAAATATTTTCCAAACACACCCTTCGTCAAGAACCATTGTTAACTTTTTATATGGATCATTTTAATATTTTTTAAATCATTCGTTTACTTTTAGCCAATTCAATTCTTATTATGCCAGTTCCGCTTTATATACTCTTTCTGTTTTATTTTATGTTACCTTTTCGTTTTTTTGTTCGAACAAAACGAATGTCATTTTACAATAATTTAGAAACTATTTAACAATAATATTTCCTTTTTGTTTTTACAAATATTTAAGAATTTTTTTAGATTATAAATTTTTTAAAAAAATTAACTTAAATATTATATTTTGTCAAATAATATCACATAAAATGAGTCTAGTGCTCTATTTGAGTCAGTTGGAGAAAAATAAAGATATAAGGGGAACTATTAAATCAAAATAATAAAAAGAATGAAAAAGTTTATCATCTCTCTCTACCCTAAGTCGTCAAAGCAAACAAGCCTAAAATCTAAGGAAAAAATATAAAAAGTAGCATATTTAAGATTATAATTACAATAAATAGCAATACTTTTGTAAAATTACAGTTTATAACAAGGGTAGCATTACTTTACTCATTAATTAGGCAGATGCATGTTTTACTATCACTACTTTACATTTTCCTATTTTTTCACTCCACTATTTCACCTCCCCCAAATATAGCCATATCTTTTACCCTTTTTTTTTCATCTTATTTTCTTTATCATTTTATTTTTTATTTTATTTTCATTTTTTTATTTTTACTTTTTTTTCTTTTTTCCTTTCTCATATATTTTTTTTTTTCGTTTTCTTCTTCTTTTTTTTATTTTATTTTGTTTCTTTTTTTCTTTTAGTTTTACACTTATATTTCTCTTTCTTCATTTTTTTTTCTTTTTCACTTCTCTTTTTTTCATTTTTTTCTTCTTATATTTTTATTTTTTTCCCTTTTTTACTCTTCTATCTCTAACTTTTATTTTGAAAAGATAAATATGTATATCACATACGCATATTCAAAAAAACATATAAAATAAATAGCCATACAAATCTGGATATGTATTTACGGTACAAAACATACATATGTATTTACGATGTACATATCATATTTATATTAAACAGTAACAAATATAACTATACTATATATCTTCATATGTATTTGCGAAATACAAAAGTGACTCATATAAAATAAGAATATGCATATGGATCAGGTATGTATTGTGTAAATACATATGTAGAGCTATATGTATTTTATACGGTGTTAGATTTATCTTTAAACTGTACATACTATGTCATTTTGGAGGATAACATATGTACTTATTTATTTTCTTTTACTGTTTAAGATATCTACATGTATTTTTTTATTACCTTTATGTATATGTATGTAATTGTCATTTTATTATAGAAATTTTATGTCATATATGTTTATATATACATGTGAGTCAGATATGTATTTCTGTAAATACATATGCAAATATATATATGCATATTTTTTTACCGTAAATACATATGTAAATCTGTATGTCTATTTATTTTGTATATGTATATATCATATAGATATTTGCATTTTAAAAATAAAAGATAAGGCCAGAAGAGTAAAATAAAAAGCAAAAAACAAAAAAATTAAAAAAAAAAGAAGTGAAAAAGGAAAAAAAAAAGAGAAATAGAAACTAGAAATAGATGTGTAAAATCAAATTATTCAGGTTTATAATGCTTGAACTGTTTGTTTGCTTATGTGTTTAAATTTTTGTAACAAATTAAATTGTTGCATTTCATGGCATACTTCCACATTTGAATGTTTAAACTATTTTAGGGTTTCGCAGATGTTCCGACCCCTATTTATCAATTCCAAATAAAGTGTTGGAAATACAACAGTTTATTGGCACGTTAGGTGTCCGATGGTTGTTCGTATTTCTAAATCTGAGTTGTACACTTGGGAACCTAGTCAAAGCCCACTCTAGATAGAGCAAAATCAAAATCTTTTTTAGGCATGAGCCTAAAACGTCCCAATATCTGAGGGGGTATTGGGTCCATTAGAAGAACCCACCTTATGTCTACTGACCCTGAGTTAATAACAGACGATCATCTGTTATGTGTTTTAACTGAAAGATGTAACACCGGATTTTAAGATCCATTGTCCCTTGGAATATATTTCGAAGGTAATCAAACGTATTATAAATGACACGTATATCCTTAAAACGTTAGGCTTACCTTTGGCTTGAAAGGTCTCATGTATGCTAGGACACATAGTAATTATTTATATATGTGCTAAAGTGTTTTATTGTTTTGCTTTATCTATATTTGCTTGATTTGTGTGTTTAAATAACATAT
>NC_061119.1:43259028-43306823 GCF_002878395.1 Capsicum annuum
AAAAAAAAAACTAAAAAAATAAATAGTTTGAGATATAAGAGAATGATATTTTGAAATTTTGAAGATCATGGAAATAATAATCTTCATATTGATTTTGATTTGGAAAAGGAATCTACTAATATAAATAAGAGTAATTCATGGGAATTTAATTAGATGAGATAATTATTCCTTATTTAACTCAACTAATTTGAGTAAAACAAAGACAGAAAATTTTGTTGTATATGTATTTGTATAACAACAGTTTACTTAAATACAAAATACAATTTGCTATTTTTCGTAATTATGAAACTGTTGCTATAAAAGTTGCAATTAAGGCTCTATACCTGCTATTTCTGAAATTTTCCCAAAATCTAAATACCTAATTAACAAGAAAGATTAAAGTATAATTTTGTCATTATTATCATTTTTTGGTTAATAAGGCTTAAAACTTAGTATAGGGATTGTTTGGTTGGGAAAGAGTTATCCCGACATAATTAATTTCGAAATTAGTTATCATACCATGCATGTGGGATAACTTATCCGGAGTAAATGGTGGATAAGTAATCCCAATATACACTAACAAATACTTCAAACTATATATGGGATAAAATAATCCTTTCTTTTGTCCTGGGACCATTTATTCCTTATACCTCACACCAAATGATCCCTAAGCTTACAAATGTAGTCTTTGTAAGATTACTAGATAATGAAGGGCCCGTTTTACAGGCCCAATATTAATATTTTAAATAAATTTATAGGTATTTAATTATTTTTTTAAAATGATCATCAATATTTTTAAATTAGCACAATCAAAAATGATAATAAAAATACACGTTATAGTAAAGTGTTAATTACATTAATTTTTTTTTCATAGAATCATACAAAACAACCAAAAAATTAAAAATGATCCATCTATAAATTTATTTTGAATGCACCTAAATTCATTTTATAGGGGCTTAGCGAATGAAATTCAACCTATTTGATGAAAGTTAAAATCAATCGTATCATTCTTTACAAAGTGATAAGAATATAAAGAGTTATGGTTTCACATCTTGTTTTATAAATTATAAACTCAAGAGAATAATTTAGTATTTCTTTTTAAAATAAAAGTGATTTATGTACCTAATGAGAGAATATACTACCCCAAAATAATATATTTTATTTTGAAGATTGTAAATGTATTGTAAAAAAGATATATATAATTAAGTTTACAAATTATAATGTTTTGATATAATATGAACAAAAGTACCAATTAAATTAAATAAATTACAGTTTTAGAATTATCTTTCATATATATAGTTTTAAAATTAAATGAATACTTTTTCATCATTTATTAATATCTTTTTTTATTATTTTAATATTAATATAGTACTCCATCCATTTTGATCCATTTAAAAGGAGAATGTCTCTTTATTTTTGATAATTTTTAGTTAAATCTGTAAAATTAAAAAGTATTTTGATACATTATACATATCTTTAGCATATTAATATAAAATTCAAAAATATTTTTTTAATTTGTTAAAATTCAATATCAAATCAAAATCAGACAAATAAATAACACTAACTAATTAAACTCCTTTCTCTTAGTATGAACTAAACATGTCAATTGTATCTATATCAGTTCAATCCCATTGTAATTTATTATTTCATTACAATATCTTGATTAAAAGTAATATCAAGTAATAGTTTAAAACGTTACTCATCAATAATCTTATATTATATAATGGACTAAATTTTAAATAAGGAATTCAACTTTGGTATGACATAATATCAGTAATGGTTTATAAATTAATTTTAATGAATTTTATAATTTTGTTATAATTATTAGAAGTTTATGAAAATAACCTTTAGTTAAAACATAATTTTAGAAGCTTTGAATTTTGAAAATACATATATACATACTCAAAAGCACAATTTAACATCTACAAGTTTTGTATTTTTTTTTCTTATAGAAAGGCACTATTCTGTTAATACTCTATATGTTCTAGTTTGTTTGGTCTATTTAAATTTGGTACGAAATTTTAAAAAGTAAAATATTTTTTTAAAATATTGTGATATATTAAATAAAAGATATGTCAAATATATCAAAATAATTTTTAATTTTATAATCTTAAATGTATCATGTGGAAGTTAAAATTACAAATGTTGCTAAAAATAAAAAAAAAAATTAAAACAAAATAAAAAATAAATAAACCAAACAAATTGAACCGAAGAAAGTACTAAATAATGACAAACAAAATTTCCACAAAAAATTAAAAAAACGTGAAAAAAAATATAACATGAAAGAAAGTTGATGATAGTTGAGTATTTTGATTTTTTTACAATAAATAATAGATTTGAATAAATTTGTGTAGTAATAAAGAGAATGGCCCTAGTATTACATGTGCTTGAAGATAATTGGTGATGAAAAATAAGATAAGGTAAAGTGCATAGTACAATTTGTAATATTCTTTAATTTTATAATCTTAATTGTATCATGTAGAAAGTTAAAATTACAAATGTTGCTAAAAATGAAAAAAAAAATTAAAACAAAATAAAAAAGAAATAAACCAAACAAATTGAACCAAAGAAAGTACTAAATAATGAAAAACAAAGCTTTCAAAAAAAAAAAAAAAGTGAAAAAAAATAGAACATGAAAGAAAATTAATGATAATTGAATACTTTGATTTTTTTACAATAAATAATAGATTTGAATAAATTTGTGCAGTACTAAAGAGAATGGACCCTAGTATTACATGTGATTGAAGATAATTGGTGATGAAATAAAATAAGATAAAATACATAGTACAATTTGTATTGCATATTGTACAATTTTTCATAGTTATGATCATCCTTCCTTGACTTTTCTATATAATAAATAAAGGTATACCTAATTTTTATTATATACCAAAAAGTGTAATCTTTTATTATACATTTTTAGTGTAATCTTTATTTATTTATTTAGTGTGTGTGTTTTTTGTCTTCGGCAGTAGCTTACAAATTAAAGATCTGTCACAGGCTCAGAGAAAAGGATATTGATTGGAATCTATGTACCTGTATTTTGTTTGTTTGGGGCTTTGGCAGGTAGGGCAAGAAATTTGAACCTGACAGATTATGTCATATAGTTTGACTTCAATAAGAAATACTTATATTAAAAATTAATTAATGAAAAGCTGTAATTTAAAGTTCAAATATACCTAAACTTGTACCCGCAATTTACAACTCGTTTGAATGGTTATTACCTACTGCACTGGGTTGTTAATTTAAGTATTATATTTATTTTGATTATTATTTAAATTTTATTTTATCGTATTATTAAATTACTGTTATATAATGATAAAGTTCATTTTATGTAATGATTAATTTGGTATAATTGTATCATTATTTTTTGTTTTCTTCTCATTATCTTTACTTATTTTATCTAATAATCTTATTTTGTCATTTATCCACATACCTTTCATAACAGCTTTACTAAATATCTTACTTTCTTTTTGTAAGTTTATTCTTCAAATTGTTGGTGTACACATTGTAATGACAGAAAATGATATAAGCTATTCTAGTGTTGTATGTATTTATCAAATTAATATAATAAAATACGATACGTTATGAAAATAATATCAATACTCCATATGAAAATAGCTAAATGGCCTGATAGTATTTGCAGGAAAATTGCCTAGATGTCTAATGTAAGAGTTGCTGGAGTTTCACATCGATCCGTGGATTCAAAGGCCCTTAATCCTTTTTATGGTCGTGACAATCGTCTCTTCATTAGCTAATGCATCTTTGGCGTCGAGTTGGTTCAATATCTATTTCTTTGTCATGAATCATGATATTATAGCAAGATTCACTTAATTCATAGTGTCCAATGTTGCAACTCCTGCCGTCTTATATTGCCAATGCTTTAGATATTTTATCATGGCGTATTGGATGGTGTGGAAGTCCCACATCGATAGGTTAAAAAGTCTTTGATCTCCATATATTATTTTGATTAATTCTCCTCTTATAAACTTGCTTTGAGATTGAGTTAAGTTCAAGGATTATTTATTTGTTAAGTGCAATCTGTATATTTTGATCCAAGATTATTTAGGAAATGGTAGTTCAGTTTTGTGTCAATTGTCTTGAGATTTACTAGCTAAGCTATTGTTTTGTAGAGAATACTTAGTGATTAATGAAATAATTAGCCAAAAATAAATTAATATATATAAATTCAACCAAGTATATATACTTCATAAAATTATTGAAAGAAAAAGGAAAAAAAGGTTGATCATCGTTTTCGCCTCGACAATTTTGTCGACCCAAATTATAAGCTACGTTGACAACATTAAAGTTTTTCGTCATTATCATTATCTTGTTTGGTTATTAATACTAAGGTTTAAAACTTGATCTAAACTTAACTTTGGCTGGATTATCCATGTAAGCAAAACCAAGGCACAAATATAATATAATATTAAAATCGAAAGAAGAAGCTATAATGGTCTATTTCCAATTATGTGATTGAATAAATCTTTTGAAGCTATAATGGTCTATTTCCAATTATGTGAGTGAATAAATCTTTCTACGAGTCAACGACCTCTACCCCTCTCCTTTTTTAAATTTCGATTTATATTTGTTTTATACAGAAATTTTATTTTCCCTTTAATATAGTTCCCACATTTCGTTGTCTTCATCGATCGGCATTAAATAACAATGGGAAGTATGTACTAATTTAGCAATCCACGTGTTTGTATTTTGTTTGTTTCGGATGGTAGGATTCTATGAAGTTGAAAGCTATTTCTCCTTCCATTTTATTTCAGATACTTTGGCGTATTATGCGTGTACCTCATTTTAATAAGTTCAAATATTACATTAAATAGAATATTTGTTTAAATAATAAAGATGAATATAATAATTAAATTTATATCTTTTGAATATGTAAGGATGAAGAATTTATTTATTAAACCTAATCTTTACCAAGAATATTTTTAAAAGTTGATCGACATTCAATCTAATCTGTACATACAAAATTTTTCTCAAAGTCATCCGACGTTCATATACTACTACAATAACAAAATAATATGATAATAGAGATATCAAAATAATACAACTAAACCTAACTTTTGCATAAAAAAATTCTTCAAAGTCGACCAACATTTATCTATTACCTATAAACTGCAACAACATAATACGATAAAACTGATATTAAAACAATACAATTAAACATAAATTTTACACACAAAAATTTCTCAAAGCCAATCGAGATTCATCTATGAACTGTAAACTACCACAAAATAATAAACTAATAGAGGTATTACGATAATACAATTAAACCTAACATTTACCTAAAAAAAAATTCAAAGCCGACCCACATTCATCTAACATTTGTAAATTGAAATAAAACAATAAGATAATAAAGATATCAAAACAATACAATTAAACCTAACATTTACACAAGAAAATCTTCAAAGCTAACCGACATTCATCTACGACCTGTAGACTATAAAAAAAAATAATAGTAATCACAAAGTTTCGATTTTGATCCAACTAATTCTTGTTTGAGCGAAAATTTTGACCCTAAAGAATGATTTTGAATGAAAACAAAGAAGAGATATATATACACACATGTTAAATTTTATTATGCTGACAAAAATAGTGAAAAAGTCGAGGGTTACAAAATCAAACATCCACCAATCTAGACATGCAATCGAATCAAGTTAGATGGGCATCAATCATATTCTCCCAATAGGTAAACTGGTTTGTTCTATAGTTTAACGTACATCTCAATATTTATAGAAGTATTTTCTTAATAGAATCTTATTTTAAGAGTATTTTTCTAATTGAACAGTAGAAAGAAAAATATTAATTAATTCTTTACAATATATTTTAGGAGTCTCATATATTTTAGAAAGTCTAGTAGAAAGAAAAATATTAATTTAGGAGTCTCATATATTATAGGAAGTCTAATAGAAAGCAAAATATTAATTAATTTTTCTACCATATATTTTAGGAGTTCCATATATTTTAGAAAGTCTAGTTAATATAATAAAAAATAATTAAATAATAAATTTTAAAAATAGTGAAAAGACAGTTTTGTCTAAAGAAGAGTTTTTTAATGAAGGGTACAAAGTTCAAATCACTTTTCTAAGGATTTTCACACTTTTAATATATTATAGATTATAGATTATTAATTTATTTGATTGAAAATGTCACTTTTAAAAAAAATATTTTAACAATAAGATTAAAAAAAATTACTAAGTGAAAAAACATATAATATTTCCTTATTTGTAAATTTAATTACTTCACTCTTAATAATAAAGGGGATAAGCAGGCAGCTGTTCGACATGCCTGCTTGTGCTGCCTGCTTCAGCTGCTTCAACCGTAATTTTAATATTTCATCCCTAATTAATTATTATAAGTTATTTAAATATTAAAAAATTAATAATATTTAATAAAAAATAGAAATAAAATAATAAATTAACTCTTGATGTTTGTGCTACCTTCTTCAGCTATTTAAATCGTAATTTTACTATATGACCCCTAATTAATGGTTATAAGTCATTGAAGTATTAATAAATTAATAATATTTAATAAAAAAATAAACATAAAATTATAAATTAACTCTTGATGTTTTAAATTAATTTGAAGTCTTATATGAGACTCATTTAAATTTTATTCACAAGTATTTTTTATAGTAATTTTGTCTTATCACTTTTAATTAATTGTTATAAGTTATTTAAGACATGTCAGCTTTGTTGTTTCAATCGTAATTTTATTATATCACCCTAGTATAATAACGTTGCATAAAAGAGATAAAACGCACACAAAATGATATGTCAACATAGAATATTTATTTGACTATCAAAATTATATTTGTGCCACAGAAATTACGATGGAATAGAGGAAGACATAAAGTAACATATATTATTTAAAAATGAGAAAACACGTAAACTGAGACTGAGAGAGTATTAATATTTTATTAAAAAATTGTGTTAGAAGCATTATAAATCACATATTTAACAACTTAAAAATATAAAAGATATAAAATATTCAGTTGACACTCGAGTTTATATTAGTGTCACTTAAATTGAAATAGAAGAAAAAGTACTATAAATCACAATAATTAAAAATTAAAATTCTTTTAATAATTGATTATCTAAATTATATTTGTTTAGCATAAATTAAGATAAAAAATAATATATATTGAGTATTGAGTACGGGCCTTCAATGTCTAAGTATAAATATGTAATTTCATTTTCTCGTCATCAAAGTGATGACCTTCCTTATTCATTTAGTAACAAAGTAAAAGGACCATTAATTTCATGTATGACTCGTATAAAAATTATTAATTTCAAAAGATTTTTAACTATTGATCTTTCGAAAACTAGTAAGACGGTGGCTGCATTTTTTTTTTTTCCTAATAAAAGAGAAACAAACTATATTTAGGATGTCTCTTATTTGCAAGAGTAAAGACTTCATTTCACTCCCAAACGCATAATTTATTTTAGACCTTTAATTTAACACATGTTTATTTATCCATATAATAACTTTAAAGTGAATTAATATCACCCCTAACGCTGACGTGAATTTTGTAAAAAAAAAAATATTTATTTAAAAAAATGAGATGATCCCACTTTTTATTATATATATATATATATAAACACTCTTTCTTCTTCAATACCTCCCACCCCTCACCCCTGCACTATTGTTCCTTTTTCTTACTGCCTCATCACCATTTCTACCCCAATTTTCTTTCTCCTCCATTAATTAATTATACATTTTTAGTATTAACTTAGAAAATAGTAATTCAATAGTTATTAGACATTAAAATTAAGAATTTTCAGAAGCGTCGAACAAAAATTGTCAATCTTGAAATACGATATTATCAACTTACTATAGCCTTTTTAGAGATGCCTTCAAGATGTTTGATGGAACACTTGAATCAAATATTATGATTTTAATCGAGTTTGACTTATTTGAAGTTCGAATATTAACCCAACTTTCTTTTTTAGGTGTTTGCATGTTTGCGCGGGGGGAGCCAAAGAAAGAAAAAAAGAGGTGTTTGCAAGGGTGGGGGTGGACAGGGGTGGCGAGAGAAAGAAATAGGGGGTGGGGAGAAGGAGGGGTGGTTTGAAGAAGAAGATATATATTTTATATATATTTAAAAAATATTTCACTTGCGTGACTCCGACGTGGCAGTGATGTGTGAGCGGTGTAATACACTCTCCATTGTGAGAATGATATTACATTTTTAGGCTTGTATTTAATTCATTATAAAATTGCTAAGGGGGGTAAATAATTGTTAGTGAAGTCAAAAGGTTAAAGTAAGTTGAGCGGATAAGTTCAGGGGTGATTTTATGACTTTTCTCTATTTGTAACTCATTGATATCTTTATATATGTTTTCGTACAAATTAAAATACTGATTATAATGCATGAATTATCATTGTCTATTTCTTTTTCCGATAACAACTGTGAATGTTATCATTGATAACAAAAAAGGCAACACCTAGCGAGCACCTACTCCTACAACTGTTAGGGGTTAACCCTCAGAATCGATAATTAGTTACACAATAATAAATGCAAAATCTTCTACATCTACGATTCTTCTTTTACTAATCTTGTCTATTAATATATTTTGATCCGTGTAATAACAATTAATTCTGCCAATTTCTTTCACTCGATATGATATAAATTTTACTTTATCCATAAAATGGTATCAGAGCCAGGGTAATAAATATTTGAATTTGAGCGTGAGAATTAATGTTGAATGAAAATGTTCCATATTAGATTATGACAAAACTCTAAAGTTTTATATAAAGAGTGACAATTTTCCTCTCTTTGATCTAACTTATGAGGTGAGTTATGTCTAGACCTAATTTGAAATCTCTTGTAGATTTCATTATTTAGAGTTTTATATAGAATAAGTAGTAGAATTCTACTAAAATTGAAATATTAAATCTACTATTAAACATCTTCGATAACAAAATTATTGGGTTCGAAATCGAGAGGGCTCATGCGGAAGCTAATAGTTTGCAAATCATAAAGACAATAATTTAGATGACACAAAACTAAACTTAAAAAACATAATATAATTTATGATTTGGTCAATTGAGCTACATATAAAAACTAATATTAAGAAAATATAAAATCGTTGGGAGAAAATCTTTCGTAAACAAGACTCTTAAACAACTACATTGTGAATGCTATTGTGTTATGGTATGAGAAGAAGGGTCTTCTATTTATAGAAAATCTTTCCTCTTAGAAAGAGGTTAGTCAAATATGGAAGAGTTTTATATTTTCCCTTTTAAGAAAAATAAAAGTAATTATGGTACTATTTTTATTTTCTTTCAATATAAAACTAATACTCGAATTTAGTAAGAAAAGCAAGGCAAATATCCTAACAAATCTTTCCTTTTTGGTTTGATTTTCTTCACTTATCTGCCTTCTTCACATGCATGAACTTCGTTTTTCACATAATCTTTATCGTTGTTGCTTGTCATGGTTAACAAAAAGATTTTAAATATTATGGTTAAAAGTGGGTTAAAAATTAATATTTTATTCTTAAAGTTGCAGCAACAAAAATATTGAAAATATGGTTGGAACTTCTTTTCACATGCAGTTGGACAAAAATTCTCATTATCATCAATTTGGTTGCAAATTGATTTGAACTGTCTTAACTTGCCTTCAACCTCGATTCACCAAACTATTGAACCTTTGAACCGTAGGCTCTGATACCACTTGTTTGATTCAAAACGAGAGGGCATCATGTGGAAGCTAATAGTTTGCAAATTATAGAAATGACAATTCAGATGACATAAAACTAAACTAAAAAGGCAAAATATTATTTATGATTTGCCCCATTGGACTATAAATAAAACTAATATTAAAGAAAACATAAAACTGTTGGGAGAAATCTCCTCCTAAAAAGACTCTTAAACGACTACATTATGGATGCTATTATGTTATAGTATGAGAAGAGGGGTTTTCTATTTATAGAAGTCCAAAACCTTTCTGTTACCCAAATATGAAAGAGTTTTATATTTCCTCTGAAGAAAACAAAATTAATTATGATACTACTTTTATTTCATTCAATAGAAAATTAATACTCAAATTTGATAAGAAAATCAAGACAAAAATTCCAACAAGATAATAAATGTTCAAATTCTAGTATGATAATTAATGTTGAACGAAAGTGTTCCATATTAGATTATGGTAAACCTTTAGCCGTATTAAATTTTGATAAAACCCTTGAGTTTTATACACTACTAAAAAAATAGTTTTTGCGACCACAAAAAAGTGGCCAGTGTCGCAATAAAAGCGACCAAATGTGGTCATTTTTTAAATTTTTTTCTAAAAATAAAATAAAATAAAATAATAAAAAAAACAACCACATGTGGTCGCTATTATATTTTAAAATTATCAAATGATTATTTTAAAATTTTTTATATTAATTATAACATTTTTTAAAAATTAAAAGCGACCACAAGTGGTCTATTTTCGATAAAAAATTGTAAAAGCGACCAATGTGGTCGCTTTTAATTAAAAAAAATTAAAATATTTTTCAAAAAATAATCACTTTTGGTCGTTTTTGATAAAAAAAATAAAAAAATTATTTTACAGAAAAAATGACCATAAGTGATCGATTTTGGATTTAAAAAAAGGAAAATATTTTTTAAAAAACAAACACAAGTGGTCGCTTTTCTTTAAAAAAAATAAATTAAAAATATTTTTAAAAAAACGACCTCTTGTGGTCATATTTTGGTTTTAGAAACTGAAAAAGAAAATTATTTATAAAAAGAGACCACTTGTGGTTGCTTTTATTTAAAAAATTAAATTATTTTTTTTTAAAAGCGACCACTTATGGTTACTTTTCTAAAAGAATAAAACTAAAATATCTATATAAAAGCGCCCACAAGTGGTCATTTTTCGATTATAAAAAAGAAAAAATATTTTAAAAAAGAGACCACTTGCGGTCGTTTTTCATTAAAATATAATAAAATAAAATACTATGAAAAACAACCACTTATGGTCATACTTTGATTAAAAATATATATTTTAATTATTATATGTAAAATTAAATATGTTATTTTTTTAATTACACTGACATCATGTAGTCAATAACCTAAATAATAATAATAAAAATCAATTAAACTTAAATTATGTAAAAACATATACTAAAAACTAAACTAAAGAAATATATTAAATAAAATAAATAAATTACATTAAACATAATCTTTATCTTTTACTTATGTTTCAATATATAAAATAAATATATTTTTCATTGTATATATGATAAGTTACGTTAAATATAATCTTTGCAAAATGAATATGTCTATATCATACAGTTAAAGTAATAATATTATGCTATTGGAGTTATAATAATATAACGTACATATATAACCGGTAATTCATTACAATATAATGAATGCGTTGTATTATGAGGTAATATATCCGTGGATGTGTGCATGTAATGTATATAGTACCTATTCAAGAGTTGATATATATATATATATATAAAATATAATATAATAGTGAATGGGAGAGCATCTTAGGGTCGTGTTGATTGTCGACCGTTCAGCTGCTTGCTCCGTGATTTTACTATATCACTCCTAAATAATTATTATATGTTATTTAAATATTAAGAAATTAATAATATTTAATGAAAAAATAAAATAGACATTTATGACATATCTGCTTTGGCTGCTTCAATCATAATTTTATAATATCACTCCTAATCAATTATTATAAGTCATTTAAGTATTAACTAGTACGATATCTACTAAGATTTTTCTTCATTTAACAACTATTTTTTCAAGACACAGTAGCTAATCGATACAATATCCAACAATACTTGATGTCAAATTAAAGAGTTTCCATTTTGATTTTCCAAGATTGTTCTTACATGAATATGTGCTTCTTAGAGTTTCTTATTTTTGTTATAAATGTACCATATATAATGAATGTCTAATTTACTATGTATAGTGAATATCTACTTTACCATATGTTGTGTATGTCTGAAAAAGTTACAAAACTCAAGGTTAGTTTTTCTCTATAAATAAAGGGTTTTCCTTCATTGTAATTCATCCCAAGAGAAATAAGAATAACTATCTATTTTCTCTCTACTCTTCTTCTTTATTCTTTATTAGTTTATGATACGCTATCAGTACGAGACTCTGCCAAACAAGGTGAGATTATAAATCTAAAGTAATTTCAAGGTTAGTAATTCCTTATATTATTCATCTTTTGCTACTAATAATATAATTATTGTTGGATTTGAGGAAAAATAATTGGTTTGAAATCATTTATATTTTAAATTTATTTCTCAAGAACAATATTATCAAAAGGGATGATAATATATTGGGTTAAAGTCCATTGATTTATGCCTAAAATGTCTTTATATGGATAAGACGTTGAATTTGATTCTCAATGCACCATATTGATGATATAATGATGGCTATGGAAAAATAATGTGGTTTTTATGAAAAGTCATGAAAACATATCCCATTGAATATGCTCCATTCCAAGAAGTGAATGTGGTAGCAATATATGATTAGTCTGAAAGATGACAAATTGCTCTATTATTGAAGTGAATGTTGCAGCAATATATGATATAAAGAGATTATAAGCTATCATAATTTGATATGCTTAATGCACACTTATTTTTCATTCTTGGAGAATGAGAATTTTGATTATTATAAATACAGATCTATACCCTGGGGATGAATGTGACTGTGTATAAATGCAAACGTGCACTTGATTGTGATAGTATCATAACTCACCTCCAAAAAAGGTTGAATAACTGAGAAAAATTATTTTTGAAATCTACTTCAAAAATAGTAAAATCTGAAATTTATTTATATAATAGTAAATCTGAAATTTACTAAAGAAAAAAAAGTATATGTCATGTTAAACTTGGAGTTTGCTAGAATAAAAGTTCATAAATTGACATGAATAATTGTGACATCCAAAGATGTGCATACTGAGTGTTGAACATATATTGAAGAATTAGAAAATTATTCATTACTTTTAATGTTGCTTGTTCTCATGATAAGTTGGTTGGACCAACTAATTTTAGGATTGAATCCCTTAATCTGAAAAGTATAAAAGGTGAAAAAGGGTCCGTTCACCTATTATGTGATATGTTGAAAAGATGCATCAATAAGATGATCACATGTACATTCATTGCCAACCTGTGTTTGACATTCATAAAGTTGCTTGCTCAGTAAAATTGAGTTAAGAGCATAACTTTGAGACTGTGTAATCAAGACAATTCAACTTGATGATGATGGTTTAGTATTAAATGCCTTCGATAAATATCTAAACCATTAATAATGAGAACAAAACTTCATGTGTTGGTCTGAAATATGATATGTTGTATACAATAACACTTGTATGGATTAGATCAATAAATTATGATTATTTATTCCCTCTCAATTGGTTCAAGGTCAGAAACGAACTATTTCATCTAATAATTTTGATGTGCGATATACGATTAATAAATATACCATGATGCACAAAGATGGATTCCTCAAAGGCGATGGAGGATGTATGTTAGTTTTCCTAACATAAGAGGCGGAGATTATAAGAAGCTATGAAATATGTTAGGAATTACCATCAGATCCTCTTTCAAAAGATAATTCAAGTCAAATGCCGAACGCATCTCATATTTAAGATGCAAGTGCTCCTATTTTGTGTTCATAAATGACAAAGTCTATGCATGCGCGAAGCGTGGTAGATCAATCGATTCTAAATGAAATAATCCTTGAAAAGGATAAGAAGCAAATAATCATAATAAGAAAATAATGTTCTCTTGAAGAGCCTACGACATAACACTTTATGAAACCTTATGAGAGGTTCAGGTACTTGAAAATAATGAAGTGATGAGATCTCAAAATGTTATGTCACATTGTGAACCGATACGAAATGTTACATCATCAATATCTTTCATACAATATTAGCGTAATATTGTGAAAGATTATGAGGATCTGAATTCTACGTTTATTTAAGCATGCTGATGTAGAAACATTTATTAAGTGACATGAAAGGATGCATCTTGGTAAATATAAAACTTATTTGATTTGCAGTCCGGACCCTTGAAGATGTCACATATGAAATGTTGAATATTGTCACTTGACAAAATTTATATGAAACTTTCTAAGGATTCAAAATGTTTGAAGTTTTTGGGAAACTTTTTTAGAATCCTTATATTGTATAAGCTTATAGCTTGAAAATTATTGGAACTCTTGTAGAGTTTTTGAAAGCAATAGATTATTTGCTGAAATGAGAAATATACCGAATTAGATTGGTTATGAAGTACCATATCTTAGTGCAAGTGGTGCACTCATGTATCTTGCAAATATTATAAGACCTGATATAGTCTTTTCAGTCAATTTGTTAGCAAGAGATAATGCAACATGCATAACACATCTTAATAGAGGATTCATAAAAAGAGATAGAACGAAACCCACTTTATCAAAACTTTTCTACATATATGAGCTCCAAAAGAATGATGATATTAACATGCAACAGATTCGTTCAAGTGACAATGTGGCTGATTTATTCACCAAGTCTCCTTCAATTGCAACTTAGAAGATGATGCACAAGATCGAGATGCAAAGGTTCAAGGATGTTCTCATTAGGGGAGTTAATATACGCTGTACTCTTTTTTTTTCCTTACAAGGTTTTGTCCCACTGAGTTTTCCTTGTAAGGTTTTTAACGAGGCAGCCTATATGCGTATTATTAGAGATGTATACTCTTTTTCCTTCACTAGATTTTTTTTCCACTGGATTTTTTCTAGTAAGGTTTTAACGAGACATATTATCTATCAATTAGACATTTAAGGGGGAGTGTTATAAATGTACCATTTATAGTGAATGCCTACTTTACCATATACAGTGAATACCTACTTTACCATATATTGTGTATGTCTATTTATGAAAAAGTTACAAACCCCAAGGTTAGTTTTCTCCTGTAAATAAAGAGGTTTTCCTTCATTGTAATTCATTCCTCAAGAAAAATAAGAATTACTACTATCTATTCTCTCTACTCTTCTTTTTAATTCTTTATTGTTTTTAATCAAACTTCTTTATTCTTTATTGGTTTATTACAATTTTGATTTTTTCTCTCATTTTTTCATTTTCGCTTCGGTTATTTCGCTGTCCTAGTGTCTTGCGATGTTCATGTCCTTTAGCTCCATTAAGCTTTCACCTGACGAAAATGAATATCCAAAATCTGTATCAAATTATTTTTTTTAAAAAGAAACAGACGTTGATAAGAAATAAATATTTTGTGTTTCCACTAAAAAAATAAATAGAATTAGCTACGAACTTCATAGCTAATCTATTAGTAAAATTCTTTTTAATCTATAGAATTTGTCAGCCTCTATTTTTATTTTTTTTTGAAAGTGTTTGTTTACTGCTTAATTTGTTCATTTATTTTTTAATTAAAAAGATGCAGTACATATCTTTTGACTCCATAATAAATAAGATAACAACTACGTATAGAAAATGGTTAATATAATAGGCCAGAATAGGAATCAACTGCAGGAAAGGGCAAAGGCGAATCCAGGATTTGAAGTTTGAGGGTGCATCAGTATTGTTAAAGGCGCGCATAAGTTCTGAATAAAGACTCAAATTTGTGTTGATCGCTCGCCCATTATCAATGAGGCTTTTCTGAAGATACGAACACTAAACTATTGATATTTCACTTAATAAAAAAAAATAAAATTTTGTGTTCATATATTTGTCATTCCCGCTTATATTATTATTCTTGAATTAGACATATGTTTATATTTTTTCTCCTTTATACCTTTTTTTGTTAAATCTTACGCTTTATTTGTACTTTGTGCTTAAATATAATGGACCTTGAAGCTTTTTTTGCCCTTTTTTATTTTTGCTAAGGCGATGAGAATTGTCTTTAAAACTAGAACTTGGTTGAGGAGAATAATATCTATCCATTTCAATTCACAAGAATCAATAACAAATTCCTACAAATAAAAAATTCATCAAGACTATAAGTAAAAATAATTATTTATTTATTTTTAATCAAATCTCATGAACTTAAATAGAAGAATGAAATAAATAAATTTTACGCACTAACTTTCAAGCAACAAGTAAATATTAAAAGCAATTAACATTACCCAAATTTGAATAAAAAAATAAAAAAAATGAAAGGAAGAAATGTGTACCTATTAACATCAAATAGAAAATTGCTTCTTTCTCTTTGTTTGGGTACTATTAATTTGTAAATTGTAGTGTCCAGCAGTCCAGGGAGTTTGGAATTGGAAAAATACGGATTGAAAATTGGAATTTGGGGGAAATATGGGGATTGGGATTGGGGAAAGTCCCTTTTCATTTGGAAAAAAGCTCAAATATGCAACTGAACTATCAGAAATGACTCATTTAGGTCATCCGTTAAAAGTTGGGCTCATTCAAGCCATTGCCGTTACAAAATCGGCCCATCCATGCCATACTTTTTAACAGATGATTTTTAAAAACAGTCTTGCCACGTGGCAGCTTATTAGAGGGCCACGTCATTTTTATTTTTATTTTTTTATTTTTTTTCTAAAAAATAATTTTTTTTTAAAAAATATTTTTTTGATCCATTAAAAAGAATTCACGCAACTTTTTGATCCATTGAAAATTAGTTTGATCTATGTTTTTAAAATTTGATTAATTTTTCATGAATATAGTCTTAAAACATTCTCGTTCGATTCGTTTTTTTGTCATTTTTGTCATATTAAGATTGTTTTCATATTTTACCTTTAATATTAATTATTTTTTTTTCTTCAAATTAATTTCAAATACAATAGTAAACATCATTTAATAAATATATTATAATAAAATAGCTATTTTAATTGACGGGCGAGTAACTAAAAGGGAACGGAGAGAGTATAAACTCTAAGCTTTTTATCACTTCTTTTTTTTTTTTTTTTAAAAAAAAGATTCACGTTAACTAAAACTTTTGTCATTTTCAGTTGAACTGAAGGGATATATAAACATCAAATATTATTATTATATTATTAATAGTTAGCTTCTCATTTTGCCAACTCTACGTATACTATATATTTTGTCATGTTGTCGCCTTCCTATTTTTGCAATGATAAATGATGATGCATAAAGTGTTACGTACAAATGTTGAATGCTGATCAGGGGCGGCTCAACCCTTTAGGAGAAAAGGCGGCCGCCTAAGACCCCAAAATTTGAGGGATCTATTTTTGTTTAGTAATAATAAATTATAAATTTTAAAAAATATAAAAAAGAAAAATTTTATATAAAAAAATAAAACTCAAGGCCTCCGTTTGATTTTTGCCTTAGGCCATAAATTTATTTGAGCCACCCCTGATGCTGATGATGTCATTCTATACTTAATAAAAAAATAAAAAATTAAAAATTTACTTACATTCGGCTGACAAAATATTTCATGTATGCTAAGATATACTATATGCTTAATTAGAATAACGTTTGGTTATAAATTTTAGTAGTAGATTTTTTAAAAAAAATTCTTTAAATATTTGTTTGATCATGAAAAATTAATCAAATTTTAAAAGCATAGATCAAATTAATTTTTAATGGATCAAAAAATTGGGTGGATTCTTTTTAATGGACGAAAAATAATTTAAAAAGATTTTTTTTTAAAATAAAAAATAAAATAAAAAATGACGTGGCCCTCTAATAAAACAGACTGTTAAAAAGTAATGGCATGGATGAACCAATTTTGTAACGACGATGACATAAATGAGCCCAACTTTTAACGGATGACATAAATGAGCCATTTCTGATAGTTCAGTGACATATTTGAGCCTTTTCTCTTTTCATTTAAATGTATATAAAGGAGAAGTAAAATGAAAAAATCAAGCGACTCGATCAGGACTCGAACACGCAACGTTGGGCTAGAAGGGCGTCAGCATTTGAGTTCCAAACTATTGCACCCACATAAGTTTTATGACTAAGGTTGCACAATTAAATATATTAATACTTTAATAGGATATATATGCGTATATATATAATTTTTTTTAAAAATTACTGGGTGTACGTACACCCTCGAGACACCATGTGGGTCTGCCTCTGGGAAAGGGAAGTACTCCCAATAGCATGCTTAGAAATTATATCGAAAATTATTAACTAAATAAAAAAATAATCCAAATTTGGGATCATCACATTCAAGATCTAGACAGACGCCAATATAAATTAATGAGGTTAATTAAATACGTCTACAGAGGCCATTATTGAGAATGATGGTACTATCGCATCATGAATTGCATTGTGTTTCCTTAAATTTATTTATATAAGATATTTACGATTTGGGCCACAAATAATGATAGTGTGTGTATATCGCCACTTTGCATTTGTTTTTAATTATTATTAATTTTATTTTATCGCTTTCCTTGTAAGGATTAAAGTTCTCCATGCCAATGATACTTTTTTGTTCATAGTGCTGGTTGTTCCAACTGAAAATAACAAAGACAGAAAGAAGTTGTATTAGAAAATAGAAAAAATTTTCCATTATGGCCAGAGGAAGATACAAGATTTAAGCTCTATAGATTTAAATTTAAGATTATTGGCATTAAACCTATTATACCTATAAAATTACTATTCTCTCCGTTTAAAAAAGAATGACCTACTTTCCTTTTTAATCCGTTTACAAAAGAATGATCCTTTTCCTTTTTTGGCAATACTTTAATTTCAACTTGTCACATGAAATATTTAAGACCACAAAATTAAAGAACATTTTAGTACATTTGACACATATTTAATTTAATGCCACAAGATTTAAAAGTCTTTTTATTTTTTTAAACTTTGTGTCAAGTCAAAGTAAGTCATTCTTTTTGAAACAGAGGAAATATTTATTATGCTTTTAATAAATTTATGCTTTGTATCAAAAGTTATGGATTTAATTGAACCTATAACTATGACGCTAAATATGCCTCTGATTGACAAGTCTTTTTTGTTAGAAAGTGTTTTACTCTGTTAATATCGAATTTTTTGATGTGAATTCGGATGACGTCAATACAGATATCGACACCAAACAACACACACCCAAATCTCCCCCCCACTCCCTTAAAAAAGAAGAAGTAAAAAGAATGGGAATGCAGAGATCTTAGAAAAGCTCCTCTCAACGGCTATTTATAAATGTTTGTTGTTCATATGAATGAGAAAGTTGATAGTTGAATTTGAACAACTACTATTCATATTTCTGACCGTTTAGTAAAGTTATAACCTACCATAGGTTAAAGACAATTTATGTAAAGGTAAAGATACTCTTCACTTTATAACCTATACCTTTGTATTTGAATAGCATCCCTCCAAACTCCAAAATCTTACCCAATGTAGAATGTACATATGCTCTTTCTTTTTCTTGTTTTCACTTTATGATATGACATTTTTTCTAAGGTTTAAGTCTTTAAGATGCTTGTAGAAAGACAAACAATGCAAAATGCAAAATTCAAAATTCAAAATTCAAATCATTTTTTTTTGTTCTACAAAATACTTACTTTAATATTTGGCATACATATATGTTTTTGTTGGAAAACCGCCATTTGTATTCCCATAGCAAGAGTTACTCCATCCAAGTGAAGATTAATTTAGATGAAGTATTTTATTACTTTTATATAGTATTTTTTGATGACTTAAATGACTAAAGGGTGTTTGGATTGACTGACTTTTGATTTATTTTGACATTTTTTGACTGAAAAATAAGTGCTTAAAAACACTTTTTAACTTTATCAAATATCATTAAAATTTTAAAAAATGCTTAAAAGCTAAAAGCATTTAAAAATAAGTCAATTCAAACCTCCACTAATAATCAAGAAAAGTTTTATCATACAATATGATTCATAAGTCGTAGTGCTAATAACGTTATCTTTTAAAGGAAAAAAGTGTTTATATGTGTTCTTCCATCTGAGATGAATTGAAGATTTTAAGTTCATAGCATTTAAGATTTGACATTATGTAACTTGGACCACATTGTTCAAATGTCCAATTTTGTTCGTCCAGACAGGCCAACTTGGTCTGTACCACACACTATCACCTTCCCTAACATTTTATCTAGAAGTCTACTGGGCTTTGTCTGTATAGAACACTTACAGAAACTAACATACTTAGGGTTCGTTTAGTTGGAAAATTGTTATGCCGGAATAATTAATATCGAGATTAGTTATCCGTATTAGTTATCCTGGGATTACTCGAGATAACTTATTCTATCATGTATATGGGATAAGTTATCCAATCACTATGTAAAAAATGGTGGGATAAGTTATCCCATCACTATGTAAAAAATGGTGGGATAAGTTATCCCACCATGGATTACTCCCTCCAACCAAACAAGGGATTTAAGTGATCTTTTATTTTATTCCGGGATAACTTATTCCTTAGATTACTTACACCTCACACCAAACGACTCCTTAATACTTTACTTACAATAAATATCAACACTTTCTCAAAATTATAAATTATAACAAAAGTAACAATATTTTAACCATTATATTGAAAAGCACATGGGTTTCACCCACTTTTTTACCTTTTCATATTTTCACTCAACTTTTTTCAATTCCCACCCATATTTACTCCACTTTTTTCAAATCCTTTCCCTTTTTTCAAAATTGTGATCCATCAAATAAGGTAAGTTGATATTTACAGTATTTGCATGTTATCTTTTCATATAATTTTTATTTTTTAATATTTTTTTCTTCATTCGTCTTCTTCGTTTTTTTTCTGGAGGGTTTTGTGATTTTTTTTTTGAAAGATTGTTGAGGTCTGCTATAATGGAGGGATACGTTATTTGATGGAGGTCTACTATAACTTTTTCTACGTTGTTTGATGGACTTTTCTGATTTTTTTGGTTGAAAGATTGTGGGGTTTTGTGTTAAGTTGATTTCTACTCCTATTCAGTTGAACAGAGAAGTTGACATAGAAGAGGTGAGATCGAAGTATTGTGACGAGCCAAAAAATATTGGGAAAATCATGAAACGAAAATATTGAGAAAACTTTCATCTCCGAAATTTTCAAAAGTGCAAAAATATGTGAAAAAGAGGAAGTCAAACGAAAAGAAAAAATATGTATTTTTCCAATTGTGCATATGTATTTATGAGTAATGTATATATATTTTTTCAGTTATGCATATATATATATATATATTTATGAATAATACATATGTATTTTACCAAATTGTATATGTATTTATGACTAATGTACATGTATTTTTCCAGATATGCATATGTATTTTTGGATAATACATATGTATTTTTTAGTTATTCATACATTTTTATGGGGCTGCATGCTATATTTATTGATTTGAAAATATATTTTTAGTTCTGCTTAGATTTTTATAGATGCATATGTATTTATGAATAATACATATGTACTTTTTCAGTGAGCATATGTATTTATGACTAATGAAAATGTATTTTTTCAATTATGCATATGTATTTATGAATAACACATATGTATTTATGATTAATGCATATGTATTTATGGATGATGCATATTTTTCGTCATAATAATATTTTTGATGTCTACATCATGAAGAAGAAATATGTAGTTCCAGCGCAATTAGACAAATGTATTATGTTACTTTTTGTTATAGAAATTTTGTGTCCTATATGTTTATACATACATATGAGTCAGATATGTATTTCTGTAAATACATATGCAAATATATATGTATGTTTTGTCTGTAAATACATGCGCGGATTTGTATGTCTATGTATTTTGTATATTTTTTGAATATGTATATGTGATATAGATATGTGTCTTTTAAAAATAAAAGCAAGAAATATAAGAGTAAAAAAATAAAAAAAAATAAAAATAGAAAAATAAAAAAGCAAAAAAAAATCCAAAAGAAAAGGTGAAAATTGAAAAAAAATAAAAGAGAAATAAAAGTTAGTAATATAAGTGTAAAAATAAAATAAAAAAGAAAATAAATAAAAAATAAAAAGAGAAAAAAGAAAAAGAAAACGAAAATAGGAAAAGCAAAAAAATATGAGAAAGGAAGAAAAATAAGAAAATGGAAAAGAAAAAAGTAAAGAAAAAAAATGAAAAAGGATAAAAAAGAAGAGAAATAGAAGAGTTAAAATAAAGTGGAAAGAAAAAAAAAGAAAAAGATATCAAAATTAAAAAATAAAATGATAAAAAAAGAAACGAAAATAAGAAAAAAAAAAAAGAAAAATATGAGAAAGGAAAAAAAATAAGAAAATAGAAAATTAGAAAACAAAGGAAAAAAACGGAAAAGGATAAAAAAAAAAAGAAAAGAAAAAAAAAGAGTTATATTAGGAAAAAAAATTAAATGTAATATGAATTATGGACGGTTACTTCCCTTATTTAACTATAACTGAGGGAGTTAAAATAGGAACTACTATTGAATTTGTATATGTATTTATATAACAATATTTTACTTAAATACAAAATACAATTTACTATTTTTACTGTTGCAATAAAAGTTATAATTAAGATTACAGAATTTCTACTTCTCAATTTTCCTACTCCTAATCAGATGAAAGGTCCTTTTGAAATCTATTGCTAGTCTAGCAAATCCTGAAGTGAAGTTTCGCATTGAATATTAGGCTTGACTATTCGAGAAAATATACGAAAATTAAATGGATAATTTCACTAATACACAATTTCTTAACTTACATTGCGAAACTATAGCTCAAGACTTACATTACAAATTTGTAGCCAAAACTCAATCCGGTATGCAACAATATACAAAACTTTCACATGTATTTTTTACAAAATATTTTTAAAAATTGATATACAATATTATACAACCAATATATAATATCATACAAAATTATAAGAGTAATGTATACACCCATATACAATAATATACAAGTTTATACACAATTATACAAAAAAATGAACTTCGTATTCTTCATTGAATGCAAGCACCGACGTCATCGAAAAACACATCAAAACTACACCAAATCACCCAAAATTTTAGACTTGGACTCCTTAATATTTATTTGATCTTTTGTAAAAATATCCAATTCAAATAGAGTTTATTTGTAGAAATTTGATTTTTAAATTTTGAAGTTTCAAACTTCAATAATGGTTGCATATCAATTTGTTAATATAGGAGATATGAGAGTTAGTTGATAAGAAGGACAATTCTGTAAATTCAGTTTTATTCAAAAGTTAGTTAGGTTGTTAGCTCCTAAGCTGAGTTAGTTACCAACTCTCTCTCTCTCTCTCTCTCTCTCTCTCTCTCTATCTATCTATCTATCTATCTATCTATCTATCTATATATATATATATATATATATACATACATGTACTCTACCTATTGGGAAGTTAAGTTGATCAATACTAATTCATCTCTTTCTTTACTCTCTCAATCACTCTTGTTCTTCAATATTCAAGATCATGAAGATCATCAATCTTAACTCTTCCTAATCAGATCACTCTAAACAGTCTCTTCTTACTTCCTTACTGTACAAAACTACATGGTATCAGAGCCTTGAGCTAGAGATACTCTGCTCGATTTTGGAAATTCTACAAACAAACAACTCAATTCAAGAAGTAATACAGAAAATTTGGAGATCTGCACACAATGACTGGTATTGCCACAGATGATTCCCAGCCTCACAACACTACTCTTAATAGTGGATCCACTTTCGGTATTGATCATAATCATCCCTTGTTTTTACATGCTTCTGATGTTAGTGGAGTTCAGATTATTTTCTTTTAATTGATTGGAGTCGAAAATTAATCTGCTTGGAATAGATCCATGAGAATTGCCTTATTAGGTAGAAACAAGTGGAGTATGGTTGATGGTTCTTGTAACAAGGAAGATTTCCCAAGCTTAGAAGAAAATTGGGAACGTGTTAATGCTGTGGTGTTATCTTGGATAATGAATACTGTGTCCAAGAGTCTTTTAGGTGGTATAATGTATGCCTCAAATGCCAAAAATATATGGGATGATCTATATGAAAGGTTTAATAAGGTAGATGGGTCAAGAACTTTTAATTTGCATAAGGAAATTGCAACCCTAAGTCAAGGATCATGTTCTGTATCTGTTCACTACTTTAAACTCAAGAGTTTGTGGGAAGAATTTGAGGCCCTAGTTCTTGCTCCTACCTGTTCTTGTGTAACCTCTAGAGATTTTGTCTAGCACCTACAAAGATTGAAGTTGTACTAGTTCCTTATGGGTTTAAATGATTCATACTTGCAAGCCAGGAGTCAAATACTCATGATGAATCCAGCTCCTGGGGTTAATCAGGCATATTCTATGATCCTCGGTGATGAAAGCCTAAAGGCTGTAGTAGCACATGAAGGTGTGTTAGGGATAAGCCCTACACATATAACAAGTTTGAATGGACCTTTTGATGCTGTGATGTATTCAAGGAACAATGGGACATCCTAAAAATTCAAGAAAAACTATAATGTGTTCTGTGACTTTTGTAAAATGAGGGGTCACACTAAAGAAGTTGCTATAAACTAGTGGGATATCCATAAGAACCTAAGTACAAAAGGAAGGGTGGAAATGGTGCTGCTCATAATATTGTGGCTAAGAAAGATGACAACTTGCAGCATCAGGTGCAAAAATGTCAAATAACACAAGACTTTGGTGCTCAAAACAGAGGACAAATGATGTTTGATCCAAGCCAGTACTCAGGAACCCAAATTCATCAAGAGCCTAAAATGGAACAACCATGTACTTTAACAAGAGATCAATATTATCAAGTGTTGTTGTTCCTAAATAAGAACTCAGAAGTACCACATTAAGCAAATATTGTAGGTATAGATGTTTCTTTAACAGCCCATGAGGGCAAAGTAGAGTGGATGGTAGAAACAGGAGCTACCAATCATATGGTGGATGATCTGAGTCTATTAGATGAACAGTCATTGTCCAGAGTTAATACACCAAAGAAGGTACATCTCCAAAATGGAGGTGTAGACTTGGTATCTCACACAGGTTCAAGCCACTTAACTAAAGCAGATATAGTGTTTGGAGTGTTTTATATACCTGAATTCAAATTCAATTTGTTATCTGTAGCAAAACTAACAAAAGAATTAAACTGCTCAGCTTCCTTCTTCCCTGACTTTTATTTTATTTCAGGAACTATTCAGTGGGTAGGTGAAGATGATTGGTAAAGAAGATGGTGGATTATACATCTTATCAAGCAACATAAATAAGGAAGAAATTAGTTTGACAACTAGACACACTCAGGTTGATCCTACTACTGCGGTATCTAGCAACTTAGATATTAGTCTAGTACATCAGAGACTTGGTGATGTATCTAGTTCTGTACTTAAGAGATTGATGAAAATAAAACTAGATGATATCAATAGTACTGTAAACAAGTGCATAGTATGCCCTTGTGCCAAGCAAATAAGATTACCATTTCTTAATAGTTCTTTTGTTACTCTTCACAGTTTTGATCTGGTGTATATGAACTGATGGGGCCCTTATAAAATGTATATATTTGATGGATATGGACTTATGGGGCCCTTATAAAATGTCCATATTTGATGGATACAAGTACTTCATAACTATTGTAGATGACTATTCTAAAATGACTTGGGTATTTTTGATAAGATTAAAGTCTGATATGTATGAGATTTTGAAAAACTTTCTTATCCTAATAAGAACTTAGTTTAACAAGACTGTTAAGACTATAAGGAGTGATAATAGTACTGAGTTTGTTAACTCAAATTGTAAGAATTTGTTTGCACATCTAGGAATAGTGCATTAGACATCATGTCCTTACACACCCCAACAAAATGGGGTGGCTGAGAGAAAACATAGGCACATTCTTGAAGTTACTAGAGCTATTAGGCTGCAAGCATCTATTCCTATTAAGTTTTGGGGATTGTGTGTTCAAACTGCTGTTTACATTATTAATAGACTACCTAGTACTACTCTTGGTAATGTGTCTCCATATGAAAGATTATATGGAAAGTCTCCATCCTTACATCACTTAAGAGTAATTGGTTGTCTATGTTTTATTAAAAATTTGCATGAATCAGACAAACTAAACTCAAGATCTATTACTGTTGTTCTTATGGGGTATGCTGAATCACAAAAAGGATATCTTTTGTATGATCTTACTAACAACACCTTTTTGGTCAACGGAGATGTTATTTTTAAAGAGAGTGTGTTTCCTTTCAAGACACAGCCCAAGGAATCTTCACCAATATTCACTTATACTAGCACAAACTATGTTCCTGCTTACTTAGAGTCTACTCAAGGCAATAGTTATGTCAATCCTGGAAGCATAGATATCCAGCATCACATGGAACCACATACTACAACACCTACTGAAGTTGATATTCATGTTCCAGAAATAGCTCAATCTGTGCATCCTTCTGCACCTCAATAAGTTGCTCCTGAACCTGTTAGAAAATCAGGCAGAGGTGTCAAACCACCCTTGTGGATGAAGGATTTTGTGTCCTTAAACAATTATGAAAGGCAATATAGCCTGTACAAATATGTCTCTTATGAGAATATTGCACCAGCATACCAAGTCTACTTGTTAAAAATGTCCACTGTCACAGAACCTCAGTCTTACAGTGAAGCTGCAATTGGTCCAAGATGGATAGAAGCAATGAGTACTGAAATAAGAGCTTTGCAGGACAACAACATATGGGATATTGTGACATTATCTACATGGAAAATACCTATAGGCTGCAAGTGGATATATAAGGTCAAATACAAGTCTAATGGGGACATTGAGAGGTTCAAGGCAAGACTAGTGGCTAAGGGTTATAGCCAAAAGGAAGGTATTAATTATCAGGAAACCTTTAGTCCTGTAGTCAAGATGAAGATAGTTAGGACTGTCTTAGCTATTGCTGCACAAAGAAAGTGGCATATTCACCAGATGGATGTGGTTAATGCCTTTCTCCAAGAAGATTTACATGATGAGATCTATATGCAAATACCTCAGGGATTTAAGAGCCAGGGGGAGAAACAAGTATGCAGGCTCAATAAATCCCTATATGGACTAAAACAGGCACCAAAACAATGGAATACAAAGTTGTCTGGAGCTCTGTTAAAATTCCAATTCAAGAAAAGTGAGCATGATCACTCACTATAGATCAAGTAAAGGAATACTCATGCACCAGAGAAAGTACAAACTGGAACTAATTTCTGAAATAGGTTTAGGAAATGCAAAGCCTGCAGTAACACAATTGATACTAACTGCAAGCTAACTACAAAACTGTATGATGACTTCACAAATATTGATACACTCAAAGATGATCCTTTGGTTGATCAAGGAGCTTATCAAATATTGGTTGGAAAGTTTCTCTACTTAACCATGACTAGACCTGATATTTCATTTGGACTACAAACTTTGAGTCAGTTTCTTCAGTAATCAAAAAGGTCCCATATGGAAGCTGCATTAAGGGTGGTCAGATGTATTAAGGGGCAACCAGGTCAAGGCATCCTACTGTCAAGTGTACCAGACACTACAGTCACAACCTTCTGTGATGCAGATTGGGCTCCATGTCCTAACACAAGAAAGTCGGTGACTAGTTACTTTATCAAGGTTGGAAATTCTGTAGTCTCATAGAAATCAAAGAAATAATCTACTATCTACAGGAGCTTAGCTGAATCTGAATATAGAGGAATAGCCACCACTGTAACTGAGATAATCTCGTTACTAAGACTCATGAAGGAACTAAACATTAAAGAGCAGAAACCAGTAGCCATCTTTACTGATAGCAAATCAGCTATTCAACTAGAAGTAAATCCTGTTATTATAAAAGAACCAAACATATAGAGATTGACTGTCACTTTATAAGAGAAAAGATTGTGCAAGGACTGATCTGCACAACCTATATCCCTACTCAAGAGCTGCCAACAGACATGTTGACTAAGGGTTTAACCAAGGTACAACATCAACTACTCAGTTCCAAGCTAGGAGTTCAGAATATTTTTGCACTTTCTATCTTGAGGGGGAGTGTTAATATAAGAGATATGAGAGTTAGTTGATAAGAAGGACAATTCTGTAAATTCAGTCTTATTCAAAAATTAGTTAGTTAGTTAGGTTGTTAGATCCTAAGCTGAGTTAGTTACCAAGTTTATATATATACATGTACTCTACCTATTGGGAAGTTAATTTGATCAATACTAATTCATCTCTTTCCTTACTCTCTCAACCACTCTTGTTCGTCAATATTCAAGATCATGAAAATCATCAATCTTAACTTTTCCTAATCATAGCACTCTAAATCGTCTCTTCTTTCTTGCTTACTGTACAAAACAACACAATTCTCTACTACTTTTTTAAAAGAATAGATATAATACTGCAGTCTCATATAAAGAGATACTTCATTTGATTTTCAAAGAAGCAAAGGGAACCTAATACCCATATGCTCCTCTTCTTCAGTGCCAGTGGTAGTATCAATTTCAAAATTCCTATGTATCAAAGAAAATTGAGCATATAATAAATCCTAGTACAGAGGAAGCAGTGATGAAGAACAATGGAGATGAAGATAAGTGTGAAAGGAAGAAAAAGGAGTGAGTGTATTAGAAAGAGAGGAAGAAATGAGTATTTCAGGTTAAGTAGGTTATTAGATGAAGAGTAACTTTTAGTTCTATAGATATTCAACCATTTTTTAATTTTCATAGAATTTTAAAAGGTTGGTTATATTTGGTAATGTAATTGAGTGAATTGTACTTTTATGTAATTATCTTAAACAAATTGATAATTACTATACTAACAATACTATTCAACTTTCAAAAAATAGCAATAGAAACTTTATAAAACCTATATAACCTCCAACAAATCCCATAAAATTAGAGCTTTTATTTGCTCTTCCACACAATCCCAGCCCCCTTTACCAATTCCACCCACAGCCACTGGTCCCTTGCTAACCCTTATTGCTCACCCAAAAAATCGCCGAAGCTTCTCTTCCATAGCCTTTTCCCTTTTCTCTTTGTCATCTCCATTTCACTTGACAACTTTATCAGTTGCTTTTTTCTTTATCGATCTTCTCTCCTTTGGCTCTCACAATTTCATCTCTCTGAGTATAATTTGTGTATCACTGTATGTCATGAACATATAATGTATATACTTGACATACTCATGATATACAGTCATATATATTGACATATGTTGGGAAAAACAAAGTACTAATAAAAGTGCACAACAACGTAACATCTAAAGAATATCCAAGTCTATATTTTTACATCGGAAGAATACCCAAGTCTATATTTTTTTTTTCAATTTGAACCAAGAGGAGACAAACTAAATCAAACACAACAAATATTGAGCAGCAAGAATTTCAACCAAATGAATACGATAATACAAGAATAAAATCAATGAAATGAGACACTAAAATTTTTATGAAAAATCCTTCAGTGTGAAGAGTAAAAAAAATCACGAGACCAAAAGCTTCAATAGATACACACCAAGATTTATAATAATTTTCTCTAAAATAGACACCAAGGAAGTGTCAAATAACTAGCAACCATTGATAAAAAAATCACAGAAAACCAGAGAATTAAAGGAGCAAAATCACAAAAAATGCAGCTACTGTTTAGAAATTAAAAACAAGAGATATGGGGTACCAAATACAACTCTGTAAGTTTTTAATCAAATATTAAGATGAGACAAACTATCATTCCAAAAATTAGCTTTATCGGACAAGAAACGAAGCGAAAATCACAATTTGCAGTTAGTTGCTAGGGCTGAAATTTGATGCAAAAATCTGCAATATTTTCTCTCAATATGGCATCTAAAAACTCCCTTATGTATGTGAAAATAAGACGTAAAGAAGTCTTGAATATGCACCATAGTATTGGGATTATGGAAAAAAGTGTGCTAATCCAAATTGGACTTCTATTTATCCAAATAAAAAGGGAAAAACACCCAAAATCCAATAACATACACATAATATATAGTGACGTACATACTTGTATGTCATGGTATGTATTTATATGTTGTCTATAGCACCACATATATAGTTCTAGGAAGAAGTAGAACGAGCGAGAGTTGTTGAAACTAGCATATTGAAAGATCAATCGGCCAAAATAACCATGAGTGGCTACGATATTATAAGTTTTTTCATCTTGACCGAATCTGTAACCTTCATTAACAAATTCATTTTTTGTGGTTTTCCAAATCAAACTAGAAGATACCAAGTAACCATGCATAACACTGAATAGGGAGCTGCTGAATACACCAGCTATGCCTAACATGTGAAATGGGTGCATAAAGATGTTATGCTCAGCCTGGAATACAATCATGAAATTGAAAGTACCAGAGTTTCCTAGAGGCATATCATCAGAAAAACTTCCTTGACCAATTGGGTAGATCAAGACAAACATAGGACATACATCAACGTCTACCAAATGTACAATTCAACACATTATTTTGAATTTTAACACCCCATTCATTGATCTGAAACTTTTTACAGTGATTTGCTGATATGGGTGATTTGGGCTCCAAGATGCTTGGGGCATTATGGAACCATTCCAAGCAACTTGGAAGTTAAAGCAAATCAAGTAGTATCCCTACCCCTCATTTTGAGTATTTGTACTCTATATCATGTTATAAGATGCAATACCCTTTTCATCATTACAAAAAGTCTACCATGCCAAAATTCAGGTTAAGATTTTCCTCAAATTTATAGTTAAAAATTTCAGGCCAGGTTAGTCTTGGATGAAATTCAAGCATGGTATGGTCTAGGATAATTAAGGAATGAATTATTTAAAGATTATATAATTTAAAGTGATTTAAGATATTCAAGACGATAGAAATCCATAGGATCTTTTGAAAGTGAATTCGGATGAGTAGAACTCCTGATATCGAGCTTGTTGTAAATGGATTAATTTATGATGTCTTAATCCGAGGGTGTGTTTTGCAAAAGTAAAAAATGAGAGAAATCCTAAGTTTTTACCTTTCCTAACCCGCTACCACTGTAAATCTTTAGCTAGAATTTCTAGCTATAGCGGGAGTCAGCTTTGGTTAATCCCATCATAGAGGGCGGATCTTGCTGTAGCGAGGTCGCTGTAGTGGGATAGAGCCACCATAGTGGGATATATACTGATTAATGTAGAAAATACCTCAAAAATATTATTTTATTCCACCTTTATTTTGGAAATAGTTGAGGCAATTTAGGGTGAATTCCACCTATTTTCCATCAAAACTCTTCATAAAAGTAAGTTAATCCCTTCCCATAACTAGATTTTGTATTATGAACTCATAGAATCACTAGATTTAGGCTTTTAGAAGGATTTAACTTAACCTAACTGATTTTTTTGGTGCAATTAGATGAATTAGATATAAACCATTGAGTTTTGGTTAGAAGTTGTTACATTACCCTTGTATGACTATAATTCATCATTGTAACCATGAAATTGGTAGGATTAAATTGAATAATGATAGAAAATCATTGTTACCAAGACTCTGATTTATATTTCGTATTTAGTATTTTAATTAGAATGTTCAAGATCTTGGTTTAATTAGTGAAAAGAGTTAGTTGCCTTGTTTTGGCTAAGTGTTGGATTTGAAAGTTTTAGGTTAGATGATTCTCCCACTAGAGGGTTAGTATGGGTACTACTTATGATGAGTTGGGTCTTGAAAAAGTTGGTATCAGATCCCTGGGTTAGTTGATCTCGTTGTACCAAAATGGGTCCACTAAAGTCTTGTAAAATGGTATGGAGATGTTTGTACTTTTCTTTGAGACACTATAGGACTTTAGAAAAGTGTAATTTTTTTCATTCTATCACTTGATTCCAATTGGTATCTGGTGATCTAAATTGGTATTTGAATCTCCTAATTATTTATCTACATATGGTGAACACCATAGCTAACAAAGCCAGAGCAACAACCCTCGCACCAACAACTCCAATTATAGAATCGGCTGTTCGAGGATGAGGAATGGGTAGGGGAAGAGGAAGAGAAAGAGAAAAGCCCCCTAGAGGTGAAGATAAAGCATCAACTAATTAATACCATTAGAGTTTAGTGACACCTTCCACACCCCAAGATCATTATGAGAAGGTTGGGGTTATGAATAAGGATGTTGTAGAATATGAGGAGGTGGCACTAGTTGCTAGTTGGGGGTGCAAATCTTCCTCCAATGTCTTCTGAAATAATTCACTAAGTAATTTATTTCTTGAATGGGTTTGTCAGTACTGGGGCTAATCCTTCTATGTTTGCTTATCAATTTCCAGGTGTTCAACTAACTGTCATCGTTGCTCCTAGAATGGGTAAGACCTAGGGGGCTAAATTTTCCCTTGCTCGGTGTTAGGTCCTATCATGATTGGGACTGAACATAACATGATAACTAAGTTCCTAAAGTTGGAACCTCCTACTTTTATTGTCTTTGAGACTGAGGATGCATTTGAGTTCATTGTTGATAGTTATGAAAGATGGCATATGATGTGTATTCTAGTGCACATAGTGTTGAATTTGTTACCTTCCAACAGTAAGATGATGAAAAGTAGTGGTGGAGGGATTATGTTGAGTGTCAGTCACTATATTTAGCTCCATTTCCATGTGCTTAATTCCATACCCTATTTTTGGAGAAGTATGTACCTCATTGATCTTAGGCGTATTTATACACCTTAGTGTCATTATATATGGGTGTTTAGCTTAGTTTTATGGATAACTTGATGTTCTTGATGAAGTATAAAGTATTTATTTGTATTATAATTTACATATTTATATTGTTTAAGGTAAATTTGAAATAATTCAATAGTAAAAATGATCAAATAGAGGTTAGAGGAGAAAATTAGTGATGCTAGCTTTAGCTATGCTTGTTCTAGTGTACTTTGATGATCTCTATTGTGTTGTATGGACTATTATTGTTATATGATGTTGTATGAAATAATTGAAGGTTCTATGGAAACTAAATGAATCCTACAAGCAAGCCATAAGAACAGGGGAATCAAGGAACAAGTGGACGAGGAGAAAAGAGCAATGAAGGAGCGAACCTCACCCTTTAGAGGGGGCCTTACGCCGTACCATCCATAGAATAGAATAGGGACTTGTTACAATACCCCTAGGGTTATGTCACAGTAACTCACCCCTGATATGGTACCGTGCCACACCACCCTTAGCCATGCGGCGCAACACCCCTCTGCTCGATCTAAAAGTTGGTTTTTCTATTATTTAAGTGGGGAAAGGTTGTAAATGCATATGTTTTGTATGGGGCAGCATATGAAAAACCTAATAAACTCTATTAGGAGTATTTATTCACATTTACACATCATATTTGGATCAACACATAACTGGAGAGAGGAGAAAGCATCAAGGGCTCCAAACAAGGGTTCTTTGTTCTTTAACCTTATTTCTTGTAGTTTTTACTTATGAATTCATTTATGATGATTCCTTGTATTACTATGAGTGGATAAAAACACTATTTATAGGTTTGATTCTACAACATAATTATGTAATTATGGTTTGGTAGCTGGTTAGTATGTTTACTAAGTATCAATTATTCGTGCGTTCTTGTTTTACTATTCTAAGGCATCATGAACTTTAGGATAAATCTAAGTCCAAAAACAAATTGATAATATAAGTAGAGGGATGGAATGAAGAATGTATGGAGTGTGGATAATTTCTTTAATTGGTTTAATATAAATTTTTAAAGGATGATTTGTGATTAGGATAGAGATACACCTAAACGCCTCACTTGGTTAATGAAATAGAAAGATAACTTAGTGAATCTAAGTTAGAGACTTACATCCCCGCTCAACGATGTATTTTTGAGACTAATTTAGGTATATGACTTAGGGATGACCATCCCCAGGTTATATTATCAACCTAGTAAATCAATAATGACAATAAATACTAATGCTGGCTAGAAATCGTAGTTACGCATGAATGTGATGTAAATGCCTCAACCCTATAATTCTATATATATTGTTCACAATAAAATTTTCATATCGTTGCTATTTTTATTATTTGGTTTATAAAATCAAAACTCAAAACTCTTATTGGTTACAAATTGCATTTGATTAACTTTAATAGTAACACTTAAATTAGATTGTTTGCTAAAAAATCAAGTTCTTGTGGGATCAATAACCGGCTCATAAGAGTCACTTTACTACTTGTTTGGACACGTACACTTGCAAGTGCACTTAGGCTTAATAATTTTTTGGCATCGTTGCCAAAGACTTAAAAAGTTAGCTACTTTTTAATTTTTAGTTAGCTACTTTTTAATTTTTAGTTAGCTACTTTTTAATTCTTAGTTTTACTATTTTGTTTGATAAGTATTGACAACTTGGTCTTAGCTACTAAATTTGTAGGTACAGGTTTGAATCTTAAGTAATTTGGCAAGGACAAGGGATTTTATTGAACCATATCCCAAACCTGAGCGATGTTTGCACCACTTGAGGAGAGAAATAATAAGAAGAGACCATTCCTATAACAATGGGTGATGAACAACCAACCCGTAGGACAATGCACGAAGTGGCAATCCCACTCTCAACAAATGTTACCTCCTGTATTCATAAATCACCTGTAGGAGGTTGATTTGAGATTAAGCAAAACATGGAGCAATCGTTGTATAGTGAGAAGTTTACAAGATTGTCACGTAAGGATCCATAGGTCCGCTTACAGAATTTCTTGGAGATCAGTGACACGTTTATTCCTGCTGGAGTCTCCATAGACTACGTGAGGCTCACTCTTTTTCCATTATCATTATTGGGGAATCAAAGAAATGGTTAAAGGGAACCTTTAATATAAATCACAACTTGGGATGATTTTCTAAAGAAGTTCCTTTTTTGATTCTTTCCCTCTGGCAAAACTGCAAGGTTGAAGAGTGAGATCCTAAGTTTCAAGCAGAAGTCAGATGAAAATATCCATTATGCATGAGATATATTCAAGTCCCTTGTTAGAGACTACACGCATCACCAACAGACAAATAAGGTATTAGCTCACACTTTTATTGAAGGACTTGACTAGAACCCAAAATTTTTGCTAGATTCAGCTGCAGGTGGTCCAACTTTGAAGAAAATCTATGATGATTTTTATACTCTCCTTAACCAAATTGCACAAGTTATCCAGAATGGCATGGTGATGTATCCAGAAGTATGATGAAAAATCCTACAGGTATGATCGAGGGAGATAGTATTACTAGATTGACTACACAGTTGGCCTCTTTTCAGAACTAGGTGATGATGTAGTTCAATAAGTTGGGTTTGACCCAACCTCCTCAAGTTAATGCAATTTAGCAGGATTAGACATGGTGTTAAATTTTTGGTAGCAGTGGTCACTCTAAAGATCTATATGGAGCAAATTTAGAGTCAGTGAATTTTTTAGGAAATACATAAAAAGGCACTCAAAACTATGGTAATGCCTAAATCCCAATTGGCAAAATCAACCCAACTACTCATATCGTAATAATTAGGCTCAACCTCAATATTTTTCGCAACAACAAGGTATTCAAAACAATACTCAGGCCAACAATATAGGAGGGTCCTTTAAAAAAGATTCTGGCCAACCAAGAACAAAGGCTATAGAAATAAAAAATCAGCAACTAGCTTAGAAAAATCTATATACATAGTTGGGCCAGTTAGCTCAGGCGCAGAACTCAATACCTTAAGGGGGTTTGTCTAGTGATACAAAAAATCCAAATCAAGTGATGACAATCACCTTGAGGAGTGGTAGAGACCTGGTTGATTTGTCGTTAAAGAAAAATAATGAGGTGTAGGAAAAGTCACCAAAGCAAACAAAAAAGCAAGGTCAGCCAAAGAAGCCAATAAAAAGGAGAAACCTGAGTACCCAAATAAAAAGTCAATTGAGAAATCTCAAGAGAGTCCACCACTATGTTTCTTCAAAATCTTAAGAAAGCCAAAAAAATATGCTTAGTTTAAGAAGTTCTTTTAACTTTGAGAGAACTTCACATTAACCTTCCTTTGTTTGATGTCCTGTATGAAAGGCCTAAGTATGCTAAGTACTTGAAGGATGTGGTGACAAACAAAATGAGGCTGGATGATATTGAGACTATAGCACTTACAAAAGATTAAAGTTCTGTTGTTCTGAGCAATTTACCCCATAAACCTCAAGGACCCTGGAAGTTTTACCCTTCCCATACAAATTGATGATTTGGTACTTTTCAAGCTCTATGTTATTTGAGGGTAAGCATAACTTGATGCCTTTTATAATGTTTAGTACTCTTTGTTTAGGGAAGCCTATGACCTCTCCAGTTATGATACCGATGACAACCAAAACTAGAATTGTCCCTAAAGGAATCATAGATGATGTTCTCATCAAGGTTGCTAAGTTCATTATTCCTATTGACTTCATTGTTCTTGATTATTATGTAGATAACAAGGTAACATATTGGGACGTCTATTCTTGGCTACTGGGGGATTATTAGTTGATGTTAACGAGGTCACTCTCTAGATGAGATTGAATGATGAAGAAGTGGTCTTCAGAGTATACAAAACACTCAACACACCCTCACACTACAGAGATCTATGCATGATCACAGTGATGAAAGTAGATGAATATGGGGTAGAAGTGTGTACAATTCCATTTAACTCTTCAAACTCTCTAATGAAGTTGCTCGAGTTGAGAAATAAGTTTGAACCTACAAAACATAAATGGAATCCTATAGAGGTGAGTTTATACAAAGTTGCATACCTTGAGAGTGAGCAATCAAGGGGTTTAAAAAAAAGGATAAGATGGGGCTCGAGTTATAGGAAAAGGATGAGAGAATATAGATAATGAGTTGTGAAGTGAGTCGAGTCGCGACAATATATCAGACGTTTCTTGGGAGGCAACCCAAGTTAAGGCAGTTATTTTTTCTTAGTTTTTCCTTAGTATCACTTTTGGTTTTGTTTTTCTTTTGTGTTTACAGGTTGAAAGAAAGTCTGAGTACCTGAAATCTTATCTAAGGAGCATGGAAAAATAAAGTGTAGGGCCCTCTGAACTTTCTTGATGGATGAGATGCTACTATCCAGGCCTAGACGTCTCAGGAGCATTCTTAATCCTTATTATTTGATTTATACTTTAGGGACAAAGTATGATTTTAAGTGTGAGGTGGGTATTTTTTCAATTTGTTTAGGGTCAAGTGCACTATAGGTTTTTCATTTTTGATTTATTTTTGAGTTTTTGACTAAATTCAAATTTTACTAAAATATTTTATTTTTGTTTATTTTTAATTTTTTTTGGTTGGTTTAGTAGAAGCACACTTCACCCATCCCTTGTTTTTGCTTGTCAGTTCTTTTCTGAAAGGAAGCCCTTTGAACCCATAATTCTTTTTGATTTTTAGGAGTAGTATTAATATTAATATTTTTGTTATTAGGAACAAATAGAGATGCTCTTGCTAGGTGCTATACATGGTTATATAATGCAAGTTTAAATGTAGAAGCATGTGTAATGAGTTGACTGACTATTTTGAGACACCTAAGCTCATTTATTTGAATCTTGTATGATGTTGGTTTAAGTTTGAGTTTTTTCTATTGCTTAGTTTTGAGTCTATAGGGATATTTCTTGATTTGAACATGTGTCATGTGTTAGTGAAGTTGTTGTTATATCCATGTTTGCATTGTGATGTCTAGAACTTACCCGGTGTGTTTGCAAAGCAAAATAAAATTTTTTGACTATAGGAGATGATATAGGCATTTCTTTAATAGCAATGTTTATTCTTGCTTTATCTACCCTTTCAGCTTGATCTTAGTTAGTTTCCTTGAGCCTTTAGCCTATTCTTTGGTAGCCTTCTATGTAGCTTATTTATTTTCTCTTAATTCACCGTAATTTGATCCAAAACTCATAAGAACTTTCAATAAAAAAATTGAGGTGTTAAGGAGTGTATAATTGAAGAAGGAAAAATTAAAAGTGATGCCCCAAGGAAATAACAGTTGGTGCGTTAAAAACTTTGTGTTATCGGGAGGGAGTAGTGTAATAAAAAGGAAAATTGATCAAAAGTGAATCATGTGTTCAGAGCAAATACTCCTTAGTAAAGAAGTGTAAGCTAGCTTAAATAGATGCATCAAGACAAAAGTGAGTTAGGAAGATAAGTGGTAGAAAATGGGTTGGTTGTAGTTGAGTTTTAATATAAAGTGTAGTGTATTAAAACATTTAAGGAAGATAGTCACTATTACTATCCAGAATAGTTCCTACCCGTCCCGTAGCCTACATTACCACCTTTTAAGTCCTACTTGATCTTGAAATTTGATATTCTGATATGAGTGGAGTACCACACTAAGGTCAAGCTTATAGTTCATTTTATGTGACATGTGAATTCTTGTAAAAGTGAGCAAACTTTTACTCTTACACATATTCTTGTGATAAATTACATCTTTATGAGTGAATATGGGTGACTCTCTTATGGTGAAAATGCATGTTTGATTATGGATAGGTGACTTATATGATCTCTTTGTTGAGTAACGTGCATGAGTTTGTCAAGTTGTTAGAGTCAATTCTCGAGGTTAGAAAATCTTAAAGTGGTGTTCATGTGTTGCAATTGTAATATGACATGCCTCATTTAGACCTTGCTATTCATATACTCATCGTATTTTTAGCTTGAGTGTCTCAGTTTTAGGAGTGATGCTAGTTTCTTCCCTGATGATGCTTCATGTAAAGATTTGTTCGAGGGAGAACAAGGATTTAAGTGTGGGGTGGTGATCTTAGGCATATAAGTTTCATTATCTATACGCGTTTAAGTTTGTTATAAGGATAACTTGATGTTAATAATGAAGTATAAAGAGTGAATTTGTGTATTTTTGTCCTAATTTACATGTTTATAGTGTTTAAGGTTCATTTAAAACAAGTTAAGAGTCAATAGAGGTTAGACGAGAAAACAAGTGATGCTAGCTTGAGATGTATTTGTTCTAGTGTACTCTGATAAGATCTATTGTATTGTATGAACTAGTTATTATTATATGATGATGTAGGAAGCCTTTAGAGGTTCTATTAAATATAAATAAAGTCTTCAAACAAGCTTTATGAAGAGAGGAAACAAGGAACAAGTGCACAAGGAGAAAGGAGCAATGAAGGAGCGAACCTCACCCTTTGGAGGGGGACTTGTGCTGCACACTCCATAGAATAGGAAGGAGGATTGCACCGCACCCCCTATGGTGAAGGCACACTACGTCACCCATGTTATGGTCCTACACCACACCTACCTTGGCCATGCAAAGCAAGCCCCCCAGGACATTTAAAAATTGTTTTTTACATTATTTAAGTAGGGGTAAAGTTGTAAATGTATATGTTTGTATGGGCAGCCTATGGATGACCTAAAACACTATATAATGAGTATTTATATACATTTACACATTATATTTAGATCAATACACAATGGGAGAGAGAAGAAAGCATCAAGGGCTCTAAACTAGGGTTGTTTGTTCTTCAACCTTAGTTTTCTTGTAGTGTTTACTTATGAATTCATTTATGATAATTTTTTGTATGACTATGATTGGATAAACACCCTCTTTATAGGGTTGAGTACACAACACAATTGTGAAATTATGGTTTTTTAGTTGGTTAATGTGTTTATCAAGTAACTGATTATTCATGCATTTTTGTTTTACTATTCTAAAGCGTCATGAACATTATTATAAATCGTAGACCCAAAATGAATTGACCATAGGATTGGAGCAACATAATGAATAACATAGGATGTATGTATCACGTCTTTAATTATTTTAATACAGATTGTTAAAGGTTGATTTACGGTTAGGATAGAGATATACCTAAACACCCTACGTGGTTAATGAAACAGGAAGATAACTTAGTGTATCTAAATTAGAGACTTACATCCCCACTCAAAAATGTAGTTGTGAGACTAATTTGAGTATATGAGTTAGAGGGTAAGCATTCTCAAGTTATATTATCAACCTCATAAATTAATAATCACGATAAATAATAACATCGGCTAGAAATCATAGTTATATATGAATGTAATGTAAATGCATTAACCCTAGAATTCTCCATATATTATTCACAATCAAAGTTTTATAACATTGTTATTTTGATAATTTAGTTTATACAATCAAAACTAAAAATTCTTGTTGGTTACAAATTGTATTTGTTTAACTTCAATTGTAACGTTTAAATTAGATAATAGTTTGCTGAAAAACCAATTCCCTATAGGATCGATAACTAGCTTGTAAGAGTCATTTTACTACCTGTTTGGCTTAATTGGCTTGTAAGAGTCACTTTACTACTTAATTGGCCACGTATACTTACTTTTTCACTTGGACGCAACACCCGTGCTCTCTGTGATTACAAAAAAGATGAGTTTCTGGCCTTTGAGTAGGGAAATATGTCTATTATAGACTACGAGGATAAATTTCATGCCTTTTCTCATGATGTTACTGAGTTACTTAGTATAGAGGATGATAGACTTCAGTTTTTTGTAAAGGGAATGGACACTAACTTGTAGGTTTTGTTTGTTCATATGACTTTTGTCAAGAAGATCTTTAGTAAGGCTGCTGAGTTTATGAAAAAGGTAGAAGTGGTCAAGCAAGTTGTCAGGCAAAGTTTTAGAAAAGAAGTCCCTGAATACTGAAAACTTTGATGGTTCTTATTTCAATGATCATAGCCATAAGGCCTATCCAAATCACCTTATTTTATCAGATTTGCAAGCTTCTACAAAGGGTTAATCAGGTACCATTCAGATGCCTCCAGTTGCTAAAAATCGATGGGCTTCTTATTCTCTGACTGATAGGCCTTCTCTAGATCGAGGTTGTTATACTTGTAGTGGTAAGGGATACTTTAAGAGAGAGTTTCATCAGATATAAGCTGGTTTTTTAGAGCTGCAATAGGCTAGAGATTTGGTTTTTGTTAGTAGTGGTAGTTGAGGTAATAGTAATAGTAACGATAAGGGCCATTCACAGGATAAGTGGGGTAATTATCAAGGAGGCCATGGTGGAAACTAAGGTAGTGGTAATATAGATAGAGGTGGGGTGTAACCTATTATAGAGGTTTCCTATGTTAATGATATAGCTTACTGTTATGTCTTTCCAAATAAGAGCAAGGTCGAGGCTTTTGATGTCTTCATTATCGATACTATTCTCGTCTGTGATTGAATAACTACTATTTTGTTTGATCTGAGTTTCATTTATTCTTATGTATCTATTAGATTTGACTTGGGATTAGACTTGATTTGTGATATACTTTACTTTTCTGTATATGTGTCTACTTTGGTTGGAGACTCTATGGTAGTGATCCATGTGTATCATAATTGTTCTATTTTGTTTATGGGGTTATCGACTTGGGTAGATTTGATAATATTTGATATGATTGATTTGACATCATCTTGGGTATGACTTGGCTATGTCCATATCATGAATGTCTTAACTATAATGCTAAGATAGTAATCTGAGATAGATACATTAGAGTGGGAAGGTGTGTATAAGCTGAAGCATGTGAAAATTTAATATTTTATTATGGATAAGAAGTTGGTTGGGGGAGGGTATTCAGCCTTTCTAGTATGTCTCCAAGATGTTAATGCATAGTCTTTTTCTGTTGAGTCAGTTCTTGTGGTGTCTGAATTTGGGCACCCGCCCCATTTCTAATCCTTCATGTCCAATGGATCTGGTTGAGTTGAGAAAACCCAAGAATCAATTGTAGGAGTTACTTGATAAGGGATTCATTCACCCCAGTTCTTTGCCTTGGGGTGCTCCAGTGTTGTTCGTTAAGAAAAAATTGATAGCGTGAGTAGGGCTGGGCATATTTTGGTTTAAACCAAAAAAATCAAAAAATCAAACCTAAATTTTAATTTCGGTTTGGTTTTTTAATTTTTTGGATTGGTTTTGATTTTTAATTTTTGAAATTCAGTTAAACGGTTTGGTTTTCTGTTTTCCAAAAAAATAATTCGGATAAACCAACTAACCGAAATTCTATAAATAATTAATATATATATATTTATTATATATATATATAATATTTAATATATAATAGCAACCCTAATAACTAATAAGTAATAGCATGCCACATACAACTAACAACATACATCAGTCCAATAGTCTAAAAATCGATCGAACCATAGACAGCCGGCGAGATCATCGTCTGTACAGCAACACCAGAGCCGACGACCAGACGACCACTATCGGCTTAGCCAGTAGTGCCGATTGTGGTCTTTCTGACAGCGACCATTCTTTTGAGTTTTGGCTGTTTATGCAAACTTATGCACAATTAAGTTATATATTATGTTAAACTTATGGTTATATCATTTAGTTTCATCCATGTTGAGTTATTTATTTTTGGGAATGAAAAATAGGTTTGAATTATTTTTTTTTTAAAATTATTAATTTTAAATATCTTGTCATAACAAAGAGAGGTTCACTACTTTAATCTTCAAAACTGAAATAAAAATTTGAAATAACCAAATCGAATTTGTAGAAACAAAACTGAACCGAATTTATTTTGGTTTGATTATGATTGTCATTTTTGTCACTAACTGAACCGACATTAAACTATCAAATCGAATAAACTAAATGAACAGCCCTAAGCGTGAGAAGATGTATTAACTACAGGGTGTTGAATAAGGTTACCATCAAGAATAAGTATCCTTATACTGGATAGATGATCTTTTTGTCCAGTTATAAAATGCTTCAATTTTCTCCAAGATAGACTTAAGGTTTGGTTATGACTAGTTAAAAGTATTCAGCTTGAGGATATATCCCAAATGGCATTTAGGACTTGCTATGGGTATTACGAATTCTTGATGATGTCATTTAGGTTAACTAATGTGCTTACAACTTTCATGAGGTTAATGAATGGTATCTGCAAGTATATTTTGGATTTTTTCGTGTTTGTTTTTATTGATTACATACAGGTCATCACATTTTTTTGGAGATCTTAAACGAGAAATATTTGTATGCTAAGTTCTCTAAATATAAATTTTAGTAATTTATTTTGCCATTTTAGGACATGGATTTTAGAAAAAAGGAGTGATGGTATATCCCTAAAACATTGAGGCTATCAAGAGTTGGGTTTGTCTTAGCTCAGTGACTAAGGGTCCGCCCTAGCTCAGTGACTAAGGTTAAGAATTGTATGGATCTTTTAGTTACTATCGCAGGTTGTCAAGAATTTTATCTCTATTACTACTCACTTGATAAGGTTACTCAGAAGTTGGTTCTATTTATATGGTTAGACAAGTGTGAGGAGATCTTTCAAAAGTTCAAGACGCTTTTACTACCCATTCTTACATTGCCAATTGCAGGTAAGATTTTTATTATATTTTGTGATGCTTCATGCTCTAGTTTGGGTGCTCTATTAATGCAAGACAAAAATGTGATTGCCTATGCTTCAAGGGTATTGAAGCCTCATGAGAAAAATTACCCAACCCATGATTTGAAGTTGAAACAATGGTTTTCCGCTTATGATTTGGAGACACTACTTCTATGGTGTCAAGTGTGAAGTATTCACAGACCATCAAAGTTTGCAACATATTTTCACCTAAAAGGATTTGAATTTTAGGTAAAGAAGGTGGATGGAATTGTTTAAGGATTATGATGTAACCATCTAATGCCACTGGGGTAAGGTCAATGTGGTGGAAGACGCATTGAGTCAAAAGTCTGTGAGTATGGGTAGTCTGTCTTGCTTGAGGGTGTCATGGAGACCCTTAGCTAGATAAATTCAGACACTAGCATCATAATTTATATAGCTTGGGATTTCTGAAAGGGGTAGAGTGTTGGCTAGTCTGTAGGTAAGTTCAACATTCCTTGGTCAAATCAAGGCCAGATAGTTTAAAGATAGGAAGTTGAAGAAACTTTGAAACAAGGTAGTGTATAGAAAGACTTCTGACTCCAAACTTGTGGCATGTGGAGTTTTGATAGTGTGGGGCATGTGTCCGTGCCTCGAGTTGGTGGTTTGATTCCAAGTTTTCTTGCAGAAGCTCATAATTCTCAATACTTTATTCACTCAGGTGCAACCAAGATGTACTGTGACTTGAGACAAATCTATTGGTGGCCTAGAATAAAGAAATATATAATTGTGTATGTGTCTAAATGCCATAATTATTAGTAGGTAAAATACGAGCATTAAAGGCGAGTAGGTTCACTTCAAAGAATACATATTTTTGACTAAATAATGAAAACGGATAGCCATGGATTTTATAGTAGGTTTTTCGAAGACCTTGGGGCAGCATGACTCAGTTTGGTTCAAAGTAGACAGGTTGACCAATTCAACTCATTTCTTCCCAGTTAGAGTGGATTATAGCTCAAAGTAGTTAGCTAAAATTTATGTCAATGAGATATTGAGGATGCATGAGGGTCAATTTCCATAATTTCTTATAGAGGTATGCAATTCACCTCTAAGTTTTGGGATAGGATACCTGAAGAGTTGGGTACTAAGCTTGACTTCAGTAGTTCAATACTTTTTTCCATCCTCAGAATGACGGGTAGTCAGAGAGGACTATTCAGGTGCTTGAGGATATGTTAAGGGACTATGTTAATGACTTTGGTGGTTATTGGGATAAGTTTTTGCCGTTGTGTGAGTTTTCATACAACAATAGTTACTATTCTAGCATCGATATGGATCCATTCGAAGAACTCCTGGGAAAGAGGTATAGATCACCCATAGGATAGTTCAAAGTTGGTGATGTGAAACCTTTAGGCACAAACTATATGAAGGAAGCTCAGGAAAAAAATAAGGTTCATTCAAATCAAGTTGTTGGCAGCCTAGAGTAGGCCAAAGAGAGTTATGTGGTTTGGTAAGAAGTGTAAGCTTAGCCCTTGATATATTGGTCTGTTTAAGGATCTTGATGTTTTGGGATTGATAGCTTAAGGGTAGGCATTTCCACCAATCCTGTAAGGGGTCTATCTAATATTCTATATATCAATGCTTAAGAGAGATCATGGAGATGGGGAGTACATCATTAAGTGGCACTCAAATTTCCTTGATAAGAATATTTCATATAAGGAGGAGCTAGTTGCAATTCTTGATCGGGGTATTCAAAAACTGAGAATAAAGGAGATTCAGTCACTAAAGGTCCAATGGAAGTATCATCCCATTGAGGAAGATACTTGGGAAATTGAGAGGGAAATCCGACACGTATCTTCACTTGTTTTTGAGGATACTGACACTCTCTTTCTTCTTTCTTTCCTTTTTTGTTTGATCTTTTGGTGACAAAAAATGGGTAAATTGATATCTATTATAATGAATCTTTCCATATTTACAAGTAAGTCTAGTGTGCCAAAATTTGGGTTAGGGTTTTCCCCAAATTGTGAGTTAGAAATTTTAGGCTAGACTAATCTTTGATGAAATTCAAGCATGGTATGGTCTAGGATAATTCAAGAATGGATTAGTTAAAGGTTGTATAATTTAAAGTTTTTAAATGGTAGTCAATATGATAAATAATCTGTAGGGTCTTTCAGAAGTAAATCCAGATAAGAAGAACTCCTAATATCAAACTTGATGTAAATGAATTAGTTTGGAATATGTAAATCCGAGAGTGTGTTGCAAAAAAGTAAAATTGGGAGCAGTCCCAAGTTTTTGCCTCACCTAACCCATTATAGCGGGTGGTAGGCCGTTACTTCTGGGCCATTATAGTAGGATTTTTTCCCTTATTTTAGGAGTCAGTCTTGGTCAATCCCGCCATAGAGGGTGGATCCCTTTATAGCGAGGCTGCTATAGTGGAATAGTGTCGCTACAGGGGGATTGAGCTGAATAATATAGAAAATACCCTAAAACATTCTTTTATTCCACCTTTATTTTGGAGATATTTTGGTGATTGAGGGAAAATTTTCCTATTTTCCATTAAAACTCTTTGTAAAGTATGTTAATCCCTTCTCTTAACTAGTTTTTGGATTATTAACTCATAAAATCATTATTTTTAGGGTTTTGGAGAGGATTTAACTTTATCTAACTAATTTTTTTGGTGTGATTAGGTGAATTTGGTATAAACCCTTGGGTTTTGATTAAAAGTTTTTAAGTTACCCTTTCATGACTATAATTCACCATTATAACCATGAAGTTGGTAGGATTAAGGCAGAGTGATGATGGAAAACCCTATAATGGGAGGAATGATTATAATTTAGTCGTAAAGTTTTGGGATTAGGCTATAATACTTGATATTACTAGTTCATTTGGTTTATTAAGGCTTGTATTGATGTTTTTAGACCACAATCAAGTTGAGGTTGTAAGAAAAGGCAAGGGTCAAGTGTATTAGCGCATTGTGGGCCTTGGAATGAGGTAGGTGATGGTTTAATATAGTTGAAACCCAATTTGACTTATGTATGCATGTTAACTATATCCATGTTCAAAGAAAGTAAATGGTTAATTGATATAATATCCTTACCCAAGACTACTCCCTAGTTGTAACATGGTGCTTAGAGTCACAAGTAACTCTAAGCTAACCCATGGACTGACATGACATTAGGAATACTGTAAAAAACTGATAATCACTAAGAGGAAGCTAAATTTGAATAATATAAGTAAATCCAAAAATTAATAGTTAAAACGGAAATCATCTAAACAAAACCATAAAGCTAAAAACTACTATCTTTTTTTCTAAAAGCCTCTACTAAAATAAGTTGGGGTACAAGCCCCTAACAAACTCCTAACTTTCTGAAAATAGAATGAATGAAATAAGGAAAATAAACATATGTCTTGTCCTTGAAGTATGAGGACTCACTAAACTCGACTGAGATAATATGGAGTTGTACTAAACAAAAGCTAGATGCTGGGCATCTAAACCTATATTATAACACTATATAGCACAAAAGAAGTTTGCGGTCACTACTTTGAATGTACTGAGCATATAATATATGCACTATATATAACTAAGCATGCTAATTATAAACAATTTAAATTAAAATAATATTGGTGTATACTAAGATGTAAGGGTCCGTCCAAATAAGCTAAAATGCTTGAACACTCTAAGATAATTGAAATACTACGATCTAGGCTGAATTGAGGGTCATGCAAATGTTGAAGTCTGAACTGTGGGAGATACTATTAACCGATATATAACTATGTGAGCTAAACATGGATTTTTCTTTATAATCCCTATTGAAAGAGGACCAATATACCTTGCCAGGATATAAAGGCTGATCAAATTTGACATGGTACTACTAAACTAAAACAGTTCCCACTGAGGGGGCTAAATAAACCTACGATGGAAAGTAGTTCTATGACATAGGGACTTCTAGTCAAGGCCCTTGTATGTTAGATAGGTGAACCGTCATCCCTATATCCGCTCAGTGATAAGTACCTCTCTTAACTGAATATAACTAATAGCTTATAAGAATACTGATGATGACATATCTATATGTCAAACTATCAATAATCATGGATGCTATATATGACTGCCATACTACTAATAAACTAAACTTTTATAAGAAAACCAATTCATGATTATTGATGGTATTTTATGTACCATGCTAATTGTGAAACTTAGATTTTGGAAAAGTACTCAAAAGAATTGATTGCATATTTGGACGTCATGTATGTCATGCACCTTACTATTATAAGCCAAAACTCCTCATTATGATATGAGTGCGCCTATATGAATCATGCATTTTTGAATAGTAAAATTTGTAAGTGACGGCTGGAGTAAAAAAGCATAAAAGAAACATATAAAGATTTAGATTTGAAAGGAATCTAAGAGACTAGACCTGAACCCAAAATCATGATTAATGAAGATATTAATAGTCAAATAGTAAGTATTATTTGAAAAAATTACTTAGAATAAACTTTATCTAAAAACACTCTATAGGTCTATAATACTGATCATACTGATAACTGTGGCTCAATAATATTACTGCTTGAGATTGAATGATAGACACTTCATTTGAAAGCATCCTAACACATGCAAAATTGAGAACTAAACTTTCAATTGTTGATGCATAAGTGTAATACTCAGTATTTTCGTGCTAGAATTCTAACCGTCGTTCCTGCGCGTCTAAGCTCTAATCCAAGTGATTCTCACATGAATACAAGTTTAATGATCATTATCCTAGTCTATGGAGTAGTTTAGAGGTGAAAAATATTCATAGCAACGACCTAAAACAATG
>NC_061119.1:43309823-43332756 GCF_002878395.1 Capsicum annuum
CGGCATCCAGTTAGCAGGTGATGAGTTCTTTTGATCCAAGGGCTTGAGTTAGTTATACAGTTCGAGAAGTGTTGTATTTTCTTTATTCAGTCGTATTGAGTTGGGTTAGTCGGGAGTCATGACGCGGTTACCTACAGTCAGTACTAGTAGAGGCTTCATAGACATTCAGTAGAAGTTGATGTATTCCATTTCAGTTTTGGTTGTAAAAGCAGAGTTGTAATCTTGTAAATTTAGTTTTGTATCTATCATATTCAGAAAAGAGTTATTTTCCACAGATTTGTATAGATTTATACTTTTTGTTCAGTTGCTTATGGGTTATGCCAGTAGAAGGGTTAGCTTGGGGTCACTTATGATCCTAAGCACCGTGTGACATCTCGGGACCCAATTGCGGAGCATTACAATAATAAATTAAGTCATCGGATGTTCATAACCCACCATCTCTAAAGAACGTAAACTATTTGTGAAATTTGTTATGATCTGAATGGAATATAAAATTACACACTATAAGTCCAAAATCATGAATTTATCAATATACCGAGGGTTCATAATTACAAATATATAAATAAACTAAAATTTATGATAAAACATGTATTTATGGCTTAATCACAATAAGGAACTGAAACATAAGGTAATTCATACTTTTCATAAAACCCTTTTTGAAGAATGGATTTACTGAAGGATTTGTGTTCAATTATAGTCTCAATGGGTGAAAGGATACCCATTGATGAAATCCCACATACCCGAGAATGAAAATCTTGCCAGTATCATTGAACTTGAGCATTGAAATGATGAACTCTAGTTCTTGCCTTGGAGAGAAAATAATCACTTAATTGCTAAAACATTTCTCAGTATCGATTGAATTTTGAGGTTGTGAGGGGTTTGGGGCAGTTAAATCAACTTACCCCTCTTTTCACAAGTGAAATAATATTGTTTTGGTGTTAAAAAGTGGAAAAAGACCAAATAACCCTTTTAAAATCATCTGAATAGCTGATGATAACAGTACCAAGGACTCACATGACGACCCTTAGGGTCAGGTAATGAGTCATTGCCTAGGATTCAATTTCCTCTTTCCTTTAATGTCATGACCCGAGGATAACCCCTAGTTGTAATGTGGTGCTTAAAGTCACAAGTGACCCAAGCTAATCCATGGCCTGGCATGACACTAAGAATACTTAAATAAGTGATAAAACTGAGTGGAAGCTGAAGTGAAATGATATAATCATAAAAAAAATCATCACTAAAAGTAAAGTTCAACACTGTTTGATATAACCAACAAGCAAAAAATCTAACTATCTGTCTAAAAAGTTACTACAAGATGAGCTGTTGCGAAAAATCCATAACTAACTCTAGATGTATGAAACTAAGAAAAATACTAAAGAGAAATACTGATTAGTCCCCGAATGATGAGGATTCACCAAAACACTGCTGCGAATATGATGTTGAATCGTACTAACCTCGAGTGGGATGCTGAATGTTGGACCCCATATTATAATATAATATAACACAAAAAAAAGTATGCGGTCAGTACTTTAAATATACTGATTATGTGAGATATGCATGATCTAATATAAACTGAATATGTTGAATATAACATTGTAGACAGAACATAAAACTAAAATTTGCAAACTTATACAATAACAAAATAGTGAACACGTAGTGGTATAATAGGCTATAAAACTAAATACAAGATCATACAAATATCTGAATTTGAACTGTGGTCTGTAGGAGTTATCATTAACTGTCATGACCTGAGGCTACCTCCAGTCGCAATATGGTGCTTAAAGTCACAAGTGATCATATGCAACTTTACTAACCCCCTGAGTTGGAGTCTAGCATAATCCTCAGCTGAATATAAAGTATGAACTGGCAAGAAATGGGTTGACTTGGTTATTCTATCTAAAATAATCCATATCAAATCATGCTGACGACGCGTGTGAGGTAGCCTTATCACAAAATCCATGTTCACCACCTCCCACTTCTAAGTGGGGATGCAAAACTCCTGAAGTGTACCACAAGGCCTTTGGTGCTCAACCTTAACCTATTGAAAATTTTAACATTTAGCCATAAATTTTGCAATATCCCTCTTCATTCCACTCCACCAGTAACTTTCCCATAAATTATGATCGATAGTAGTGGCTCCTAGGTGGATAGAGTATCTCACACCATGCACCTCAGCTAAAATCTGTTGTCTCAAACTTTTAACAGATAAAACACATAGTCTGCCTTGACAACGAAGCATACCATCTCCCCCTTGGAAGAAAACCTCAACCTTTTGATCTCTAACCGCCTTCTTCAAATTGAATAAAATTGCATCCCTATCTTGCTTTTCTTTTACTTTAACAACCAATGAAGATTTAAAACCATTTTGAACCCATATACTACCTTCGGTCGAATCAACCAACCGAACACCTAATCTAGCAAGCTGATGAATCTCATGGAATAACTCCTTCTTATCATCCTCAACATTTGTAACACTACCTATAAACAATCTACTAAGGGCATCCGCAACTACATTGGCTTTGCCAGAATGATACAACACACTTATATCATAGTCTTTCAACAATTCAAGCCACCTTCTCTAACAAAGATTCAGATCTTTCTGTGTGAACATATACTGTAAACTCTTGTGATCCATGAACACATAGACATGAACCCCATAAAGGTAGTGCTTCTAAATAGTTAAGGAAAAGACAACAACTGCCAACTCAAGATCATGGGTTGGATAATTCTTTTCATGGGGTTTAAGCTATCTAGAGGCATAGGTTATGACCTTTTCTCTCTATATTAATACACAAACGACACAACTCTAGAAGAATCACAATACACGACAAAACCATCTGTGCCATTTGACAAAGTCAAGACTGGAGCAGAAGTGAGTCGAGTCTGTAACTCCTGAAAACTCTTATCGCATGAATCTGACCACTGAAATTTGCCTTTTTTTTGGGTTAGTCTTGACATGGGAGAAGAAATAGAGTAAAAACTGTTAACAAACATTTGTAATAACTTGATAAACCCAAGAAACTCCTAATATCAGGTGGAGAGATAGGCTTAGGCCATTTTCTCACCGCTCTGATCTTTTAAGAATCAACTCAAATACCATCACCAAAAACTATATGATCAAGGAAAGCTACTGATCTCAACCAGAATTCACACTTTTTAAACTTAGTTAATAGCTGGTGGTCCTTAAGGGTCTGCAATTCAACCCTCAAATGTTCTGCATGATCACTTTCACTATAAGAATAAACAAGGATATCATCAATAAAGATTGTGATAAATATGTCCAAGTACTTCTTGAGCACCCTATTCATCAAGTCCATAAAAACCGTAGGAGCATTCGTTAGTCCAAAAGATATATCTAGGAATTTAAAGTGACCATACCGAGACCTGAAAGTTGTCTTTGGGATGTCATATTTTTTGACTCTAAGCTGATGGTAGCCAGATCTGAGGTCTATATTAGAGAAATAACTTGCACCCTAAAGTTGGTCAAATAAGTCATTAATCTTAGGGAGAAGGTACTTATTATTGATTGTGACTTTGTTGAACTGACGATAGTCGATGCACATTTTGAGAGAACCGTCTTTCTTACGTACAAATAGAACTGGAGCACCCCATGAGGAGACAATAGGCCTGATGAAACCATTATCAAAGAGCTCCTTCAACTACTTTATTAATTTCTTATACTCATCTAGAACCATTTTGTAAGGTGGAATAGAGATAGGCTGGGTGTCTGGAAGGAGGTTTATTTCAAAGTTGACTCCCCTTTCGGGAGGAACTTTGGGAAGATCTTTAGGAAACACATCTGAAAATTCATTTACCACCAAAACTGACTCAAGACTTAAAGTTTCAGAATTTGAGTCCTTCACTCAAACAAGATGGTAAATTCACCCCTTGGATATCATCTTTCTTGTCTTAAGATATGAAATAAACTGACCCTTTCGAACTGAAGTACTACCCCTCTATTCAATAACTCGTTCATTAGGAAATTGGAACTGAACAATTTTATTTATGTAGTAAACTGAGGTATTGCATGAGTAGAGCCAATCCATGTCGAGAATGATATCAAAATCAGTCATCTCTAACTCCACAAGATCAACTAAAGTAACTTTTTGAGACACTGTGACCAGGCAAATTCTGTATACCCATCATGCTATAATCAACTTACCTACTGGAGTAGACACTGAGAAACTCTCTACTAATGTTATAGGACTGATACCAAAGTCTACAACAATATAAGTAGTCACAAAGAAAAATGAATCTCTGGGGTATAATAATACATAAACATGGGATAAAAGACCTGTAACATACCCATAACCGAACCTGGAGAAATTTCCTAATCATGCTAAGTCTGAAGAGAATACAGCCTATTCTAGAATTGCCCATTAGTGGAACTGAAGTAGCACCCTGCTAAATCGGGCGGCCTGCTGGAGCTGATAAAAAGTTAGACTGACCCTATTTGAGTGGGTACTTTCCCATCGGAGCAACCATTAGACACTCTTTGATCATATGGCCTAGCTTGCCACTCCCAAAACATATATCACTACCTAATCTACACTCACCTTAATGATTCTTACCACACTTTCTGCAAAGTAGATTGGTACGACCACTGTTCACACTACCCTAGGAATTAGAGCCTGGCGCTTTATCCTGACTATCCTACCTGAACTTTGGCACTGGCACGCTGGCTGAAGATGGATCTAGGGCTAAAAATATCTGGTGGAATAGATAATGGTTACCGCCTTCCAACTTTAGCTGAGAAAAGTTGAAACTACCCATTCTGGCTCTCTTATTCTCTCTTTCCTTCTCTTTAAGCTTATGCTCCTCAATTTGCTGAGCATGAACCATCGGTCTAGAAAGGTCATCTCCTTAATCAGCTGGCAGTCCTACACTCATTGACTATACTATAAGATACACCAGACACAAACTTGCTCATCCTGGACCTAGAGTCAGCCACTATAGTCGGAGCATACCTTGTCAACTGGGTGAACTTGAGCGATTACTCCCTTACACTCATGCTACTGTGCTTCAAATTTATAAACTTTTGAACCTTAGCTTTCCACATCTCTAGTGGGAAGAACCTATCTATGAAAGCCATGGCAAACTCTTCCCACTTTATAGGTCCTATATCAATACCTTTGTCATCCTTCCACTGCTTGAACTAGGTGTGAGCTACTCATTGTAACTGGTAAGCATCCAAGTATGCACTCTCACTCAAAGTGACACCCATGATGTCTGACACTTTCTGCACCCCATCCAGAAACTCCTATGGATCCTCCTCAGACTTTGATCTAAAAAACAAAGGGGGATTCATTCAAGTAAAGTCTCAGATCCTAGCTGTAGCCGTATTTATCACTGGTTTAAATGGGGAAATAGCCTGCTGATTTTTTTTAGTAGCTAACGAATGGGCTAAGGCTATGAAAGTGATCCTAAACTCAGCGTGAGAAACATTGCTGTTAGGGGATCTTCCTGAACAGGTGGTGGTACGAGCTGATCCCCATTCTTTTTTCTGTTGTTTCTTCTGGAGGCATTATCTATAAACGGGATTAAGGACGAGTTAAGAAAAGGAATTTAGTATATCTCATGCTCTTTCATATGACATGAATACTAAAAGAAGGGAAATTTTTCTAAAAATGTCTCATAACGTCTTGCACATAAGTGTGGCTCTCTTTACGCCCATGCATATGACTCTAATCAATGTGGCTTTCAGACACCCTAGGACACTCTGAAACCTTCAACTTATATATCAAGTTTTGTCATGACCCGAGGCTACCCCTTAGTCACGACATAGTGCTTAAGGCCACAAGTAACCCCAAGCTAACCCATGGTCCGGTACCTACTGTGAGCATTGAATAAAATGATAAGAAAATAACATATATGGAAGATAAAATGAAAAAGTACTATAAATGGAATACTAAAATATATAAAACATGTCTGAAATATCTGATAAATATTGGAAACTAGACTGTCTATCTGAAAGCCTCTAAAAATTAAGGAGTTGAGGGGACAAACCCCCCAACTAACTCCAACTGACTGGACATAGACAAATACTGAAATAACTGTTATAACATATCACATCCTTAATGGATGAGGACTCACCATAATTGTTGTGGGGAATTGCTAGCTGTCAAGGGATGGTCGTGAAACTATGCGTCCGAGCCTATGTTATAAGTCAACATAGTACAGGAGAAAAGTATGCGATCAATACTTTGAATGTAATGGTATGTGGGGTAAGGACTAACTGAAATACATATGGAAATAGAATGTGGTTGCATGAATATGTAAAATTGAGAATGCAAGACCAAATAAAGCATGTACTAAAATAATCTATAAAACTGACTGATTAAATAACTGAAAAATCTAATTACTTGGTCAATCATACTTGAACTGATATATACTGAGTATTGATTGAAACTGTGGGAGATATCACATAACCGACATAAACCATGTGAGCTATCATAAAATTGAATGTCTGACCCATATTGAGGAGGGCTATACTATCCTTGCTATCAGAGTATAACCTGAACTGGAGTGATCACTAAACTGAGCCCGTATTGGACAGAGAGAAACACTCTCTAGCGAGGCCTCTAAACCTGTGGTAGCAATTTGTTTTTGGGAAATACGATGCGCTGAACTCATACTTTTCTCTCGATACTAAATCCTACTCCCAACTGAATGACACTGGTGTTATTAATGGTTTAACATGAAATGGTACCGTACTTATAAATGATCAATATGAACATGATAGTCTGAATATAGTAATAAAAATAATAACCTATCTGACCTGTAACTTCAAAATAAAGACATTCCAGTTAACTACTAAAATACTAGAATTTGACATGAGAGTGTGTCTAACTTGAGAGGATAACAATTTATATGTTTTAATTCATAACTTGATGATTTAGTATGAAATTAGTTAATCATGACATGGGCAACTGAAATTTAAAACACGAAATATCCTAATTTACATGGGAAAACATGTTGACATACTTGAATTCAAGTTTTCAAGAAGATATGGATTAAATTCATGATTTACATAGATAATTTAACAAAAGAAGATTAAAAATCCATACTTGAACAAAAAGGGGATTTTTGAGACTTAATGGATGGAATGAACCCATTGATGAATACCCCACATACCTGATTGTTGAATTCTTGGATGATTTTCTTGGAATTGATCTTGAACTTGAAGAACCCTAATTGGCTTTGGGAAGAAAGGAATCACCTTTTTTTTGTTTTGTAATGAATGATTTGTGAGTAATGATAGTTTAGGGTAATATTTACGCTTGATAACTGCTGTTTGGACGGTGAAACAACATAGTTTTGGGTTAAAAGAGTGGGAAAAGACCAACAAACCCCTTAGGAATCATCTAGAAAACGTCTGGAAGCCATCCCGACGGGTTTGGCCATGGCTCATAAGGTTTGTATATGAGTAGTGGCTTGAGTAGTCATCAGAAACCTAGATTTTGACCCCTACTTCCATGATGACGACTCCTCCTAGCTACTCATAGGGTCTGACTATGAGTCCTCATCAGGAGCCGTAGTCACTGGCAGCTTTGATAGTGCTTTAGTAAGTTGGACATAATTTCTTACCCTGATATTGGATTAAGGGAATATTGGTATGATTGACAAGATAATTAAATTATCTATCTATTGGTATGTATTGAGCTCAGAAATTATTTGTATACCAAAATTTATACTCGTTTGAATCCGACCATAGTTATATTATTCATATGAATTTAATCGCTAAGGGATGTTTCAACTTGTCTATAAATCATGAGCTATTTGAGGTCTTAATATTTGTCTAAGTCACTTGTAAAACTACCAAAACATGAGGCTTGATTTTAGGATCCTTTACTGACAAAGATATGAGTCTTCATAATGACTCATAATGTCTGGATATGAGTCGTATACTGGGCTCGTAGCCACTGGGTTGAGTTTTTGGATTACATACAATTGTGACTATGAATACTTCCATACCACTCGTAGCCACTACTTACAGGTCATAGTGAGGTGTTGTAGTTACTTGGCTACAGCTGAGGGGTCCACTAGAGTGACTATGACTCAATTGTGACGAGTCATCACGAGTGGTTACAACTCGTTACCTTGGTTCGTAGCCATAATCATAAATCAGTGCATTAAGGGAAATCTTGCATAACTTCTTGCCATGACATCAGATTAAGACAAGGCTTGAAGCATTGTAAAGCTAACTTCATGGACTATCTTCTAAGAGGTCTTGATGTTAAAAAATTTGGGGTTTTACATTAACTAACATAACTCAATCTAAGTTTTTTGGGGACCAAGCTATAACTCTAATCGAAAGGGTGCTTTGTAACTTGCCAAGGCTTTGAACATTAACTGACATGGATCCACTAAACTGATGTGCAATAGTACTAGAGTGTCAAGCCTGGTCGAAAGGGTGATCCTTTAAACCTATGGTGGCGCTGCAGTTCTGGGCTTAGGTACTTCTACTAAAGATCTCAGCTTAACTATTGGGTTAGCATTTATCCCTGCGTTCTCTCAATACTAAGTAATATTCCCAACTGAATACTAACTAATAGTTGGATAGTTCATTTAGAATGAATAACTGACAAGCTTATAATACTGATATCTAAGTCTAAGGTAGTAGAAACTATATCTAAAAAACATCTACAACATGTAAACATAGAGGATTGAGTATTCATTAACATATGCATGAAATCCTAAGTCATTGGGTATTCATAAGCCACCATATCTTAAAATGCAACTACAAATGGCAATCCCATAAGTTGAACGTAATAAGAAATTTCATACTTCCAAAATCAGTAATTTATCAATATGATGAGATTTCATAATCATGAGTATGTAAAGATGTTCAATTTTGTGGGAAAACATCTAATCCTGGTTTAGTCAAGGCAAGAAACTGAAAGAAAATAAAATTCACACTTTATGATAACCCTAAGCTTGAACAGTGAATTAATTTGAGATTTTGGAGTAACTTTGGGACTCAATGGTGAAAGGAAACACAATGAAGAAATCCCACATGCCTGGAGACTGAAACCTTAGTGAATTCTTTGAATTTGGAGCTTGAAGAAAATGAACCCTTGTACTTTGAAGGAAGAAATCACCTCTTCTCTCTTATTTTTCTAAGCATCGAGTGAATTTTCAATAATAAGGGACTTAAGATAATATTACACTTAATAACCAGTCTTGAAATAATTTAAATTATCTAGATTAGGTGTCTAAGTAGTGGAATGACCCTCATAAAATATAAATGAAAAAGCTACAAATACGACATACGAACCATTCAATGATGGTGGGACTCACCTGCAATCATGGGTCGTGCTCGTGGATTGATGGATGGACTTGTGGATTCTCTAGAATTTATTATATAAGGCATGGTATGACTTGTGGGATCCTCCTAAGATCCTACTTTGGTCCGTTGTTGGATGTCCAAGCCGAAGAATCTTTAGAAACCAATATCGTACTGAAGATCATCATTTCTATCCAAAATCATAGGATACATTCGTGGTTGGGAGTTATATTTGTCAACTTTAAGGTTTTTGTTTTTTTCTCATGCATATGAAATCAATTTACAGTCGTATAATCTAACCACGATTGTGGTTTTGTTCGCACTATCTCACTATTTGGTAGTGCTTCACTAAAATTGTGATAACTCTTAGCTCAAAAACTACATTTATGAGAAATTAGATGCTTTGGAAAAGAGACTCAATGACCTTTTCTTTGGTGGATTTTAAGCTAAAAAATACTCCATAATATAGGAGTTACGCTTATTTGAAGTTGGCTATAGAAATATTCTTCACAAGAAATCAACCGATGAGGAAGGTTTTATCTTAGATGAGATAGGACTTACTTGTGACCTTAATAAATGTATAAATCATCTCTCATACTACCAAAAATGAAGTTTTATTGTATATGTACTTGAAGCGTGGTTCTAATATTGGCTTTAATTTTTGGAGTGTTAAATATCTCCCTCTTGGGGTCATTCATCCTGGAATAAAAACTAACTGAGCTGAAAAGTTAGGGAAAGAGCTGCAATTTTAACGTTGAAAATCTAAGAGCTAATTAATGACATAATAACTGAGTCTGTAATGAAACAAGGGTTGAATTAAACTCACGACTTCATGCTATAACATGAGAATAACAGAGTTACATGAAAGAAAAAATAATTAATGTAGGGGAAAATATTACCTTGAGCTTGAACTGAGTTCGAGGAAAAAAATGGTGGTACTTAGTAATCATATCCACCTTTGTTTTCCAAGTAGCTCCTCAACTAGATGATTCCACCAAAGAACCCTTACTAAAATGGGCTCCTTATTCCTCAACTTATGATCCTGTTGGTCAAGTAACTCAACTAGGACCTACTCTTAAAAGATACTATTTTTTATATCCACACTCTCTAAAGGCACAATCAATGTAGGATCACTAATGTATTTCTTTAATAAGACACACAAAAGTCGGATGCACTATTGCTAAGTTTTCATGTTGATCTAACTCCTATGCTATGTTTTCAAAGTGACCCAAAATATTGTAAGGACTAACATAGAGGGGACTGAGTTTTCCCTTCTTGCCAAATCTCTTCACCCCTTTCATGGTTAAAAATTTTAGGTAGACAAAATCACCATTTATAAACTCATGTTTCCTTGTCCGCATATATGCATGGGATTTATGATGACTGTGATATATTTTCATCCTTTTATCTAATCAAATGAACTTTCTCCATCGCCTCATGAACTAAATTTGGCCCTATCAAGTTAGCTTTACCAACCTCAAACTAACCAATAAGAGATCTACACCTTCCATCATAAATTGCTTTAAATGGGACATTTGAATACTTGAGTGATAGTTATTATCATAAGCAAACTCGATCAAAGGCAAATCTAACTACCCTTAAAATTGATCACACACACTCTCAACATGTCCTCTAAATTCTGAGTGGTCCACTCAGCCTAAACATCCCAAGACCCTTCTGGAAGGTCTTCTAGAATTTATAGGTAAATTGAGTAATCTTATATAAAATGATGTCAAAGGGACTCTATGTAATTTCACCAACTCCTGAGGTTAGAGTCTTAGCATAATCCTCAGCTGAATACAAAGTATTAACTGGCAATAAATAGGATGACTTAGTCATTCGATATATGATAACCCAAATAGAATCATTTTGTCTGTGAGTACGAGGCAACCCTGTAATGAAGTCCACATTCATCATATCCCACTTATAAGTAGAATACTAATATCCTAAATCATATTACCAGGTCTTTGATGCTTAACCTTGACATCCTGACAATTTGGACACTTAACCACAAATTTTGCAATATTCTTCTTCATGCTATTCTACCAATAAACTTTTCATAGATCATGGCACATCTTAGTGGCTCTTGGATAATAGAATACCAAGAACTATGGGCTTATTTTAACATGGGTTTTCTCAAGTCATTTACATTTGGAACACATAGTCTGCCCTAACAATGAAGAACACCATCTCCCCTTAGGAGAAAACCTTAACCTTTTGACTCTAGACCGCTTCTTTCAACATAAGCAAAATAGAATTATTATCTTGATTTTATTTCACCTCAGCTACCAAGGAAAGTTCTAAACTATTTTGAACCAAGGTATTACCTTGGCTGAATCAGCCAACTGAAGTCCTAATCTAGCAAATTGGTGAATCTCATGAACTAACTCTATTTCTCATCCCTATTTGAGCAACAATTCCCATAGACAACCTACTAAAAGTATCAACCATAATATTTGCTTTACTCGGATGGTACAAGACTCTTATATCATAGTCCTTCAGCAACTCAAACCATCTCCTCTGACAAAGATTAAGATTTCTTAAACCAAACATATATTGAATGCTTTATGATTCCTGAATAAATCTACATGAACTCATAAAGATAATGCCTCTAAATATTTAAGGTGAAAACCACTGTGGCCAATTTGCAATCATAATTTGAGTAATTATTCTCATGAGGCTTGAACTTTCGAGAGGCATATGCTATAACCTTGCTATGTTGTATCGATATACATCTAAAAAACTCTGCAAGCATCAAAATAAACTGCAAACGCATATGAACCCTCTGGCAGAGTTAAAATTAGAGTGGAGGTAAGTTGAGTCTTCAACTCTAGATAACACTTCTCACAAAAATTAAACCATTGGAAATTGACTTTTTTCTTAGTCAATATAGATATAGAGGAAACAATAGAGGAAAATACTTTAACAAATCATCTATAACAAGCGATAGCTAAATCTAAGAAACTCCTGATATCTATAGAGAGATGGGTCTTGGCCAATTTCTTATTGATTTGGTCATTTGAGAATCAACCTGAATACCTTCATCAAATATGATATGACCAAGGAATGCTATTGATTTCAACAAGAATTCTCACTTGCTAAACTTAGCAAATAACTGGTGATCTTTAAGAGTCTGTTAGAAAATCCTAAATGGTCAGCATGTTCACCCTCACTCTAAAGATAAATAAGAATATCATCAATTAAGACAATGACGAACATGTCCAAGTACTTCTTGAACACCTATTCATCATGTCCGTAAAACCTGTAGGAGTATTTGTTAGTCCAAAAGACATAGCGACAAATACAAAGTCACCATAGCAAGTTCTGAAGGCTGTCTTTGGAATGTCACCTTCTCTGACTCTAAGATGATGATAGCTAGTTTTGAGGTATATATTAAAAAAGCAATTGGTATTCAGAGATAATCAAACAGGTCATCAATCTTGGGAATTGAATACGTATTCTTGATTGTGACTTTGTTCAATTGATGGTAGTTATTGCATATTTTGAAAGAACTATCTTCCTTGTACATGAAAAGGACTGGAGCACTCTATAACAAGATGTTGGTCCTGATGAAACCCTTGTATAAGAGATTTTCAACTATTTTTTTTAATTTTTTTAAGCTCAACAAAGGCCATTCTATAGGGTAGAATTGAAATAAGTCAGATATCTAGAAGGAGATCTATTCCAAAGTCAAGTTCTCACTCAGGAGAAACTCTGGGTAAATCTTAGGGAAACACTTTTAGAAATTCATTAACCACTAAACTAACTCAAGATTTAGGGTCTTAGACTGTGAATCCTTAACCCAAATAAAATGATAGACATATGTTTTGGGAATAATTTTTCTATCAGACAATCAACCTATTGGCATTAAGGTACTACCCTTTTACTCTATGGATGACTTATTTGGAAATTAAAATTAGACTATTCTATTTCTATAATCAATTGAGGCATATCATGAGCGAAGCCAATCTACGCAAAAAATAGCATCAAAATCTATCATGTCTAACTCTTCGAGATCAGCTAAGATGGCTTTCTATGAAACTATAACTGAGAAATTTCTGTATACCTTTCTATCCACGACCAAATCACTTACTGGAGTGGAAATTGAGAACCATTTAGAGAAGATTTTAGGACTGACACTAAAGTCTACTTCTATATAGAGATTCATAAATGAAAATATGGCTATAGGATCTAATAATATATAAACATGAATATGAAAGACCTGTAATGTACCGGTGAATACAGTAGGAGAACCCTTCTGATCGTATTAAGTTTGAAGGTCATAGAACCTGTTCTGACATTGTCTACCAACTAAACTTTATGAGATACATACTGAGTTAGGCGACCTACTAATGCTGCTGAAGAGTTATTTTGATTCTGCTGATGGGAATCCCTATCTATCTGTGATGCCACTAGATATTTTCTCAATCTATGACCTGGCTTACTACACCCAAAAAATTTACATTATCGTCCAAACACTCACCTTGATGGTTCCTTCACATTTCTAGCATATCGAGTGAGTATGACTACTAGTAACATTACCTTGGGACTTAGAGTCCGATGCCCTATCCCAATTTTCTAACCTAAACTTGGGCACTGGAGAACTAACAAATAATGGGTTGGAGCTAAAGATTTATGCCTGAATTAAAAACTGTTACCACCATCTAACCACTACTTAGAGAAGTTAAAACTACCTATTCTGACCCTCTTACTCTCCGTTTCTCCCTCCTTAACCTTCTTCTTCTCAATCTATTAAGTATGAACCTTTAGGATAGAGATGTCTATTTTCTTGACTAACATCACTGTTCTACACTACTTAACCATATCCTCAGATACACCTATCATGAACTTACTTATGCAATCTCTGGAGTCAGCATCCATTGATGGAGCATACTTTGTCAGTTGAGTAAACGTAAGAGAATACTCTTTCACACTCTTATCACCTTACCTAAAATTTATGAACTCCTAAACCTTGGCCACCTTTAGCTTATGTGGGAAGAACCCTTCAATAAAAGCGGCAAAAAACTCACCCCATTCTATCGATCTTGCACCTGACCCTTATTCTCAATCTACTACTTACACCAAGTGTGAGCTACTCCCTTTAATTGATAAACAACTAAGTCAGTACTCTCAAACGAGGTGACACCCATAATTTCAATAACCTCATAAATATCTTTAAACCACTTTTACAGATCTTACTTAGTCTTAGAACCATGAAAATCAGGAGGATTTATCTAGGTGAAGTCTTGAATTGAAGTTATTGTTGTACTAGTTGTCAGACTGATCGGTGATACTGCTTGTTGATTTGCCTGAGTGGTCATGGCTTGAGCTAGCACCATGAAAGTAACCTAAACTCCGCATAGGAAACTTACTTATTCAAAGGGTCTGTTAGAGCTTGTGGTGCTTACTGGTTCCCATTCCTGTTACAATTTTTGTTCTTATTTCTCCTTTATTTGTTTCCTTTGAGAGGAATTTATGTAAATTCATAGACCACAGTTAGAAAAGATTTAAATATAGTTCATACTCTATCACATGATATGAGCATGAAAGAAGTAAAATTTTTCCAAGAAAATTTCATATGCTTTTACTCATAAGTGTGGCATGCGTCACACCCATAAACAAGACTCTACTTAACACGATTGTTAGACACCCTAGGACTCCTTAAATTTAATGATCTAATACCATGTTTATCATAATCCGAGGCTACCTCCCATTCATAACATGGTGCTTAGAGTCAAAAGTGACCCCAAGCTAACCCATGGCCTGACATGACACTAAGATACTGAAATAACTAATGAAATACTAAGCAGGAGCTAAATTGAAATGATATAATCATAAATAAAACCATCACTGGAATTCAAGTCTAACACTGTCTGACATTACCAACATGCTAAAAATCCAACTGTCTATCTGAAAAGCCTCTAAATAGATGAGTTGTTAGGACAAGGCCCCAACTTACTCTAACTATACAAAATATAGAAAAACACTGATAATTAGTTCCTAAATGATGAGGATGTAACAAAACACTGCTATTGATATGATTTTTAATCGTACTTGCCATTAGTGAGGTGTTGAATATCAAAACCTATATTATACAACAATAAAGTGCAAGGAAAGTATGCGATCAGTACTTTAAATGTACTAAGCATGTGAGATATGCATTTTCTAATATAAGTTGAATATGTTGAATGTAACATAGTAGACTGAACATGAAACTAAAATGTGCAAACTAATACAATCACCAAGTAGTGAACATGTAGTGGTATAATAAGATGAACAAAATAAATACAAGATCATGTAAATATCTGAATCTGAACTTTGGAATGTAGGATCTTCCATTAACTAACATACCTAAATTTGAGCTAATTAGGGCCCAACCTATAACCCCAACTAGAAGGGTGCTTTGTACCTTGACAAAGGTACGAACATTGACTTACGTGGATCCATTATACCGATGTCCAACAAGACTAAGATGTCATGCCGGTCTAAAGAATGACCCTTTAGAACCAATAGTCGCACTGTAGTTCTAGAATTTAAGGACTTCTACTAAAGTTCTTAGCCTATCTAATGGATGGCCCTTATCTTTGGATCTACTCGGTGCTAAATACTATTTCCAACTGAATACTAACTGATAGCTGGATAGTTTATTTAGGAGAAATAACTAACAAGCTCATAATACTGATATCTAAGTCTGAGGTTGTAGACACTTTATCTGAAAAACATTCTATATCATGTAAATATGGAGGATTGGATATTCATTAATGTATGCATGAAGTCCTAGGTCATCGAGTGTTCATAACCCATAATGTTTGAAGAATGCAACTATAAATGACAATTCTATAATTTGAATGCAAGAAGGAATTTCATAACTCAAGTACAAAATCAATAATTTATCAATATGATGAGAGTTCATAGTCATGAGTGTATAAAGATGCTCAATTTTGTGGGAAAACACATACTCCTAGTTTAGTTAAGGCAAGAACTTAAGAGATAATGGAACTCACACTTTTTATGAAAATCCTAAGCTTGAATAGTGAATTAACTTGATTTTTTAAAATTACTTCGAGACTCTATGGATGAAAGAAAAACCAATGATGAAATACCACATACCTAGAGATGTAAACCTTGGTGAATTTTTTAATTTTAGATCTTGAAGAAGGTGAACCATAGTTTATGCTAAGCATCAAGTAGATTTTGAGTAATGAGGGACTTAGGGTAATATTACATTTATCTAGCCTTGGAATAACTTAAATGACGTAGTTCAAGGATTTAAGTTATGGAGAAGACTAGAATAGCCCTTGTAGAATATGACGTACAAACCATCTTAATTTAGTGGAACCCTCCTATGATCATGGGTGGTGCTCGTGGTCGATATAAGGACTTATCGATTCTTCCGACTTCAATAGACGAGCTATGGTATGATTCATGGGACCCTATCATAATCATAATTTGGTCCATTATTGAAAATCCAAGTTGAAATGTCACGACTCGAGGCTACCCCCTAGTCGCACAATGATGCTTACGTTCATAAGTGACCACAGGCTAACCTATGAACTAGTACTTGCTGCGAGCACTGAATAAAATGGCACTGATATAACAAATATAGAAGATAAGCTGATAAAGTACTGAAAATCTGAATGCTGAATATATGTAAATGATAAGTCTGAAATATCTGTAACAACTAATAATACTGAACTAATCGACTGACTATCTAACTGATTGTCTGAAAGCCTGTAAACTGATTAAGATAATAACTGAGATAAGTAATTTATGTCCTCGATGGATGAGGACTCACCAATTCTACTGCTGAGTTATGCTGAGCTGTCTAAGAATAGTTGGTAAACTAAGTGTCCAAACCTATTTTATTAGACAACATATCACAAAGAAAAGTACGCGATTAGTACTTCGAATATACTGGTACATGAGATAAGGACTGACTGAAATGTATGAGATAACTGAGTATAAATGCATAAATATGTAATATCTGAGAATGCAAGACCAAGCATAAACATATTTCTAAAATAATATATAAAATGAGAGACTGCAATCTGTATAACTGAATAATTGCAGATCTGATTTGTATACTTGGTCAAGCAAACCTGTATTGAGATATATTAAAATACTAATGAAAACTGTGGAAGGAATCATACAATTGACATGCCCCAATCTGAGCTAATTAGGGTCCAACCTGTAACCCCAGTTGGAAAGGTGTCAGTACCATGCCACGGGTACTAACACTAGCTGTGAGGATCCGCTAATCTGATATTCAGAAGGACCAGGGTGTCAATCCAAAACTGACGGGTAACCCCTAAGAGAAAGTCAAGCCTAAAATGATGGGTGACCCCTTATATCCTATGTTGGCTATGTAGTTTTGGAATAAAGGGACTGCTACCAACAATTCTACCTAACTGATGGGGAATCTACCATCCCTGCACTCGTATGGTGCTAAATCCTACTCCCAACTAAACTGACACTGTTACTGAACTGAACTATGTTTAACTAAATATTATTTCTGATAACTGATAGTGCTCATCATGATCATAAATATCTGAGTAAGTAACAAAGCTTTTGGTTTCATTGAGTTATTACTTAAAAATCTAAAATCATGTAAAACACGTAAGTATCGGGTGTTCAAAACCATCCAGCATTGAGTGACCGTAAATTACGATAATAAGCTTTTAAAATGATAATATAGGATCATGGTTCAAACCCAAAAGCATAGACATTTTATCAAATATGTCAAAATCATAAAATTGAACATGAAAAGTTTTAAACATGAGGAAACAATAGGCTTACATGGGTAAATTCATAAATTAGGGGTTTAACATAAAATTCACATGAACATACATGGGAATTGCAACACTCAAAATATGATATGACTTATTCCACTTGAAAACACTTGAAAATATAACTTGTAATTGGATTAACAAAATATTCATGGATTTATTTTATCTTGAACATGTATAAACACAATAATTAAATCAAAAGAGGGTTTTTGGGCTCCATGGGTGAAAGGGACCCATGGATAAATATCCCACATACCTCACTGGATGAAGTCTTAAGGATTCCTTGGGGATTTCTTGAACTTGAAGCTTAAATTACTTGATTTCTTGGTTTAAGGTTTGGAATTTGTTCTTGGGGAAAGGGAGGGTTTCTTGAGAGAAATTTTTGAATAAAGAGGCAAATGATACTCCTTGGAAGACCCAATTTCGTGTTATGGACGAATTAGGTAAAGGGAAATGACCCAAATACCTTTAGAATACAAAGAAAAAAACCTGGACAGAATAGGAAGGGGGCAACGCAGGCTGTGAAGTGGTGATCTAAGCCAAGTGGAACCTGCCTTACCCCGATTGACTGGAGAGGGTGACGCCCTCTTTACCCTAGTGGATTGGAGGGGGCGGCGCTTTCTTATCCAAGTGGTGCTACTGGTTTGGTTTTCTAAACACCCCTCTACGCTCGTCCAAAAATTTTGAAACTCACCTGAGACATAGTTTGATTATGTATCAACTCAAAAATTAACATCCCGAGGTTGAGAAGGTTAAAAATAAAACATCAAAATTTAGGGGTCTTGAAAACGACTAAGTCCTCAACACTTCATGATAATTCCAAGGCTTGGACAACTTTAACATGCAACTGTGAGCTAAATCGAGCTAAGATTAATACGAGGTGTTATGATATCTCCCTTTGGGAATATTCGTCCTCAAATAAGACTGGTTAGACTGAGAGTACTGTACTAAGGTAACTAAGATCGCATAGTAAACAGTCATGACTTGGATCATAATTACACAACTGAGTCAAAAACATGATACATAAATTGAACTGATTTTGTGAATGCATGTAATGACATGGGAATAGTTACATAGCTAAAATTGAGTACGAAAAAGAGTCAATCTAAGTAAGAATCGTTACCTCAAGCTGAATTTGAGTTTACGGAGAAAAGGTGAGGGTACCTGGTTCACATATCTATTTTTTCTTCCCAAGTGGCTCCCTCAACAGATTGATTTTGCCAAAGGACCTTAACCAAGGGAACTTCTTTATTCCTTATCCTGCAAACTTGATGATAAAGGATCTAAAATTGGACTTTTTATAGGAAAATCTATCCTTAACGTCAATATCTTGTAAGGAAATAACTACAACAGAATCACCAATACACTTCTTTAACAAAGAAACATGAAACACCGGATGTACAGATGCCAGATCTAAAGGAAACTCTAGTTCATAAGCTACCTTTCCAAATTGGTTCAAGATTCTATAAGGATCAACTTATCGGGGACTGAGTTTCCCCTTCTTGCCAAATCTCTTCACTCCTTTCATAGGAAAAATTTTCAAATAGTCTAAATCACCAACCTCAAACTCAATATCTCTTCTCCTCACATCTGCATAAGATTTTTGATGGCTTTGGGCTATCTTCAGCCTCTCCTGAATCAACTAAACCTTCTCTATCGCCTCAAACACTGAATCTATCCCTATCACTACAGCCTCACCTACTTAAAACTAACTAATAGGAGATCTATGTCTCATTCCATAGAGATTCTCAAATAAAGCCATCTGAACACTGGAGTGATAACTGTTGCTGTAAGCAAACTCAATCAAAGGTAAGTGGTCATCCCAACTACCTTTAAAGTCAATAACACATGCTCTTAACAAATCCTCTAAGGTCTGAATAGCCCTCTCTGCCTGACCATCTATTTGAGGATAAAAATCTATACTACGATGAACTTGGGTACCAAGACCCTTCTAAAAAGCCTTCTAAAACTAAGAGGTAAACTGAGTACCTCTATCTAAAATAATAAACAAAAAAATCTCATACAATTTAACTAACTCTCTGAGATAGAGTCTAGCATAACCCATGGCTGAATACGATGTATAAACAGGCAAAAAATAGGCTGACTTGGTCATTGTATCAGCAATCACCCAAACTGAATCATGTTGACATTGTATACGAGGCAACCTTATCATAAAATCCATGTTTACAACTTCCCACTTCCACGTGGGGATGCTAAACTCCTGTATTAAACCATTAGGCCTTTGATGCTCAACTTTAACCTATTGACAATTTGGGAACCTAGCCATAAACACTGTAATATCCCTCTTCATACCATTCCACCAATAGATTTCCTGCAAATCATGATACATCTTAGTGGCTCTAAGATGGATTGAGTATCGTGCACCATGCACTTCCATAAGTATTCGATATCTCAAACCATCAACACACGAAACATATAACCTGCCTTGACAACGAAGCACACCATCTCTCCCTTGGGATAAAACCTCTACTTTTTGATCTCTAACTGCCTTCTTCAACTTAACCAAACTAGGATCCCTATCTTGCTTTTCTTTCACTTTAGCAACCAATGAAGACTCTGAACTATTCTGAACCCATGTACTACCTTCATCGAAATCAACCAACCGAACACCTAATCTAGCAAGATGATGAATCTTATGAACTAACTTATTGTTATCCTCTTCAACATGATCAACACTACCCATGAACAACCGACTAAGGGCATCCGCCACTACATTGGCCTTGACCAGATTATATAACACACTCATATCATAATTTTTTAATAACTCAAGACATCATCTCTAATGAAGATTCAGATCTTTTTGCATGAACACGTACTGTTAACTATTATGGTTAGTGAACACATAGACATGAACCCCATAAAGATAGTGCCTCCAAATTTTTAAGGAAAAAAACAACTACTGCCAACTTAAGATCATGGGTAGGATAATTCTTTTCATAGGGTTTAAGCTGTCTAGAGGTGTAGGCTATGACCTTGCCTCTTTGCATCAAAAAATAATCAAGACCAACTCTGGAAGCGTCATAATAAACAACAAACCATTTGTGCCATCAGGCAAAGTCAAGACTGGAGCGGAAGTAAGTCGAGTCTTCAACTCCTAAAAACTCTTCTCTCAAGAATTTGACCACTGATATTTGACTTTATCTTGAGTCAATCGAGACATGGGGGATGTAATAGAAGAAAACCCTTTAAAAACCCATCTGTAATAGTTAGCCAAACCCAAGAAACTCTAAATATCTAATGGAGAGGGGTCTAGGCTAGTTTTTCACTGCTTCAGTCTTTTGAGGGTCAACTCTAATGCCATCATCGAAAACAATATGGCCAAGGAAAGCTATTGATCTTAGCCAAAATTTGCACTTACTAAACTTGGAGAACAACTGATAAGCTCTAAGGGTCTGCAACACAATTCTCAGATGGTCACTATGGGAATAAACAAGGATATCATCAATGAAGACAATGATGAACTTCTCCAAGTACTATTTGAACACCCTGTTCATCAAGTCCATGAAAGCTGTGGAGATATTCATTAGTCCAAAAGACATAACTAGGAATTTGAAGTGACCATTTCGAGTTCTGAAAGCTTTCTTCGAAATGTTACATTCTCTGACTCTAAGCCGATGATAGCCAGATCTGAGGTCTATCTAAGAGAAATAACTGGCACCCTGAAGTTGTCAAACAAGTCAATAATTCTAGGAAGCGAATACTTATTCTTAATGGTGAATTTTTTAAATTGACGATAATTGATATACATTCTGAGAGAACCGTCTTTCTTATGCACGAAAAAAACTAGAGTGCCTCATGAAGAACATTGAGACTGATAAAATCCTTATCTAAGAGATATTTTAACTATTCTTTTAATTCCCTAAGCGTAGCTGAAGCCATTCTATAGGGTGGAATAGAGATAGGTTGGGTATCTAGAATTAGATCTATTCCAAAGTTGATTTTCTTCTCGGGAGAAACTCTGGGAAGATCTTTAGGGAACACATTTGAAAATTCCCTTACTACTGAAATTGACTCGAGGCTTGGATTTACAGAACTAGAGTCCTTGACTCAAATAATATGGTACATGCACCCCTTAGATATCATTTTTCTTGCCATAAGATAAGAAATAATCTGATCCCTAAGCACTGAAGTACTACCTCTCCATTCAATAACTGGTTCATTAGGAAATTAGAACTGAACGACTCTATTTCTATAATTAACTAAGGTATAGCATGAGTGAAGCCAATCTATGTTGAGAATGGAATCAAAATCAGCCATCTTTAACTCTACAAGATCAATTGAGATAAATTTCTAAATATAGTGATCGGGAAATTTCTGTATACCTATCTGGCTATGATAGATTTACCCAAAGGGTCAGACACTGAGAAAGGTTTTTCTAAAGATTTGGGACTGACTCCAAAATTGACTGCTTTATTAGAAGTCATAAAAAACTAAAGCTTCGGGGTCTAATAAAACATACACATGAAAATGAAAGACTTGCAACGTACCCGTAAACATATCAAGAGAACTCTCCTGATCATGTCGAATCTGGAGAGCATATAGTCCGTTCTGGTGTTTCCTAGTAGTGGCACTAGAAGTAGCACCTTGCTGAGTTGGCAGACTAGCCAGAGCTACTGAAGAAGTAGTTTGGCCCTGCTGGAAATCACTCTGCCCCTCTGTGCAACCACCATACACTGCCGAATCCTGTGGCCTGGTTTGCCATATCCAAAAAACACATCACCACCATCCTTACACACACACTGATAATTCCAACCATACTTCCCACAGAGTGGATTACTTCGACCATTATTCACACTACCCTGGGACTTATTGAAATTTAAGAGGGTGGCATTGGTGAATT
>NC_061119.1:43335756-43340787 GCF_002878395.1 Capsicum annuum
GTCCAACCCACGTTGGGGAGAGCGGTCCTATCCTTGCCATCGGAGTAGGACTGTAATCTTTTGTTCACTAGTGATCACTATATCAATCAGCCTTAGGCTCACATCCTACAGGGACACGTAGTTCTATGGAGTACCAATCAAATCTATACCTCCCACTCAGTGCTAAAGACTACTCCCGAACGGAGCTCGGATCATTTCAAAAGAAAATCCACAACAACGCAATTCAACAATTCATATCGGGAGCCATCATGCTACCCCTTTTTCATAATAAATCAACATGTGGATTTCTTTTCTCATTCAAGTTCAAAAATAACGCTTTCAAGACCAAAAGGTCAAATCATTCAAATATCAAGGTTTGTATAACACATTACTTCACCAAAGATCATAATCTCAAAGAGAGTTTAAATCTCATATATCAACACTTGAGCAAAACTTTCAAGATTCATACTTTGAATAGAAAACAAGTATAACTCATATGAAAATCTGGAAATTCAACTTGAAACATGATATTAACATCAAAACTCAACGAATTTATCTTTAAGACATCACAAAAATATCATAGTTTCTTGAACTTGAAGCTTTGAATGAACTATTGACCTTGGAACTCTATTCGTGAAAATAATGATTGTTTCTTGTAGCCCTCGGAATAGGGATTCCGAATCTCGAAGAATTATTGAAAACTCATGGTTGAATCTTGAGATATTTGAATTCTTAGGTTGAAACCCTAATGAATGTTCTTGGTGATTTTGAGAGAAAGTTAACTTATTTTGGTGTTATGGGAGTTTAATCCCGTGCTATAGACATATATAGGGGTGTTTTTGGCACTTGGAAGTGAGGTATGTGGCATACAACCTATGGAAGACCTTAAGGTGTGCGTCGCACACCTTATGGCAGACATTTAAGTATTCCTCGCACTCCCAATCGCACACATTTGATTGGGCGGCACATTGCCCATCGCACACCCTTACTGCCTCTTACAAAAATTGGCATAACTCTTCGTTCGGGTATCGGATTTTTGCAAAATTGGTATCGTTGAAAAGATAATTCAATTATCTACAATTTGATAGGTCTTGGAATGAACAATTCCATGTGTATTAAGAGATATATACATTTGAAGTTGACCTTTGTAGAATCAAATGTCAAACTTTGGATGAATCAATTGGTCTTAGCTCAACTTTGTTCTAGGTCATTACTATGAACATTTTTCACCTCTAAACTACTCCATAGACTAGGATAATGATCGTGCAACTTGTATTCATGTGATAATCACTTGGATTAGAGCTTAGATGCACAAGAACGGAGGTTAGAATTCTAGCACGAAAATACGGGGTATTACATTATCTCCCCCTTGGGAACATTCGTCCTCAAATGTGGATAATTAACCTGAAACACAGAGGAATCTTAGTCTTCAAGCTATCCTGTGTAACTGATAGAACTGAATCACTGGATCTCAAGAATAATGAGCTACTGAACTGGTCTGCAAGTGCATGAATCCTCAAGAAAAATAACTATATGGCTAAGATAGAAACGAGAGTGTCAACTTATGAGTAACCATTACTTTGCACTGGATCTGATCTCATGAGAAAGGATGAGAGGTTTATGACATAAAAACTCGGGGTATTACAACATCCCCCTCTTGGGATCGTTCGTCCCCGAATGATAATAATTTGATGAAAATATTAGGAAGAGACTGTGATACTACACAGGATACTTACGAACTAAATCATGACTTAATATCTTAAACTGAAACTGATGCATGAACTGAGCTGAATTCATAATTTAATTGGACACAAACACATTGCCTCTTGGAATGCACATACTTATAAGACTACGGATAGTAAGACTAGCTAGAAAATTAAGAATCTATAGGAGCTTATTTCCTTGCTTGCTAAACTAGATTACAGGCTATATGGACTGGATCATACTGACTACCCATACTCAAATGGAGTATTTCTTCAGCACTTTTCTACGAAATTCTATTGACATTAGGGAGCAAAGAATTTTGGGCATGCTTTGAACAAGACATTTGACTAAGGAATTACAACATTGATATAACTCTATAGCATGGAATATAATTATATAACTCATAAACTAGGATAGGATTGCTAGGCCGCAGGCAACATAACTTCTTACTTACAAGCTTAGCATCACTTCTCAAATGATCTCTCAACTATACTATTCCCCTTAAATACCATACTCATTTGATTCAACTTATAATTCTCATATTGGCATTGCGAAATCTTTCTAATAAGGTCTAAACTAAACTAAGTTCTCTCATCATGATCAAGCCTAACACTAAATCACAAGATACAACATGCCAAACCACAATACTAGTCTAAACCACAAGGTTCAATATTCTATATCTTCTTAGAGCTCACACCCTAAGCATAACATGCCTTACCACTTCAATGACTAATTTAAAACTCTTGATATGGATTCACTAGTGCATATTGCATACATCATCTTACACCCAACATGACATTCAAGCCTATCACTAAAACCACATATAACTTTAAGGAAAATACCCCTAAAGGCATACTCTACATATTCTTGAGATTAAGCCATAATTTCATCATTCTAAGATCTACAAATAAATGCTAAACTCACAAGAATAAACTAATTTCAAACTTACCAACTTCATTCTTGAACAACCCATCCATATGCCATCCTTAACTTTCTAGCTTCAATAATCATCACAAAGACTTAAACTCTCATTTGCAACCATATCTACATCTCTGATCACATAATCATAGCCTACCAAAATCACACTTCTATACTTACATTTTTTCCAAACCATGAGAATAAAATCACACTAAAAAGACTCAACATCTTCAATCATAACTCCTTAACTTAGCTATCAAGAACAACATAAATTATCTAACTAGCCTTTCTCCACCTTGCAACTCAACGTTACTACTAACCACACAATATCCAATAATCCTCAAAAAATAATGTAGCCCCATAGCACCTAGGGCACACCTCTACATCATACTTAATTACGAACACATGATCTTACACTCTTCCATACACTGTTCAGTCCTACTAGATCACCTCCATATAACTAGCACCAACCACCGAACCATCAAATGTTCAAACTTAATTCTAGAGCTAAACATAATTTACAACCCAATCTCACACATAATTTTCACATCAAAACTATAGAACATAGCATTAAGAAAAACTAGTACACAATAACAATCGATCATAATCATATGGCCTATCTTATTCATAATCTGTTAACACATCCTCCTTCTTCACATCATTTTTATTTACCTATCTTCACACCTAAATTACTTTCATAGCTCTATAAATTTCAACTAAACTTCCTCTTGCAATCTCAGGAAAGCCTAAATTAACAATACTCAACCACCAAGTACTTCCATCAAAACCTATACTTTCCTAGCATAACAAATACCATCAATAACTCTTTTCATACTTCAAGCAAACAACAATCCACCTTAACTAATAATCTCCTTCTCTAACTTCACTAAACTAACAAACAAGGGTATATCACTTCATTACTAATTCAATCATAAGCAAAAATTCAGCTATACATATTCAATAAATCGCCCTTACCACCATTCTTGCCACTACACTTCTAAACCCACAAGTTCAAATAACACAAGACTTTCAACTAAACGTTACTACTTCTGTCACTACACTGAAACCCACACTTTCAACTAACCCAGAACAACAAGATAAACAGCAAGTTGCTAGTGAATTAAAATAGGCCTCACACGGCTTCACTAGACTTTGGTTTTGTATTTTGAATAAGAAAATTAGATGAATAACAAAGCAACTATGCTAGTGAATCAAAATAGGCCTCACACGGCTTCACTAGACTTTGATTTTTCACAAACATAATGATAACAAGATTACATAATACAAGAGATCGAAACTTGACACACAATATTCAATGATCTAAGAATACACCTTACTCTGTCTTAATTAAATAAGCCATAATAACAAGGGTATAACTTCAAATCTGATGGACTTATAACATACTAGAAGGCTTCTCTCAAGCCGCTTTATGAAACTTCTTAAACTTCTGCTAGCAATTATAAAAGCATTATCTGGGGAGGAACTGAAACTTGCCGCATATGTTACTTCAAGAACATAGATAGGGAAGTATAGATTATCATTATGGATTATGAGGAGAAATTCGAAAGCACATCTGACTCAGGCTTTGTGCACGATTTCTATAGGCCTGATAAAGCACTTCAGTTTTCAAAACTCAAAAGTACTGACAGGATACTTTCTATCTCTCTTACAGTCCCATAACTATCTATGAAGAATGAACCTTAACTGTTTTTGATACCATGGAAATAAGGCAGAGATGGCCTGACTAGAGTAAGATGAGAATCTGTATAAGTTTCTTGGAGAACTTTTCTTTAGTACGATTAAGACTTAAAAGAATGGAGATATTTCCTAAATGCCCAGTAGCCTCTCAAAGAAAAGTACAGACGCCTCCGTACCATTCTGCAAGACTCTACTAGAAACGGCTTTATAGACACCCTAGGACACTTGAACTCTGTGCTCTAATACCAAGTTTGTAACACCCCGCAATCGGGTCCCGATACGTCACACGGTGCTTAGGATCACAAGTTACCCCAAGCTAACCCTTCTACTAGCATAACTCATAAGCAACTAAACAAAAATTATAAATCTATACAAATCTACGGAAAATAACTCTTTTATGAATATGATAGATACAAAACTAAATTTATAAGATTACAACTCTGCTTTTACAACCAAAACTAAAATGGAATACATCAACTTCTATTAACTGTCTATGAAGCCTTTACTAGTACTGACTGTAGGTAGCCGGGTCATGACTCCCGACTAACCCAACTCAATACGACTAAATAAAGAAAATACAACACTTTTTGAACTGTATAACTAACTTAAGCCCTTGAATCAAAAGGACTCATCACCTGCTGACTGGATGTCGCAAATTGACTAGATCTGAAGATGTACACTATACCTTGTACCTATATACCGAGAAAATATAGCCCACATATGAATATGTGG
>NC_061119.1:43343787-43349946 GCF_002878395.1 Capsicum annuum
AATGAGCTATTGAATGCTCCTAATGGACTTAAATTCATGGTTTACCTGAATGGATTGGAGTGGGGATGACCAAAATACCCTTAAAAATCAAATAATGTCAAATCTGTCCTTTGGTGGACTATTTTGATAGGCTGAAGTAGATCGACCATAAATTTTTGCTTCGATGGCCAAATTGGATGAAACCAATTTCATTGGAAAGAGGACTTTCAGAGATTTCTGTTGATATATAGTAGCTCACCCATATCATTATGTACAAGGAGTTATGATCGTTTAAAGTTGACCCAAAAAATTCGCCTGGCCTCAGTATTTTTTTCCTGCACATTTACTATTTACCACTATTCACGGTTAGATCAGAATGATCATAACTCATCGCTCGAGTGTCCGTTTTGTATGATCCACATATCGTTGGAAAGATTTTTCGATGATCTATGCGATGACGGGTGTCATATCTATAAATTCCACATAGAAAAATTATTAATCATGATAAAGAACAAAATTCAACATATTTTCGTCCGAGATCTTAACGAAAAATTTTTCCGGGGCATCACATCATCTCCCCCTTGGAAACATTCGTCCTCGAATGTTGATAGGTAGGTCAAGAATACTATGAAAATGAGTATATAATCATCTTGCCCAAGCATATACTCCATTCTAGATTTTTTTGGATATAGCAGAAAACACACAAGCCAAGATAAACATATCAATAAGGATTAAATCAAAAGAGAACGATACCTTTGACATGCTCAGGATTAGTAGGAAAGAGGTGGGGATATTTGGCGCGCATATCTGCTTCGGCTTCCCAAGTAGCATTCTCCACGGATTGATTTCGCCAAAGCACTTTAACCAAAGGAACTTCCTTGTTTCTTAGCCTACGAACTTGAAAGTCAAAAAACCTCAACCGGAATCTATTCATATGAAAGACTATCTTTAATACCCGAGCTTTCGGAAGGATCAATCACAATAGAATCACCAATAGACTTCTTAAGCATAGAAACATGAAAAACCGGATGGACGTTAGATAACTCCACGGGCAATTCAACTATACGCTACCTTCCCAATGCGATCCACAATCTTATAGGGACCAATGTAACGGGACTTAGTTTCCCTTTCTTTATAAATCTCTTCACCCCTTTCATGGGTGAAACTTTCAAGTACACTAAATCACCAACATCAAATTTAAGGTCTTTCCTCCTTACATCTGCGTATGATTTTTGACGACTTTGGGTGGTTTTCAACCTTTATCAAATTAACTTAACCTTCTCCATGGCCTCGAACACCTCATCCGGTCCAGTCGCAGCAGCCTCACCAACTTCATACCAACTAATGGATGATCTACACCTTCTACCATACAAAGCTTCAAACGGGGCCATTCCAATAGTAGTATGAAAACTGTTATTGTAAGCAAACTCGATTAATGCTAAGTGCTCATCCCAACTACCTTTAAAATCAAGCACACAAGCCCTTAACATATCTTCTAAAGTCTGAATGGTCCGCTCGGCCTGACCATCTATTTGCGGATAGAAAGAAGAACTTAAACGAATTTGGGTACCGAGACACTTCAGGAAAGATTTCCAAAACTGAGAGGTAAACTGAGTACCTCTGTCAAAAATAATAGCCAAAGGGATTCCATGAAGTCTGACGAGTTCCCGAATATATATTCTAGCATAATCTTCAGCTGTATACGATGAATGCATAGGTTAGAAATGAGCTGATCTCGTCAGCCGATCTACGACAACCTAAATCAAATCATGATGGCGATGAGAAGGAGGTAAACCAACTATGAAGTCTATATTCACTTCTTCCCACTTCCAAGTAGGAATGCTAAACTCTTGCATCACGCCACTGGGCCTTTGATACTCTATTTTAACCTGTTGACACGTGGAACACTTTGCCATAAATTCTGCTATGTTCCTCTTCATACCGTTCCACTAATAGATTTCCCGCAAATCATAGTACATCTTGGTAGCACCAGGATAGATGGAGTATTGCGTACCATGCGCTTCCGCCATAATTCTCTGCTTCAAGTTATCAACATCAGGAACACATAATCTTTCTCGGAGTCTCAAAATACCATCTCCCCCTTGGGAGAAAACATCCACCTTTTGGTCTTTAACTGACTCTTTTAACCTGACCAAGGTAGGATCCCTGTCTTGCTTCTCCTTCACTTCCGAAACTAAAGAGGATTCGAAATCGCTTTGCACTCCTATACTACCCTTAGCATCACCAAACAACCTAACCCCCAATCTAGCTAAATGATGTACCTCATGGGCAAACTCCTTCTTACCAATCTCCATATGTGCTACGCTACCCATGGACTTCTGGCTAAGGGCATCTGCTACTACATTGGCCTTGCCCAGATGATATAGCACGCTCATATCATAATCTTTCAATAGTTATAACCATCGTCCCTGCCTAAGATTTAACTCTTTTTGGGTGAATAGATACTGCAAGCTCTTATGGTCCGTGAAGACGTCGACATGGACACCATACAAATAATGTCTCCAGATTTTCAAAGCAAAATCAACGGCAGCTAATTCAAGGTCATAGGTAGGATAATTCTTCTCATGAGGCTTTAGCTGCCTGGAAGCATAAGCTATAACCTTGCCCTTTTGCATCAGTACACAACCCAAACCAACTCTGGAAGCATCGTAATACACCAAAAAACCATCAACATCGTCAGGCAAAGTCAACACAGGGGCTGAAGTGAGTCGAGTCTTCAACTCCTGAAAACTCTTCTCGCAAGATTCAAACCACAGGAACTTCACTTTCTTTTGGGTCAAACGGGTCATAGGAGATGCAATGGATGAAAACTCTTCAACAAAACAACGATAATAACCAGCTATACCCAAGATACTTCGGATATCAGAAGGAGAAATAGGTCTAGGTCAACTCTTTATAGCCTCTATATTTTGAGGATCAACTCTAATACCTTTGGAAGAAACAACATGACCCAAGAAGGCTACAGAGTTAAGCCAGAACTCACACTTACTAAACTTAGCATACAACCAATGAGTTTGAAGAGTTTTCAACACGATTTAGAGATGATCCGCATGATCACCCTTACTTCGGGAGTAAATAAGAATATCACAAAGGAACACTATTACAAATAAATCCAGATATGGCCGGAATACACGGTTCATAAGATCTATGAAAGCCGCTGGAGTATTAGTTAACCCGAAAGACATCACTAGAAATTCAAAATTACCATAATGGGTTCAGAAGGCTATCTTGGGGATATCACATTCCCTAACCTTAAGTTGGTGATAACCGGATCTGAGGTCTATCTTTGAAAAGTAGCTCGTACCTTGCAAATGATCAAATAAATCATCAATTCGAGGAAGCGGATATTTATTCTTGATAGTAACCCTATTAAACTGCCGGTAATCAATACACATTCGCAAAGAACCATCTTTCTTATGCACAAACAGGATAGGTGCACCCCACGGGGACACACTAGGTCTGATAAAGCTTTTGTCTAAAAGATCTTTCAATTACTCCTTCAAATCTTTAAGTTCCACGGGAGCCATACGATACGGAGGAATGGAAATAGGTTGAGTATCAAGAAGAAGGTTAATTTCGAACTCTATCTCTCTATCAAGGGGTACTCCAAGGAGATCTTCAAGAAAGATATCAAAAAACTCATTAACAATATTAATTGACTAAATGGTCAGGGTTTCAGACTTAGTTTCTTTAACCCGAACCAAATGGTGGATGCAACCCTTGAAAATCAACTTCCTAGCTTTGAGATAGGATATGAAATGACCTTTACGAATCATAGAACTCCTGAACCATTCGAGGATAGGTTCATCAGGAAACTGAAACTTGACCATATGGGCATGACAATCAATAGATACATAGCATGAGTGAAGCCAATCCATACCCAGAATGATATCAAAGTCAACCATATCTAGCTTAATCAAATCATCATAAATAACCCAATGAAAGACAGTAATGGGATATTTCTTATACACCCGCTTAGCAATGACAGACTCTCTTACCGTAGTAGAAACCAAAATAGGCTCAAAAATTAGTTCAGGATCCATTTTAAAATTTACAGCAACCAGAGGTGTCACATAAGAAAAACTCGAACTGGGGTCCATCAACACATAGACATCAAAATAGAAAACATGAAGCATACCAGTGATAACATCGAGAGAGTCCTCCTACTCCTGATGAGGTGGTATAGCATAGAAATGATTCTGGTGTTGACCGCCAGCAGTACTAGATGAAGCACCCTAAGGAGGAACTGGACGGGCTGCGGGAGGTGGGGAACTGGTAGCCTAACTCAGGGGACGGGCATCACGACTTTGCTGTTTGGCATACGGGCAGTCTCTAAGTATGTGGCCCAACTTTCTAAAACCAAAATAGCCCCGTTGCCCCATATAACACTCCTCAAAATGGTTTTTACCACACTTAGCACACGAAAGAGGATGAGGTCGGTTGCTTACATTGTCCTGAGACCTAGAAGGTACCGACCTATTCCTGAACTCCTGCCTGCCCCAATATACGAGAGCACTAGCTGAGGAAGGCGCAAGTATAAATGGACGTCTCTGAAACTGAGGGCGACTCCCTCCAAAGAATCTAGTCGGACCAGACCCCTATTGCTCTGCTCTGACTCTCTTAATCCCTTTTACTTTTCTCTTTCCTTTATATTATCTGACTCACTCTGTTGGGCGTGAATCATTAACCTAGAAAGTTCAATCTCCCTATTGATCATATTAGATCTACATTCTTTCACCACATAACTCGATACCCCAGTTAGAAACTTGCTTATACTAGTCCTCGAGTTAGCCATCATATTGGGAGCGTACTTCGATAGTTGATTAAACTTAAGACAATACTCCTTAACCAACATGGAGCCTTGTCTCAAATTCATAAACTCCTCTATCTTAGCTTCCCGTAACTCAAGAGGAAAGAATCTATCCAAGAAAGTATCATGGAATAATTTCCAAGTCACCAAAGAGGTATCTTTCTCTCTACCCTTATTCCACATCTACAACCAGTCATAGGCAACATCCTTTAACTGATAAGTAGCCAGCTGCACAATTTCTTCCTTGATCACGTGCATAATCTATGCAATTTTCTTTATTTTATCAACATATATTTGTGGGTCATCACCTACTCTCGACCCATGAAACTTTGGCAAATTCATCCGCATAAAGTTGTGAATTTGTGCTGCTGTCAAATTATTTTCCTATAGAGGTGGAACATTGACCTAAGTATTGGTGGTAACTATCTGGGCTAGCGTCTGAAAAGCTGCCCAAAATCAGCATGGGATACCATCTCATGTAATGGATCAACGGATTGAGGTTGGTTGTTGTTTCCGCGAGCTCGACATGGAGGCATTTTCTATCATAAGAACGCACAAATTAACAGAAGAAGGAAACAGTTGTAAGCATGATAAACTCTTTTAGAAAGAAAGAAATGACTTTTCCTAGAATGCCTCCCAGCCTCTTGATCATAGGTGTGGCGTGCTACACACCGATGCTCAAGACTCTACATAACGTGGCTTGTCAGACTCCCTAGGAATCTTCACAATCTTAGGCTCTGATATAAAGTTTGTAACGCCCCAAAATATCATCCCGAGATGCCACACGGTGCCCAAGACTACACGTAGCCTCAAGCTAACCCTTTAAGCCAAAACACTACCTCTAGGTTCCAACACAACAACATATACGCTACGATAAGGACATATATATAAGTACATATCATATCACATCACACATGGCACAGAATATCGTTAGACTGTACATATATAAAATGTCTATACACAAACCAACCCAACAATACACTAGTCTGACATAGCCTCTATACTGCAAAATCAACGAGCCATTCGGACAAACCCCCAGCTAACTCAACAGACCAAAGGGATCACAAAACAACAACACCAAAACTAGCAACTTGGTCCTCAAACCATGAGGACTCACCATTAAAGGAATGTAGATGCGACACTCAGATATCACTATCGTGGCTGCGGCTGAGTACCTAAACCTAAATCATGGTAAGAATGTATCCCATAGAGCAATATGTGGGTTAGCACAAGATACGTACTGAGTATGTGGGGGCGCATGCAAAATATAAATAATATCATAAATTTCGTAAAAACGTACATATGGAACATAATGACGCACCTGGCTTGAGTAACATTGAATCATGCAA
>NC_061119.1:43352946-43377654 GCF_002878395.1 Capsicum annuum
CTCGAAGCCCTTAACATGATCAACTCGAATTCCAAATCAATTTGAAATTTCTACGATTCAATCAAGAGACATAGAAGGATGAAATTTGGAGTAGTAGGGTTGGGGTTTAGCCTTAGGAAATTTTGGAGAAAAATGAGCTATTGAATTCTCTTAATGGACTTAAATCCATGGTTTAACCGGATGTATTGAAGTGGGAATGACCAAAATATCCTTAAAAATCAAAGAATGTCAAATCTGCCCTTTGGTGGACTATTTTGATAGGCTGAAGTAGATCGACCATAACTTTTCACTCCAATGGCCAAATTGGATGAAACTAATTTTATTCTAAAGAGGACTTTCGGATCTATCTGTTGATATATAGTAGCTCACCCAGATCATTATGTACAAAGAGTTATGAATGTTTGAAGTTGACCCTAAAATTCATCTGGCCTCAGTATTTTTTTCCTACACATTTACTGTTCACCACTATTCATGGTTAGATCGGAATGATCATAACTCATCGCTCGAGTGTCTATTTTGGATGATCAACATATCATTGAAAATATTGTTTGATGCTCTAAGCGATAATGGGTCGCATATCCAGAAATTCCACATATAAAAATTATTAATCACGATAAAGAACAGAATTCAACACATTTTCGTCTGAGATCTTAATAGAAAATTTTTCCAGGGCATCACACAATCCCTCTCTTTTATAGACTTTGCGAACATGTTTCTACAAAATTAAAAGATTAATTCTACTTAGGTACCTAAGTGGGCTTGGGTCCTTGCGAGTTAGATGTACTCTCTTTGGACTTACAAACCCACACATTTTTTGGCTTATGCATGGAACTGTAGGATTTGTACCCTCTATATCCATAGATGAAACAAATAGACTCTCGATATGAGAAATAGTTCTTAGCTAATTTAAATGATCCCGAAGAGTAACTCAAATAGTTTTTGAAAGGGTTTAATCTTACAAAACTATGGGTTGGGGATGCCCTAAAAAATTTTAATCTTATTTTGGCATCATCAAGCTCTTTATTTAGTACGTCAATCTTAATTTGACATGCCTCAATTTATATTTTCCAGTTTCATCATTCCTCTTTTAGTTTTAGTTTAAATTGAGCTTCGTAACTTTTCTTCTCTTGAGCGAGTTTGTTATATTTATCTATAACCTTTTGAAGCTCATCAATAATCATATCTATGTTGAATTCAAGAGAGTTACAATTATAACAATTATGTAGTCTTACCTCACTAGATTCATCTATTGCCATGAAGCACATATTTGTGACTTCTACTTCTTCTTCGGTTTTATTTTCATCACTTTAGGCCCCAAAATTTCAATTTTTCCTAGATGCTCTTATTTTTAATTCTGGAGAGTTCTGTTTGATTTGGCCAGGCTTTCCATAATAGTAGTAGCATTCATCATTTCTGATGAGATCATCATTTTTGCCTCTTTGGGATCTTTGTTATCTCTGTCTTATTATCTGCCTTACCCCATGGTTAATGAAGGCCATTCCTTCTCTATTAGCATCGTTTAGAGTATACTCCTCTCTGGTTGGAGCAATATTGAAGGCTATTGATTTCTTTTTTTCATACTTGAGAAATCTGTTGATATAATTTTTCTCATATATGATAAGGTTACCTCATAGTTCATTATATGTCATGTTGTGGAGATCTCCGTCTTCCAAAATGGCAGTCATGGTTTCCCAAGTCTTTGAGAGACTTCGGACCAGCTTCTGGACTTGTAGTATGTGGGAATAGATCATCCCCAATAATTTCAGTTCGCACATGACTCTACTGAATCTGGCAAACATTATTTTAGTGTCCTTATTTTCCTCCATTTTGAATAACTCGTATTCATTAACAAGAACAATAATTTTTGACTTCTTGACTTTTGTGGTTCCTTTATAGATTACCTCCAGTTTTTTCCAGCATTCTTTTGTTGTTTCACATGTTGAAATCTTGTCATATTCTTCTTCACTAACTGTACACAAAAGCAAACTTATAGCACGTGCGTTATTTTGAATTACCTCTTGCTTTTCTTTGATGACCACACAGTTTTTAAGGTTTCTATATAAGAACTATTAGATTCTTTATCTTTGTCCTTTGACTTCTCCTTGAGTCTTGCAATTGGCTTTGTACCCTTCTTGATGACAACCCAGGCTTGGAGGTCGTTTAATTGAACAAAGATTTTGAATCTATTCTTCCAGTAAGAGTAAGGTTGTCCTTTAAAGTATGGTGGTCTTGTGAAACAGTGACCATCCCGGAGAAGAGCACCAGGAATTTGATATTGGGCCATCTAATCTTTGCTCACTTGTGGTGATACCAATTAAAATTCAAGAGGGGGGTGAATTAACATTTTTCTTCTATGAGTTAACTACTGACCCTTCACAGTCGACTCGCCTGTAGATCAGAATACTTTACAAATAGATTAAATTCAAAATATTTAAGCAAGAAAGTAACGAAAAGTAAAGCAACAACATAAAGATTTTATCCTTGTTTGGACCACCAATGTAGTGCCTACGTCTAGTCCCCTTGGGTTTCGATGTTTTCTTATATTGTTGAAAGTTTGGCTCGAGTACAATGATAGAAAACAAGTTCTGACGACTTATTTTGCTCTTCAAATCTTATGACATAGCTTCAGTTGATGTTTCAAAGCTAACTTGATCCTACTCTTTATATAAAAATTGTAAACTAAAGTGACAGAGATTTCTAAAACTAAGAATGACACACTTTGAATTTTTTCTTTGAAGTTGCGTAAGAAGTGTTTGTCTTCGGTCTTCTTCTTTCATAGTCTTCGGCTGCTACTCTTTATAAGGAAACCTTAGAGATATCTTCAAAATTAAGGATTTAAATTGATTCCTTGATTGAGGAATGTAGCCATTTGATATGTCCATAGTATCAATGTCCATATTCGGCACGGGAGACATAATCATTCAGGGGATCTTTTTAAATAAGTGGTGCAGGTTGATCCCTATTTTCTCTTTTATTGTTTATTTTGGGAGACATAGTCTGTAAATGAAATGAATGGTAAGTTATAAAGAGAGTTTAAATAGATCTCATGCTCTTTCGCTCAACATGAACACTGAAAAAGGGTAAACTTTCCAAAAAATGTCTCGTATCCTCTTGCCCATAAGTGTGGCGCACTTCACACCTATGTATAATAATCTACTCAACGCAACTTTCAGACTCCCTTGGACATTTTAAAACCTTAGGCTCTGATACAAAGTTTTGTCTCGACCCAAGGCTACCCCCTAGTTGCGACAACGGTGCTCACGATCATAAGTGACCACAAGTTAACCCATGAGCTAGTACCTGCTGTAAGCATTGAATAAAATAGTACTGATATAACATATACTGAAGATAAACTGATAAAGTACTAAAAATATGAATGCTGAATATATGTAAATGACAAGTCTAAAATGTTTGTAACAACAAATAATACTAAACTGACTGACTGACTATCTTACTGATTGTCTGAAAGCCTTTAAACTGATTGAGGAGTTGATGGGGCATGCCCCCATCTAACTCTGACTGTCTGAACATAAGAAAATACTGGAATAACTGAGATAAGTAAATCATGTCCTCAATGGATGAGGACTCACTACTACTACTGCTGAGTTACGTTGAGTTGTCTAAGAATGGTTGGAAAACTGAGCGTCCAAACTATGTTATAAGATGACATAGCACACAGAAAAGTATGCGATCAGTACTTTGAATATACTGATACGTGAGATAATGACTGACTAAAATACATGAGATAACTGAGCATAAATGAAGCAACATATAATATCTATTAATTCAAGACCAAGCATAAGCATATTTGTAAAATAATTTGTAAACTGAGAGACTACAATCTGTATAACTGAATAACTGTAGATCTAAGTTGTACACTTGGTCAAGAAACTTGAACTAAGATATACTGAAATAATGATAGAAATTGTGGGAGGTATCATACAAATGACATGCCCCAATCTGTGCTAAATGAGGTCTAACCTGTAACCCCAGTTGGAAGGGTGTCAGTACTATGCCATGGGTACTAACACTGGTTGAGTGGATTCACTAATATGATGTCCCGAAGGACCAGGGTGTCAAGCCTAAACTGTCGGGCGACCCCTGAGAGGAAGTCAAGCCTAAACTGACGGGTGACCCCTCATATACTACTCTTACTATATAGTTCTGGAATACAGGGACTACTACTAACGACTCTGCCTAACTGATGAGGAAGTCTCCATCCCTACATTAACTCGGCGCTAAATCCTACTCCCAATTGAACTAACACTGGTACTGAACATAACTATGTTTAACCAAATATTATTTCTGATAATTGATAGTGCTCAGTATGATCAAAAGTATCTAAGTAAATAACAAGGCTCATGGTTTCACTGAGTTATTACTTGAAAATCTTAAATCATCTAAAACTCATAGGTATCGGGTGTTCATAATCCGCCAGCACTGAGTGACCATAAATTCCAATAATAGGATTTTAAAACGATAATATAGGATAATGGTTCAAACCTAAAAGCATAGATTTCATCAAAAATGTGAAAATCATGAACTTGAACATGAGAGTGTCTTAAACATGAGGAAACAATATGCTTACATGGCTAAATTCATAAATTAAGGGTTTAACATGGAATACACTTGAACATGACATGGGAATTGCAACACTCAAAACATGATATGGCTCATTCCACTTGAAAAAACTTGAAAACATAACTTGTAATTGGATTAACAAGAGATTCAAGGATTTATTTCATCTTGAACGACTATAAGCTCATACATTAAAACAAAAGATGGTTTTTGGGCTTCATGGGCGAAAGAAACCTATGGATGAACATCCCACATGCCTCACTAGATGCATTATTAAAGATTCCTTAGGGATTTCTTGAACTTGAAGTTTGAATTCCTTTATTTCTTGGTTTGGGGTTTGGAATTTATTCTTGGGGAAAGAAAGGTTTCTTGAGAGCAATTTGTGAATAAAAGGGCAAATAAGGCCCCTTGGAAGCCTCAATTTCGTGTTATGGACAAATTAAGTAAAGGGAAATAACCCAAATACCCTTAAAAGTCCAAGAACACAAGTTGGATAGAATAGAGAGGGGGCGACATGGGCTCTAGAGAGGTGGACTAAGTTGGACGACACCCGTCTTACCCTAGTGGACTGGAGGGGGCGACGTCGGCTTTACCTCGATGGACTGGAGGGGGCGGCGCCCACTTATCCTATTGGTGCTATTGGTTTAGTTTTCCAAACATGCCGCCACGCTCGTTCAAAAATTTCAAAACTCACCTGATACATACTTTGAACAACCCCGATCATGAATCAACTTAAAAATCGACGTCCCAAGGTTGGAAAGTTTAAAAGTAAAATCATAAAAGTTTAGGGGTCTTGAAAATGACTAAGTCCTCAACACTTAGTGAAAATTCCAAGGCTTGGACCCCTTTAACATACAACTGTGAGCTAAATCGAGTTAATATTAATATGAGGTATTATATGAATGAACTTTAGAAACCTAGATTAAACCTAAGATCGTGGTTTCTAACAAAGATCATGGGATTCTTCCATGGTTAGGAGGGATATTTGTTAATTTTCAATTTTTTGGGGTTGTTTCATGCATAGGCAAGAATTTTATGGTCGTACAATCTAACCATGTTTGTGACTTTATTCATAATATCTCACTATTTGACAGTGCTTCACTAAAGTAGTTATAACTCTTAGCTCAAAAACTAGATTAATGTGAAATTGGTGCATGAAAGGAGAATCAAAGATTCATTTGATGAGTCTTGATCTAAAAAAAACTTCATAATGTAGGATTTATACACATTTGAAGTTGACTATAGAAAGATTTTTCACAAGAAATCAATTGGTATGGAAGGTTTCAATTTAACTATGAGATAGGAGTTACTTGTGGCCTTAATACTTGTCTAAATCACTTCTTGTACCGCCTAAACATAAAGTTTGATTCTAAATGAACTTGAAGCATGATTATAATCTTTACTTGAATATTTAGGGTGTTATATCTCCTTCTAAATGAGTTAAGATAAGACTTGTAGGGTCACCCGATGATTCATAGAGTTTGAGTCATCGCCACTGAGAACTTTGAAAGTGCTTTAGTATAATGGCTATAACATTTTACTCCAATACCGAGTATACGAATGATCGATTACAATGAAAAAATAATTCAAATACCTTTAATTTGGTGGGTATTATTCCACCTAAATCTTTATATACTAAGAGAAATGGTTATTTGAATTTGGCCTAAGAAGAATCTTATATTAGAATTTAGTCACAAAAGGATTTTTCAACTCAACTTTAGGTTTGGGACCTATTATGATCTTAAATCTCATTTAATACTCATATTATGAGTATGTATTGGTTCTTGGTCCTTGACATGTCATAGAATTTATGAATAAACTATTATAAATGATTGCTGAATTGAATAGGTAGCATACGTGTCACACAGCGACTTGTAATGGATGCCACAACTCATGGACTCTACTCGTTGCCACTGGAAGGTATTCGAATCTCCAAAAATCTTTGGATAACACTCCGGATGGGTTACCCAATAAGTCATTGGCTATGATGATGACTTATTGTCTAAGTCGTTCTGTGGAGAATTTTTTGAAAAGCTAACTGGTTTTCCATGCTAAGTGTAAAATGAAGTCTTAGGAACTTTTGGGGTTTTACATATCCTAAGTGTAAATCACATGTAATGTGGTAATGTAAAAACTTATTTGTTCAACAAGTGTGATTATTGTTTTCATTGTGGTAGTGATTGCTCTGATATATGTTGATTATTGTGGGATGTACTAGTATTTAGATATCTCACAAAATTAATATTATTATTATAGAATTTACCGGTATTCGTACACCTTCATGAAATTGGTGTTATAAAGTTGGCAAACATTAGATTTCTGGAGTTTTGGTACATGAACAAGAGCTCGCTCCCTGAAGGTCATGGTTAGTGAGCCACCATAAGATCCTTAGCATGTGTCTATAAGGGTTTGATCAGTGTGATGATTCCTTGAGTGAATCGAATTGTGTTGATTTATTTATATTTGGTTCCTTGAGTAAAATCAAATTTATGCGTTAACTTATTATATTTGTTTCCTTGAGTGAACAATAATTTATAATTATTATCATTATTATTGTTGGAATAGATCCTTGAGTGGTTTGTGATAAATTTATAAATAATTAACATATCTCTGTAATAGTTTGTCTACTTATCCATTTGAGATATGGTTAGCATATTATTATTGAGTCATGGTTTGTTGACTTGGATTCTTTCTTCTAGTCATGGTCTTGATTTGAGTTGTTGTTATTTGACTTATACTTGACTAAATTCTATGATGTTGTTGAACAAGGTTAAGTGTCACATACTTGAGGTAAAGTTACATGATAAGTGTTCATGTTTGTTCTTGTTTTACTAAGTTATGGTTGCTTGTTCACATCTCTTATTTTGGGTTGGCGGATGTTCCTACAAGTACACCGTTGTTTTTTGTTTACTGATACTACATGTGTTCTTCTTTTTTTGAATGCAAAATATTTTTGGTGACTACATCGAGGCCTCAACTGTATCACATTCATCCTTAAGACTGATCTAAATCTTTCGAATTGCCATAAGTTCTTCATTTGTTCCTATCCAGTTGTTTCAAACTTGAATGTTTTCCTAGTTTTGGGTTGCAACCATTTTATTAAAAATTATGGCATTTTAGTATAGTGACTTTCAATTTCTAAAGGTTGTTTAATAATTCGTTTATATTCCGCATTTAGTATTTCTATTAGAATGTTTGAGATCTTGATTTAATTAATAAAAAATAGTTAGTTGCCTTATTTTGACTAAGCGTTATGTTTGATAATTTTGGGTTAGATGATTTTTCCACGAAAGGATTAGTGTTGGTGCCACTCGCGATGGGTTGGGTCGTGACAGAATACCTTGGATAGATATATATAGTGTTTTGGGATTTGTTGGTATGATTTCGGTTGGGACTCAAGCTGCTAGCGATGAGTTTTGTACAAGTTTGAATTGTCCAGAAGTAGAAAGTACTTGGAGCTTAGTTGGAGATTTAGGGTGTTCCATTCTAGAATATTTTCAAATTTTTTAATTCTTCATTGGTCAAAATATTTTGCAAAAATTTATCTTCAAGAAAACAAATAAGTTCCTTAAAAATTGAGAAAAATGATTTTCCTAATAGAGTAGGAAAACAAGTTTTATAGTGTCATTCTAAGTTCATTATCTTCACCTATCCACTCAACGCTCCCAATCCTTACCCCTCGACCATTCCACCCTTTCTATTCATAAACTCCCACTCTCTATCAAATCTCACCCCCATAAGTGCTAGATTCAACAACAACAACAACAAACCTAGTATATTCCAACATAGTGGGGTCTGAGGAGGGTAGTGTGTATGCAGTCTATACCACTACCTCTCAAGAGGTAGAGAGGCAGTTTTTGATAGACCCTCGGCTCAAGATAAAATGCAGTACGCAAATGCATCAAAAGCATAGAACATGATAAAATAACATAGAAATGACATCCACAAAAATAATGTACACTACCAAACAAAGGACACCAATATCCACCTAATTACTCACTACGACTCAACCACACCCTTAGCCCTCTATTCTAATATTTTTCCTCCATATCTTCCAATCCAGGGCCATGCCCTCAGTCAGCTGTAACTGCTCCATGTCACGTTTATCACTTCTCTCCAGTATTTCTTCGGTATACCCCTACCTCACTTGAAACCTTCAAAGGCCAACTTCTCACACCTACGAACTGGGGCATCCGTGCCCCTCCTCATCACATGACCAAACCATCTCAACCATACTTTTCATATTTTATCCTCCGCCGACACGACTCCTACCTTCTTCTGTATTATTTTATTCCTAATCCTGTCAGCCTTTGTGAATCCACACATCCAACACAAACATTCTCATTTCCGCCATCTTCAACCTTTGAATATGAGAATTATTAACCAGCCAACACTCCGCTCTATACAATATAGCAGGTCGGACTACAACTCTATAGAATTTGCCTTTCAGCTTGGTGGGCACCTTCTTATCGTATAAAATTCCTGAAGCGAGCCTCCATTTCATCCAACCTGCCCTAATACGGTGAGAGATATCCTCATCTATCTCTCTATTCCCCTGAATGGTAGACCCGAGGTACTTAAAACTATCCCTCTTGCAAACCGCCTGAGAATCCAACTTCATTACCACCTCCTCCTCTTGCCTCGAGTCACTAAAATTGCACTCCAAGTACTCCATTTTGGTCCTACTCAATCGAAAACCTTTAGACTCCAAGGTTTGTCTCCAAACCTCCAACTTTCATTAACCCCTTGTCGCGACTCATCAATCAAAACTATATCATCCCCGAAAAGCATACACCAAGGCACCTCGCCTTGTATATTCCACGTCAACACATCCATCACCAAAGTGAACAAAAAAGGACTAAGAATTGATCCCTGATGCAACCCTGTCAAGACTGAAAAATGCTCAAAATCTCTTCCCACCGTCCTTACCCGAGTCTTCGCCCCCTCATACATGTCCTTACTCGCTCTGATGTACACCACCAAGACCCCTCCCATAAGTGCTAGATTATATACAAATATTTTTTTTTAGATTATATTTTATTATTTACTTACCAAACATTAAAAGATAGATAAAATGCTCACTTATTTTTTTTAAAAAAAATATAGGCTTTAAGTGAAACATTCTCTTCATAGAAAACACTCCCTAAAACATTGTTCGTGCAATCACTTTCGTTTTTGTCTGTGCAAAGAAGAGGAGAAAGAAAGAAAAAGGTAGAATGAACGAGGAAAAAAAAGAAGAGACTTAAGCATAAACTAAAATGTGAATATACCCATGCATTTTGCTCTAAAAAATTTAGGAGTAATTAAAAGTCAAGGAGGGAGATGAGTGAATTAAAATTTCGATCCAGAGATATAAAAACAAAGTGTGATAAATAAATTGAGATAAAGAATTTTTATATTGATTTGAATCAACGGTGCGGTACCTATTTCAGTCTCGATGAGTTATAAGGATTTCCTTTAGAGCTTCTTGAAGATCTTTAGATTACAAGGTGATTCTTTCCAAGCAAGTATTTTAAAGCCTATTATAGATAAGTGTCAATTATTTTTAACTTTTTAATCTTAAAATTATGAATAAGGAAAGTAGTTGTAGAAGGCAACTTGGACTCTATATTTACTCTATCAATTTTTATTATATCACTATAATTTTTTTGTTAAAATTATGAAGGATCAATCGTGTCTTATTCTCATTAATTGTCAATTTCTATTTTATTGTTATCCAACACCATCTAATTTAGATCAATTAGTAGCATCAACCTTCAAAGCAATCACCATTTAATTTGGTTCAATTAGTAGCATTAATCTTCAAATTTTATAAGACTTTTCACTATTTGAGATTCAAATTTCTTAATATTGATCATACATTTGAGATTGTAAAAGTTATAATAAAAAGTAAACTAGTTTAGTTTTGACGGTACAATATATCACTTTTTAAAAGACTTGTAAAAAAAATTATAATAAAAAGTTAACTCATTTAACTCTCAATATCTAAATATTAATAAATAAATCAAGACTAAAAAATTTATATGCATGAATTTAATTCATTGTAAAATTACCGGTAGAAGAAATTTTGAGACAAAAATGGATACAACAATTATTTTTTTCAAATAAATAAAAAATTTAAGGAGCAAACGTGTATAAGAGGAATTAGCAAATTCTAAAATTAATAAATAGAGAGAGAAAAAATCAAGTAATTAAGAAAATGATTCAATGTAAATAATGTTCTAATCATCTGTTACATATTAAAATGACTGCTTGTATAAATAAAATTTCCACTGACGGTGAAAATAAGTTATGAACTCAACAAAGTACAAATCTTTATGAGAGATTAAAGCAAGATAGTATATTAGTTCAAGTGAAGTTGTGCATTTCCGCTTTTATAGTTTCTTCGGTAGATCTGCTTTAAATCTAAAAGCGAAATCCAATGACGTCTCATTCAATCAATGATTTCTATGAATTCTTTGATTGAGTGTACATATCTACACACGTGCATATCATATTCGTCCATATGAATGAGGTTATTTCCTTCCTTCGTTTGTTTGCTGGATAAGTGATTTTGAGTCATTCCTTATTTGTATGTTGATTATGCAGTCCTAGATTGGATTGATTCGGTCCTTGATCTTTGATTTAGTTTTTGATCTTTGATTGATTTTTTTATTTTGTGTAGATTGGATTAATTTTCTCCTTTCCTGATAAGTGATCGTCCTAGATTTTGATAGATTTTGCAGCATAATTTTAAGACTATGAATAATCTTATATTAGATATTCTTTCCGCTGCTCTTTTTTTTCTTGCCTTTCCTGCAATGGTTCTTTGGATTAATTCTTATCATCAAAACAAATTCAAACTAACTCAGAGACTAATAATAATTACATCCAAACAAAACTGAAATAATAGTGCTATAAAAATTGATCCATATTTTAAAATCTTGCGCAAATTATCCCATTATTCTATCGAATTTGCAGAAGAGGATAGTAAAAATCTTCTTGTTGAATTATATTAAATGTTGTGTAATATACCACAAATTAATAAATTATGATTAAAAATAAAATAAACAAAAAATTGAGTAAATAAAACTCAGATTGAGGTACTGATCTTTCTCTCTCTTTAAAGAGATTCAAGCCCACTACGGCAAAATCTACACCGATCCAGCAATATATCTGTCACACACCTTTTTAACCAAAATAAATTAGATTAAATTTTAAAGTTTGAAAAGATTTTTATTATTAAGTGACAAAAAATGAAGATTTATTTCAAAAAGAAACTTTTATATTCAAAACTCAGAGTAGCCACTTGGCATAAATCGAGTATGCCAAGTCAACCTTGAATATCCTTTTTTAAAATGGTTTTGACTCTCTAAAACTGATCCACCAATAGAGATTTCGATTAAGGAATTTTGTTGACCGAGGGGAAGGTGTTAGACACCCCTCGATTTCGTGGTTCGGCCATGGTCGCTTGGTGGAGCATATCGGCTAATTTGACATTATGAAAGTATAAACCACATAAAACACAAAAAATAATCAATCAAACAGATCAAACAAAAATTCAGAACTAAAATAATGTCTAGTCCGAGTTATACAGTTCCAATAATAAAAAAAATAGAAATGTAAATTCTATTTTAAACTAATCCTAGACTAAGCTCCAATACTTCGGGCCTTCATTACGAACCTCTTTTGCGTACATGATATGTCGGGGCATTCCCCGGTGAATAAGTACAATGTGACCTCAAGACATTCCCCGGCGAATGAATACATTTGATGAAATGTAATAAAAGTAGAGAAATCATTCAACACAGACATTCACACATTCAATGATATAGAATTCTATGAGTTGGCTATCCTGAAACCTAAAATTTACCTATCAATTTCAGCCTAAAACATGACACTATCGGGTTCAACAATATAATCAGTGTTCATTTCAAATCGAATAACCATCAATGAATCAAACTAATCAATATTCACCTTTGTTAATTTTTAATTCCCACCCCTCTTTTATTCTCAAATTACCAATTTCAAATCTCAAACGAGATATCATTTCATCACACAATACATAACCAACGGAACCAGTAATAAATCAACAGCAAGCAACTATTCACCACCAACAAGGATCAAACAACACACGATATTCAATCCAACACATCAAAGATCACAAATAGTGAAATAAAAGAAGTGGAATAGAATTGGACCTCAATTGTCGATTTCAATATATCTAAGATAGAACCGCATCCGAAAAACCATGATTCGATCCTCGACACAAACCAAATCCAATTTTGATATATCCTTTATTGTTTAACACCTATATGAGCTAATAATTGTGAAGCAATAAAAGACCCGTACCCGAATCCTGTGCACCTCGTGCTCAAGTGGATTTTGGGTCGTAATCTAAAGTATTTGTGATTGAGGGGTTGATTTCGTCTCACCAGACCTCCGACAAGGTTAGGCGATAACAAAAAATAGAGAACGGGTTGGATTTTTTGGTGATAGTAGTGTTTATGGTCAGATTTGATGGTTGAGGATAGAAGTGGGGATGGAAGGTAGCTGATCAGTGTGTTGGGTGAGGACTAGCCAAAAAATTCAAACGACCCAACTCTCTTCCATTCAACTCTTTTACTTCCGATCTCTGATTAACAATCACTTTAAAGGTGTTTTTATGCATGAATTTGTATATCGGATTGTGGTGTGTGTTTATTACTATGAAAAACAATTAAAATTGGGAGTTTTTTTTGGTGTTTTCCCTTACTGGTTTTGAGTATGTGTATATCGTGTTCAATGTGTGTGTGATATATTGTTATTATGGTGTATGTATTGGGTGTAGATTGTGAGGTTTTGGTGTGAGATTCTGTGTGTTTGTGTGTATGAATTGTGTGCCCATATATTCCAATAATAGTGTGTATATGTACTGTGTCTTTATCTATGGGAAAAAATTGAAGTGTTCTATTATGAAGAGAAGGAAAAAAAAACATGACCTTAGGTGGGGTGCACATGGGTAGGGGTAGTGGTTTGGGTAGGGTATTGAGTTGTCCATTTTTAATTGGAGAGGTTGTTATTTTTTAAGAATTTAGTTTTTTAGATTCTTGTGGGGTAAATTATTAAATGGGTGAGGGTGTATTATAAAGTGAGGTAAGGACAAAATTAGGTATCTACATCATGCCCTTTTTGGGTGTAAACACAAAATGTTTTTAGAAAAAAAAAAGTAAACAATGAGACCGAATTTTGATCCGACCATTATTCAAACAAAGAAAAAAAAGGACAGAGTACCACCGAGTCTTGATTTAGGACATCCTACCTACCCCAAGTTGTGTGGGAGTCAAGTCACAGATATCTCGAGGGGTTGGGAGGATAAGGACTATACCGAGTTGGAGAGTCGAGTAAGGTCCTGTCGAGGTTTTGGTTGCGGCTTTGTCATTACATTAAAAATAAAAATTATAAGTTAAAACTTAAATGAAATTATAAAAATCCTATCTATGCAACTTTTTTTGGATTCTTGACTTGAGTTTCATCACCCTATTCTCCAGGTGGGCTCCACACTTATAATTTCTTCAACTCGTTGCTTTCCTTTCAATTACTTTACCTTATTCTCTAGGCGGGCTCCTAACTTGCTATTTTTAATCTGTTGACTTTCAATTTCTTCACCTTGTTGCTTGACTTTCCATTTATTTGGCCTGTTCTTCAGACGGGCTCCTGAAATCACATCAAAACTAGAAAAAAATTATTTCAAACAATATTTATGATAAAGAGAGATTGCATTTGCAAGAAAAGTAAAGATCCAAACAATAGAAATTAAATTTTTTCCCCAGTTTATCATCAGAAAACTTTTGCGAATGTCATATCTAATCATAACTACTTGCATGTTGCAATGATGAATCAAGATTCTGACCAAGAAGTGCATCTCTTGATAGTAAAATTAAATGACCAAGTCTAGGAAGTACGTCTCCTAAAAATTAAAGTAAGGAATTTCAACTAGAAAGTGCGTCTTCTAGAGATAAAGGTTTAGGTTAGAAAGTGTGTCACCTGACAAATGAAAACTGACAAGGAAGTGCGTCTCCTAAAGGTTAAGTGCAATAACTCGACTGGAAAGTACATCTTCTAGGAATCAAGGGGAATGACTCGACCAGGAAGTACATCTTCTAGGAATCAAGGGGAATGACCCGACCAGGAAGTACATCTGCTAGGAATCAAGGTGACTGACTCGACTAGGAAGCACATCTTCTAGGAGTCAAGACTTAAGTTAGGAAGTGCATCACCTAACAAGTAAAATTCGAATTACCCAATCAAGAAAGTGCGTCTCCTTACCAATGCCGCTTGAATTGCCAAAATAAGAAAGTGCATCTCCTTACCAATGCCGCTTGAATTGTCCAAAAAAGAAAGTGCATCTCCTTACAAATGCCTCTTGAATTACCCAAACAAGGAAGTGCATCTTCTTTCAAATGCCGCTTGAATTACCCAAATAAGGAAGTGCATCTTCTTACAAATGTCGCTTGAATTAGCCAAACAAGGAAGTGCGTTTCCTTACAAATGTTGCTTGAATCATCCAAGGAAATGCGTCTCCTTATAAATGTCTCTTGAATAACCCAACCAAGGAAATGTATCTCCTTACAAGTACCACTTGAATTACATAAACAAGGAAATGCGTCTCCTTAAAACTGCTACTTGAATTACCCAAACAAGGAAATGCGTCTCCTAGGGGTTAACTACTCAAATAGAAAGTACATTTTCTAGGAGTAAATGCTTAAGTTAGGAATTGAACCACCTAACAAGCGTAACTTAATATCCACCAAAGAAGTGTGTCTCCTAAGGGTGAACTGGAATAACTCGACTAGAAAATGCAACTTCTAGGAGTGAAGGTTCAATTAAGGAAATGCATCACCTAATAAATGAAACTTGAATTACTCAGATAAGGAGGTGCATCTCCTAGGGGTTGCATGGATGGACTCGACTAGAAAGTGCATCTTCTAGGAGTAAAGACTTAAGTTAGGAAGTAAGTCACCTAGCAAGCCAAAACTTAAACTACCCTATCAAGGAAGTGTATCTACTAAGGGTTAAGTGGAAGGACTCGAATAGAAAGTGTGACTTCTAGGAGTGAAGGTTCAGGTTACCTAATAAATGAACCTAAATTATCCGGACAAGGAATTGTGTCTCCTAGAGATATTGGATTATGAGTTTTCTGATAGTTTTGATTGTCAAACCTGTGCAACAACATTGTCTCTTGCATTTGTAGAAGTGAGAATATTATGGTCTTTGATGTTTAGGCTTTGAAATCCTTGATTTGAATGTAACATGTGTTCCTGTTTCATACAAAGAAAACTTGTGAGTTTAAAACATGGCGGTTGATTTGTGCTTTTAGCTTTCGCGGCAATCGCTCTTTCCCCTGTCACATTTAACCTTGCTTCCAACCATTTGAATAGGTCATTGACTTGATGTATCATTGGTCCAAACTAAGAATATTAAGAGTGACTTTGAAACAAACACAGTGTCTCTTCTTTGCCATGCTTCTAAGATAAACCCTTTGGCCTTGGTATTTTCATGAGTTCCCAGACTAGTGACAAAATTTCCTGCATGCCTTATTTCGACTCACAATCATATATTTTTTATGTGCTGGATTTTTGTCTTGCTTTGTAGCTAGTTTTAAAATCTCTTCTCACTTGTTTTGACATGGACTTGACTCAAAAACAAGAGAAAAATGATAATAATTTTTTATTTGGATAACTGACTCAATAAAATAAAAATAAAGAGAAGAAAATAAATGTCCCCATTTGAAAAGGAGAAAAAAAACTTATCTAAAAATGACAGTCAACCCTAATGATTATGCCATGCATTTTGGATTAAGCTGCCTGATCTTTCCATCTAAACTTTCTACTAATTGTTCTTGAGTTAACGGCTCTGAGACTGAGTTACTTCCTTGGGCCAATTGCATTCGAAGACTTCATTAGGCTAGTGGCGCCTTAAAAGGTTTTTTCCAACAAGCTTCTCTCATTTTTTTCTCCTAGCTCACCATTTCCATATGGTGTTTGTGAGGGTTTTCATTAATGAGACTCTGTCATTTTCATTTATCTTAGCTCCCATCTCCTTATGGTTCCTTCGAGAGTTTCACCAATAAGGCTCTCTCATTTTTTTAATTTCTCTCAACTTACCATCCTCTTACGGTGTCCTAAAGGGTTTTCACCAATAAGACTCTCATTTTTATTTCTCCTGATTCCTTATGCTGAGGAAGACTAGTAGTTCCCAAAATACATTATCAATGCATTGCATGCTTAGCCTTACCACTCTCAAAAATTAATTTGAATGTCTTTCTTTGGTTGTAACTTGGATTTTGAATAAGGTTAGAAAGAAAGGATGATATGAGGCCTAACAACACTTAAAGTGGGGTAGGACTTATAACTTTTGAAATCAACTGAAACAATGAGGATTAACTCATGCCCTAGTTTTTTTTGGCTGGGTGACTCTAAATTGTTTATTTGGTAAGATCGAGCCCCGAGTAGGGCAACCTACGTATCTCATCCCAGAAAGAGGATAATCAGGTCGAACGTAGTTCCGACAACTTGCTCTTTTGCTTGATTTTGATTTCTTCTATCTTTTCTTTTATTGACTCTTTTTCTCTTTAGGAATTTCTCTGCATCTATTTTTCTTGACACTCTTCTTTATCTTTCTTTTTGGACATATTTCTGTCTCTTTTTTTCTTTTTGAAACTTTTCCGACTCTATTGTTTTGCTCGACACCTTTTCTTTCGAACTTTGTTGATTCTATCTTGATTTATAAAGAGGGGTATGAAAGAAATTTTAACTAAAGCTCAAATGATGTTCATAAAGAATGACACAATGTTAGGATAGCAGAATGAAATGCCTCCGTCGTATCAATCCTTGAAAATGCAAAGACATATCATGCAATGTGAAAGTAAAAGATGGAGAACATTCGTGACATTTTCACAACACTAACTTTAACTGAATTTGTGCATCACTACTCTTGCACTTTATTCAAAATAATTACCTTGATTTTTAAAGAAGGCTTTAATTTGATCACCAAATGCCTCAACACTCTATCTATTTTCTCAGATGTTCTCTTTTCTAACTTTAACCCTTTGACTTAAAGTTTCATGATTAAACTGAATTTTAAGATATGGCTGAAAATTCCACTAGTATTTCATATCACTAGAATCAACACAATGTACTGTTTAAAGAAAACAAACAAAAAACACATTTTTAAAATACAAAGGGAAAAAGACACTTTAGTTAGTTGAAATAAAAGATAGAAGGGTTTGAACATAAATGACAAAGGGACAAAACAAGATAGATCTTAAACTACAACCCTGAAATAATTCGAAGAACAGAAAAGAAAAAAAAACAAACTACCAACAATCCTTCCTGGTAAGGAGAGGAGTGACTTCCCAATTGTTGATCTTGACATCTTAGCCACTGAGTTGCATATCATCATGACTAGAGATTTCACCACTGTCAATGTTCTGCACCACAATCAATTTATCTTGAATCATCTTTTCTATTTCTCTTTTTAAAGCACGACAATCTTTAATATTGTGACCCTGAACATCAGAATGACATGCACATCGTACATGAGGATCAAAATTTTTTAAATGCAGGTCAGGAGTAAACCCAAGGAGAGGTGTGATCATGCCCCATTATAGTAATCTCCAGAACAGACTAGCATATGATTCTCGAATTAGCATGAAACTATCCTTAGGTTTCTGTCTCTTCTTATTATTTGACTTGGATCGAACATCGAGCCTAGAAGGGCTTTGATATGTTTGTAGAGTTGGAGGGTGACTCTGAGGCATTGGTGCACACCATTGTGAGTAAGAAGGGATTTGAACATATGGCTGTGTGTAGTATACTAGATATGGAGGTGAAGGAATAAAGTATAATGGATTTTGGGAGAGATTCTGAAAAACTTGGGCATGAACTTGGGTTTGAGCTTCAGGGTAAGGACAACGTGGTCTTCTTGATTGTGCCCACTGTCCAACTACAATAGCAGATACATCTTCCTCATTCTTCTTTCCCCCAACACTTCTTGAACCCTTTTGAATTGCTTGAGTAGTTGCTTTCAATGTTACAAAAGTCACAATGCGACTGGTCTTAATTCCATCATCTATCATCTCCCCCATTTTTAGAACCTCAATAAATAGCTTGCCTAATGCAGGTAACAAGTGTTGATAATATGTTTCATCCTACACTTGAATAAACACCTCTACTATTTTTCTTTCTTTCATTGACGGCTTCACCCTAGCAGCTTGCTCACGCCATCGAATTGCATACTCCCTGAAACTTTCGGTGTTCTTCTTCTCCATATTAGTTAGGAATTTCTCATCAGGAATCAATTCCACATTGTATTAGAATTGTTGCACGAATTCATTAGCTAGGTTAGTCCAACTATTCCACTTGTTGATGTCTTGGTCAACAAACCATTCTTAAGCAAGACTTGAAAGACTCTCACCAAAATAAGCCATGAGTAATTCTTCCTTCCCTCCACCGCCCCTTAGTTGGTTGTAATAACGTCTCAAATAGGCCATTAGGTCACCTTCCTGTCATATTTCTCAAACTTTGGCATTTTAAAGTCAAAAGGAAGATTAATTCCTGGAAACATGCACAGATCGTTATACGAGACACTTTTGTAACCCCCAAGTCCTTGGAAGTTCTTCATAGCCAGTTCCACGCTGCTCAATTTTCTGGTCATTTCCTCTTGTTCTTCTGTCACAACAGACTTCTTAGTGTTAAGAGAAAAATCAGGCGGTTGAGTGTAGCCATAAGGACCAGTCAACTTAAATGTGGGCTCAATAGCATGATGTTGATCACCAGAAATATTCAATATAGGCCCACTTGCAAAGTGAGGAATCACAACAGTTGGATGGAAATTAAAAGAAGGAGCTTCGGGCGAGGGTGGCACCACAAAATCATGAACAACAGGTGGAGCTGAGTATGTGGTAGTTTTGTGTTGAGGAGTGAGGAAATAAATATTGGAAGTATTTGGATAGTGTTGTCTCGGAGTAGATCCTGATGCATGTTGTAGTGTGTCAAAAAAAATAGGAAACTGTGCATGTAACACTAAAGGCAAGTTAGAAAGATATTCCAGATTATCAATGGGAAATGGAGGAGGTTGCAACCCATTAGCCTAAACTCGATGCATTTCTATCATTTGCTGCCTTAATTTTCGAATCTCTTCATTAGCTCCTCAATTCTCATTCTCCGAACTCTCTATCTAATTAGTGACAACAACCTCAGAATTCTTGTTGGCCATAACTTTCTCTTCGACTTGGTGCGATATGGAGGACCAACCATAATGCCACAAACCAACCATCTTAAACTAACTGGACAAAAGATAGCAAATGCGTTAGAGTTCAACAATTTTTCAAAACTCTTTTTCTTCTTTTGTTTTGAAAAGATCACCGAACCCAAGAAGGGCGCCTACATATATCACTCCTGAAAAAGGAGAATCAAGTGTGCGTAGTTCATGAAGCTTGGCCACAAAATGACTGATCAACTCTATTTTTCTTGAAACTTTAAGAAGAAAAGAAAATAATAAATTGTCACAAGAATTGATGAAAATCTTTGCTTTTCTTTTTTTTTTTTTTTAGAATTTTTCTATTTTAAACTCCCTATACAAAATGAAACCTATGATCACCAAAGAAAAAAAATTTGGGTTTTCGTATGAAAATGAAACTTGAAACTATTAAAGGAAAATCTTTTTGTAGTTTTCTTCTAAAGATGTATATGAAACACCTACTTTAAATGAAGAGTGAAATTTTTTTTTTGAATTTTTTAAATAAGATCACCGAAAACTAGAAGGATTGCCTATGTATCTCACTTCCGAGAGAGGAGAATCAGGTGTGCGTAGTTCATCTAGATTGGACTATTAAACAATAACATACAGACTAAACCACGACTTGAGAGACACGACAAACACAGACGATGAAAAACATCAATAAAATATTTTTTGGGTTTTTCCAATTTGACACTTCACATAAAACTGACACCAACAACCATAAAAGAAAAATCTTTTTGGTATTTTCGTCATATGAAATGTACGAAACTTCAACCATTTTTTTGAGTTTTCCTTTTATAAAAGGCTCCCATTAAAAAAAATCTGTTTGGAGTTTTCGAATTGTGAATGCTTACTAAAGAAACAAAAAATAAATCTTTTTGATGTTTTTGTTTTTTTGAAAAAAAAAAATGAGTGCAAAAGGTAAAACTCTTTTAGTTTTTTGTATTATGAAAAATAAAAGCCATAAAGACTCAAAACAACTACGAAACTCTTTTTTTTCTTTTCTCTTTCCTTGCCTAAACACGCGCTCCTTTAATTCTAGTACATGCTTTCTCCAAATCAATCCATCAAATGACCCTGTTATCCTCAAAGATGCAACAATTAGCACTAAGGATGCTTTAGGGGTGAGTTTCCTACAAAGGACCAAGTGGGCCCTGCTAAGTTTCAATATGATGCGGATAAGCATGACCTAAAGGCTGACCTAGGCTAGGATCCACAAACAAGGTTGTTCGGAGGCGCATATGGTCAATAGTAGTTGTGATTTCTTTCCACCTACTCCATACATCCAACGGCTTTTTTTTTTTTTAAAATAAGGGTGACTCAACCAGAGTTCGTGTACACGACGTGTACTCTAGAACTTGTTGCGGAAAGAATGACTCAGGGTAATGCACATGATGCCAGATATAAAGCGGTAGCAGATAAGAGAAAAATTGTAAACACATAGCACATAGGCACTCAACAATGATAAAACAAATACAAACAATAACACAAACAACGTCTATACACTCATATTGTCAAACTAAGCCGATACAACTCAAAAAATAAGCTTGAATTCTAAAAAGATCCCCAGCAAAGTCACCAGAGCTGTCACACTCCTCTTTTAACCTAAAAAAATTAGATTAAATTTTAAAGTTTGAAAGGATTTTTATTATTAAGTGACAAAAAATGAAGATTTATTTCGAAAAGGACCTTTTATATTCCAAACTCAGAGTCGCCACTTGGCATAAATCGGGTGCGCCAAGTCACCCTTGAATATCCTTTTTAAAATGGTTTTGACTCTTTAAAACTGATCCACGAACAGAGTTCCAGTTAAGAAATTCTGTTGACCGAGGGGAAGGTGTTAGGCACCCCTCGATCCCGTGGCTCAACCACGTTCAGTTGGTGGAGCATATCGGCTAATTTGACATTATGAATGTATAAACCACACAAAACACACAAAAAAATCAATCAAACAAATCAAACAAAAATTCAGAACCAAAATAATGTCCAGTTCGAGTTATACAGTCCCAAAAATAAAAAAATACGAAATGTAAATCCTATTCTAAAATAATCCTAGACTAATCTCCAATGCTTTACCCGATGCTTTGGGCCTTCATCACGAACCTCCTTTGTGTACATGATACCTCGAGGCATTCCCCATTGAATAAGTATAATGTGACCTCAAAGCATTGTCCGGTGAATGAATAAATTTGATGAAATATAATAAAAGTAGAGAAATCATTCAACACAGACATTCACACATTCAATGATATAGAATCCTACGAGTTGTCTACCCTGAAACCCAAAATTTGCCTATCGATTTCAGCCTAAAACATGACACTATCGGGTTCAACAACATAATCAGTGTTCATTTCAAATCGGATAACCATCAATGAATCAAACTAATCAATATTCACCTTTGTTAATTTCAATTCTCACCCCTCTGTTATTCTCGAATTACCAATTTCAAATCTCAAATGAGATATCATTTCATCACACAATACATAACCAACAGAACCAACAATGAATCAACAGCAAGCAACTATTCACCACCAACAAGGATCAAACAACACACGATATCCAATCCAACACACCAATGATCATAAGTAGTGAAATAAAAGAAGGAAAATAGAATTGGACCTCAATTGTCGATTTCAATATATCCAAGATAGAACCGCATCCGAAAAATCACGATTCGAACCTCGACACGAAACAAAACCAATTTTGATATATCCTTTAGTGTTTATTACCTATACGTAGGGGTGTGCATCGATCGATTCAGTTCAATTTTATATGTTATCGGTTCGGTTTATCGATTTTCGATTTTTAAATATGCTAAACCAATAACCCAACCAATAAGATATAAAAAAATTATTGATTTTTGGTTTATCGATTTTTAGTCCTTAACGGTTCGGTTTTTTATTTAACCGATAAGAAAATACTCATAAAATAGAAATAGTAGTAACGAACATGAAAAAAATCGAATCTTATTTGTAATAAAAAATCCTACGTAATGTGTTTTAATTTACAAGAATCTTCAAGTTTGAACTAAATGTTGTTAGGAGAAACTAAGAGTTTGTATAATTGAAATAATAGGTTTGTTAATTGATAGAAATTAAACAGAAATTAAGAGAAATATATAATAAGTCATATATAAATATATATTCTTATTGGGTTATCGGTTTACCGAAAACCCAATAAGAAAAAATCGAACTGAATCAATAATCCAATAATTTTTTTTTATAAAACCATTAACAAACCACTAACTCAATAAGCCAATAACAATAAACCAATAACATTTTTATCAGTTTGATTTATGATTCGGTTCAGTTTTTGTACACCCTTACCTATACGAGCTAATAATTGCGAAGCAACAAAATACCCTACCCGAATCCTATGCACCCGTTACTGTTTCAATCATGCTCAAGTGGATTTTGGGTCGTAATCTGAAGTATTTGTGGTCTGAGAGGTTGATTTCGTCTCATCGGACCTTCGACAAGGTTAGGCAGTGAACAAAAAACAGAGAACGGGTTGGATTTTTTGATGATAGCAGCGTTTGTGGCTAGAGTTGATGGTTGAGGCTAGAAGAAGGGATGAGAGGTAGCTGGTCGGTGTGTCCGGCGAGTTTTCGACGAGGACTCGCCGGAAAATTCAAACGACCCAACTCTCCTCCGTTCAACTCTTCTACTTCCGATCTTCGATTAACAGTCACTCTAAAGGTGTTTCTGTATGTGAATTTGAATATTGGATTGTGGTGTGTGTTTATTACAATGAAAAATAGACAAAATTGGGAGTTTTTTTTGGTGTTTTCCTTCACAGGTTTTTAGTATGTGTATATCGTGTTCAGTGTGTGTGTGATATATTGTTATTGTGGTGTGTGTATTGGGTGTAGATTGTGAGGTTTTGGCATTGAATTCTGTGTGTTTGTGTGCATGAATTGTGTGTCCATATATTCCAGTGATGGTGTGTATATGTACTGTCTTTATCCATGGGAAAAAATGGAGTGTTCTGTCCTGAAGAGAAGGAAAAAAACATGACCTTAGGTGGGGTGCACATGATAGGGGGTGAGGTAGGCGTAGGGGGTTTGGTAGGATATTGAGATGTCCGTTTTTAATTGGGGAGGTCGTTATTTATTGAGAATTTAGTTATTTAAATTTTTGTGAGGTAAATTATTAAATGGATGAGAGTGTATGATAAGGTGAGGTAAAAATGAATAAATTAGGTTTTTGAGAGGAACAAAATTAGGTGTCTAAAATATCTCGACTTGATCCCTCCAAGATACAACAACCCACACGATGTACAACTAAATCAATTCCGAATTAATTGAAGAGTTCAAAGCTCCACCAAACAAACATCTTTCGTCAACATATAATTAATCACTTTTGCATAATGAATATAATTAAAGATTTAAAATATTTTTTTAGTTTCAATTCCTTCATAATTACTTTCTTTTGTATAGTAAATATAGTTAAAGACTTAGAATATTTTTGTTTGTCTTTGTTTGTCTAAACTCTCTCTTTCACTAATATAATTACTCTCTTTTATGCACTTTATTTTTTAGAGAAGTATGCAAGACTACATCTATTTATAAGTGATGTATTCATCATTGGACGAATTATGGGTGTCAAACAGGCTGGAGCGGGCCAACCCGGAATCGGTCCTTCCATTTAACCGGGTTGAGGGCCGGTTAAGGGCCGGTTTTGACGCTAGCCGGGCCGGGCCAAACAGTAAAAAAATTAAAACCCACCCTAACCCGGCCCACTTAACCCAACCCGGTCAAACCCACCAAAACCCGGTCAAACCTGGTTAAAAACCGGTCAAACCCGTTAAAAAAATAAATAAATAATCCAATATGCACTATATACACTCCAATATACCATATATATTTTT
>NC_061119.1:43381360-43490291 GCF_002878395.1 Capsicum annuum
GCCACAAATGAAGTCTAGGAGGGTATTATGTACACAATTTTATCCCTATCGTGTGAAACTAGATAGATTGCTTCAGATAAACTCTCCGACTTAAGTAACACATATCGTCAATCAAGTAGGCATAATAAATACAGTAATGGAGAAACCATATTAAAACAAATAATTAAGGAGAGTACTATAGCAGGGAACAAGTAATATGATAATCGAAGTAAAGGAATTTGAGAAACAAAAATAAAACTAAGATTGAAATATAAGCTAGTAGGAGAGTAATAATCAATAACAATACTACTAAGGAAAGACAACACTCAACTTAGATACTATACCTTAATCTCACTCTCCATAGCTTCTTATGTAGGGTGATGTTCTCGATAAGTTGTAATTTTTTATGTTTTGTCTAATCATATCTCTCCAATACTCTTCGCCTACCGCTACCTCTCCTCATACCCATCATAGCCAACCTCTCGCCTCCTTGCAGGAGCATCTGTGCATCTTTTTTTTTACATCTAAAGAAAATAAAAGTTATCTTCTTCTTGAGGCTCGATTATCTCGTTCTTTTTAAGTAGATACAAGCCCACTGCAGTAAATGTTTTTACCGGTCCAGCAATAATCTTTTGACTTCTACCTTCTAAGATACAACAACCTTCTCACAAAGTATAGCTCAACAAACTTTAGATAAAAATTGAGTTCAAAACTCAACAAAAAGAACACCTCCCTTCAACTAATAAACTCTCTTTTTACTCATTTTTGCAAATTCTATATTATCTTATACTTAGAAAGATATGCTAGACCACATGTATTTATAGATAAAATATTTATTCTTATATTGAATAGGAAAAATAAATGAGAAGATAAATAAAATAGAAATTACAAAAATAAAGAGATTGAATAAAAGTAAAAGTTACAAAAAAAGCTTAGTCATATTCTTACCACTAATAAAAGAGATTAATAGGTACATAATGTCACCAAAGTAATTGGAGTGATTGGCATAAATTGTCAACAATGAACGGGAATAAAATTGTTATACATTGTGGCAATGCAAGGGCTAGAAGTAAATGGCACAAAGCACATGCCTGCAACTGATGGAGTAATACTACACCACTTACTGCCAAATATTAATGTGCTGGTAAAGCACAAGATATTAACACTTCACACAGCGGGCCACTAAATGCCTAAAAATCCACTAACGTAATAGGAAATGACAAGGCAAGCAAAGTGAGACACTAATATATTATTAAATAATATTAAAATGCTCACAAAATTAATCAGTCTCCCACTCATTTGAGTATTGATACGCAAAATCTATAGGTAGGCATCTCAAGTAAATATTATTTTATTTTCACATCTCAAGTAGGTATAAAGTGTGCCATTTTGGTACCATTTGCTGAATCAACAAATTTATATTGTGTGCGTGTATTACACGCGCCTGATGATATAGAAAGTAACAAATAATATACCGACACGTGTCATTTTTCTAAAAAATAATTTTTAAATCATTAATTAATTTTTTTTTCTTAAAAAATCAATAATCACCCCTTTCCCCAATAATTAATTTTAAATAAAAATTTCTCAAATAATTTATAAATAATTAGTTTAAATAAAAAGTACCCCTCTCCCTAACCTACCCACCCCACCAACCTTCTTCTTCAAACACCCCACCCACCTACCCACCCACCACCCCCACCCATCCCATCAGTCTACCCACCTACTCCCACCCCACCAGTCCACCCATCCCGCCGCCCCTCCCACCCCACCCACCCACCTCATCAGTCAATTTTTAATTTTTTTAATTGATTTTATTTGATTTTAGTTTTTCTTCACGGATTTAGCTTTATTTTTTAATTTCTTTCATCAATTTTTCTTCGATTTTCAGTTTTCCTTCACTGATTTTTCTTGATTTTTATGCTACGATTTTAATTTTTTTTATTGATTTTGTTTGAATTCAGTTTTTCTTCACTGATTTAGCTTTATTTCTTAAGGATTCTTATTTCTTAAAATTAAGCATTCTTGTTTCTTGATTTAATCATTCTTGTTTTTTTTATTTATTTCTTCTTTCATAAAAGAAGTAAAATTCTTTGACCATTTTAGCATGAGGATGTGTTAAGGAAAAAAATGGTGGTCAGTTAATGGATTGAAGAAAGAAGAAGAAGAAAAGAGAAGAAAAATAAAAATTATGAAAATACCACTGAAAATTTATGAAAATGCCACTGAAAAATTACGAAAATGTCACCCAAATGCGCCTTCAATGCGTGTGTCACATGAACCTTACCAACTCAGCAAAAAGTACCAAAGTGACACACTTGAAGGCCACTTGAGGTGCCAAAATGGAACAATGTCCACTTGAGGTGCCTAAGTGAAAGATGGTGCGTACTTGAGGGACTGCGAATGTATTCTGTCTATTAGATAAGATAATCTACTAGATTAAGAATTCTATCATACATAATGAAGGTGTGCTCTACATTGAACCTCTATTTAGTAAAATAATACTCCCTCCGTTTAAAAAAGAATGACCAACTTATCTTTTTGGTCCATTTTAAAAAGAATGATCCCTTCCCTTTTTAACAACTTTTTAATTTTAACTTTCCACATGGCATGTTTAAAACCATAAGATTGAAGGACATTTAGTATATTTGACATATCTTTAATTTAACACCACAAGATTCAAGAGTCTTCTTTATTTTCTTAAACCCCGTGCCAAATCAAATTAGGTCATTCTTTTTTAAATAGAGGGAGTAATTTTTACGCCAGAATCGTAGTGGTCTCAGACTTGAACTATGAATGCTTAAGAGAAATAAAATATCACTGCTTACACATAGTAAAAAAGGTGATAACATGAGATTTATAGCCAGCACATTACGACCTTGTGCTGTCCTAATTTCATGAATGTTTTTAAGAATGGGCCTAGTTCTCATAGAAGCGGCCTATTTCCACACTCACATAGGTGAAATCTATCTAGAGTACTCTTGTAATTTTAGCTCTTCACTCACACGAGCTACATATTTTCAATAAGAGTTTTTTAAACTCAACTTCCCAAATCATTACAGTAAAATGCACTCACATCAAACAAAGGAAAAAATATAGTGCATTTTTCACAACAAGTCATCATGTGATTCGTTGTTCCCATTGAACATGGTTATAGGATCTCTAGTCTCAGGTTGGATTTAGTCACATATGACTCAAGAATTTATAGACTTCAATCTCATTCCCCTTGATATGCTCCAGACCTTTTCTCTTGCTAAGGCCTTAGTCAATGAATCTGCAAGATTATCACAAAATTTGACATAATCAACATTAATGATATCATTTGTCAAATATTATCTCATATTACTGTGTTTTCTCCTTATAGGTCTGAATTTATCGTTGTAATAATGATTTTGAACTCTACCAATTGCAACAGTACTGTCACAATAAATTAAAATAAGAGAAATAGAATTTTCAAATTAAGATATTTGAAATAATAAATCTCTCAACCAATGCTTCCTCACTAGCTAAAACTAAAGCAATCAGTTTAGCCTCTATGGTAGAGTTAATAATAATTGTTAGCTTTTTGATTTTCAATAAATAGCGCCACCATCCAAAGTAAATATATAATAAAAAATAGGTAAAGAATTATCTGATAAAGTGTTTCAATCCGTATTACGAAAGCCTTTAAGTAAAACATAATATTTTTTTATAGAACAAATTACAAGTCTTCGTTCTAATTAAATATTTCATTACTCTTGTTATAGCATGCCAATGTTTATTACATGGCTTGCCAGTAAACCGGTTAAGTAATTCTACTGCATCTGCAATATCAGACCTACTGCAATCAGTCACATATCCCAAACTTTCAATTATGCTAGTATATTACTTTTGATTTATAACATCATTTTCACTTTCAACAGAAAATAAGTGAACACTAGAATCAAATGGAGTTACAACATTCTTGCAATCAAGGAAATTATATTTTTCAAAATTTTCTTAATATAATGTGAGTCCGTGACTGGTTCAGTAAAATTTTATCACATATCCTAGTAATTTTATTTCTAGAATAATATTTGCCTCAACAAGATCTTTAATATCAAAATGACTTCTAAGAATACTTTTAGTTTCTCCAATAACACTCATGATAGAGCCAAAGATTCATAAATCATCAACATCTAGGCAAGTAATAACATGTGAATTATTCCGAGACTTATGATAAATGCACTTATCACACTCATTTATTTCACGGTCATTTTCAATCATGCAGGACACAAACTTTTCATGCCATTGCTTTGGTGCCTGTTTTAAGTCATATAAAGATTGAATAAGTTTACACACTTTATTTTCTTGGCCAGTTTCAACAAAACACTTAGGTTGTTTGATTTAAATTTCTTCATAGATCTCCATTTTAAAGTAATTTTTACATCCATTTGATAAATTTATAAATAAAAAATTACAGCAATAACAATCAAAAGTTTAATGGATGAATCAAAGTATTCTAAGCCTTCTAGTTGCTTAAAACCTTTACCACTAGTCTAGCCTTAAATTTGTCAACAGATCCATCCGGTTTTAACTTTTTTCTTAAGACTCATTTACACCCAATTATTTTACAACTCAATGGTAAATGAACTAGCTTCCAAATTTTATCGAAATTAGTGATTTCATTTCATTGTTTACAATCTCTTTCCAAAAAATAGCATCATGAGAAGATAAAACTTCTTTTAAAGTAGGAGGGTCATCTCTAACACTAAAAACATAATAAGGACCAATAAATTTTTCTTCTCTAGCTCTTTTATTTTTTCTTAACTCAAAATCATTATATTCTTTATTTTTCAAAATAGAAGTAGAAGAACAAGGTAGTGACAAAATATTTTCTTCAGTCCTTTGACCCCCATTATTTTTAGAACCAATAGGCAATTTATTTTCATGAAAAATGGCATCACCTGATTCTATTATAATACTATTTTCAAGATTAAAAAATTCATAAGCTGTACTATTTGAAGTATAACCAAGAAAAGAACGAGTAGTAACTTTTTTATCCAACTTAAAGATTTAAGAATTCATTAACCTTACATAGGCTAAGCAACCTGTAAGACGCTGTAAAATTTTTTGATCATTTTATTTTTGACCCTCTTGCATTTATCTTGTTAATTGTTTACTTGAATTATAATAAGGAATGTTAAAGGCATGTTTGGAGAAAGTTTTAAAATTTTTGAAAGGGGTTTAGGGTCATTTTGGGACCCCCGAGGCAGTAAGGGTCCACGATAGTGGCGTGTCACATCACTTAGTTACTGCAATAAGACCGTGGCACACTGTCTACCCTCTGCGATAGCATCGTGCCACGTTGCTATGCATTTTTGGTCCAGTTTTATTTTTTCACTTAAGGGCAAGGGCTTTTTAGTCCTTTGCCGCCTTAAACAACTTAAAAACACCTAGATGGCCCCCATTACCTTCAATTATCAAGATCAAACATTGCCCTTTTCCTCTTTAACTTCCAAGTTAAGAAAATTCAAGGATTTTATGAGGATTTCATCATTCGGAATCTAAACTCTAATTTATCTTTGATTTCTTCTATGTTTCAGGAATGTTTCTTATTCTCTAATTTATATTTTACGCTGTGACACTAATTTATTCAGTATTCATGTACTTTGATGATGGATTTGAAATTAAGTTGAGGGTTTTTGGTTATTATAACTTGAATTTCTTTTTTCATGTTTTAAATGTGTAGTTCATGCTTTAATTGATAGTTTTGAGACTGAATTGGTGCATTGTTCTAATGGTTGAAATGGATGACGTGAGTTTCACCAAATTAATGAATTTTTGGCTTGGTAATGAAATTAACCTCAACCCACTTCCTAATCTTGGTTTTAAATATGGGTTTTTGCATAATTTAACTTATATTTTGAAAATATTGCATTGCATTAAAGGATAAATGGATAAAACAGATTTGGATGCCCTTGGTGGTAATGGTTTAGAATTTTAAATCGATAATTGAAGTCAATTTGGTTATGTGAATTAGTTTGTTATAATTGAAATAGCGTGCAAGCATATTGGTATGACGATACCATATTGGAAAATGCCTTGATGAATAATTCCTTAGTTAATGGTTGGGTTTATGTGCAAATTATTTTAATAGGCTTAAAAAAAATTGTGTAGCTCATCATGAAGATGTAGTCCTCGGGGGACCAGCACTGCAAACCACGTTTGCCTATGTTGGGGGTCTATATGACCATGTGTCTGATGCACACATTATATTTTTGACGGCTATCGCCTTGGTGTCTTTAACCTTTCCTCGGTACATATGTGTAACATGGACTGAGGCCCTTCCAACAGGAGAGTATGACCCATATTGCTTGTGGGTTCTTGGAATATCGATACGATCTATATAGTTCAGGCTAATGTTTTAAATTATCATGTTTCATGACCCATGTCCCTATCCCATTATCCTATATATATATATATATATATATATATATATATTTATAAATGTTGTGCATGTGGTTTGTGAATGGATTTTGGTAAATACATTATCTTATTCCTTTATCTTTAGTTATAAGCCAGTGTTCGCCCCACTGACCGTCTTCGAATTCTACATCATTTTATGATGTAGATCCTGAAGACTTATTTGTTGATCCTATGTAGCGTTAGGTGGTTTGGTACTTATATTGATCAGTTGTGAAGTGGTGAGTTTCCATCCTTTCATCCTTCGAAAGACCCAGTCCTTTCATTAGTTTCCTTTATTTTCTTAGTACTTTTGGATTCTTTTGTTTTAGTCGGAGGCATATCCCGATTTAGTTTAGAATTCCTAGAGTAGAGGCTTTTGTGGATAGGATTGGGTTGTCATTGATATCTTACTTTGACTCTTTTGATTTTCTTTTGGTTTATATATCTTTCATTGATTTGGTTGGATTTCGCTGTTTATCTTTATTGTGATCTTAAGGTAAGGATAAGGGGGTTGTCATCACGGCCAGGTCCGAGTTTGGATCTTGACAAACTTTGTATCAGAATTTGATTTAGGATCGCTGGATGTCCATAAAGACGTGTCAAGTAGAGTCCATTTTTTGGGTATGTAGCACTCCACACTTATAAGGGGGAGGTTACGAGGCATTTAGGAATATTTCCCATTCTTGTGTTCTTTTTCGATTTATAGAGTCTAGTTATTATGAAACTTCTCTAACTCCTAGATTACTCGCATTTTAGATCATGCCCCCTAAAGATCTGACGGTCATAGAAACTCTGCTGGAACCTCTGTCCCATCTGGGGAAATATGGAGGAAATTTGCCCTATCCTTGGAGTATAGATTCAGTATAGGGTCCTTGCTCCTGACTATACCATTCCACATGGTGTTCCATTTGTCTCTACTAGTCCTCTTCGGGCTTACCGGGCTAGTTATACTTATGCTCAGTTGCCTCAGGGAGATATCTCAAATGCGAAGTTCCGTCAGTCTATGCATATGCTTGGCCAGATTGTGGCATCACAATCTCATCAATCTAATTATGTTGGTCCTGTTGCTAGTTCATTTAAGGTTAACTTTTGCCAGTTTATTAGGTTGAATTCACCAATCTTTATAGACTCTATGGTTGAGGAGGATCCTCAGGGGTTTATTGATGAGATAGAGAAAATCTTTAGGGTGATGCATGCTACTAATTCAAAAGGTGTGGAGTTTGTTGCTTATTCATTAAAAAATATGGCTTACCAATGGTGTAAGGAGTGGGAAGATTTGAGGGGTGACGATGCTGAGCCAACAGTATGGAATGAGTTTTTGATTGCCTTTCTTGATCACTTATTTCCTCAGGAGTTGAGGGAGTCTATGACTGAAGAGCTTGTGAACTTGAAGCAGGGTAAGATGAGTCTTAAGGTGTATGGACTGAAATTCCAATAAATGTCTCTTTAGGCTCTGGATTTGGTGTCTAATACGAGGTTCAAAATGAGGAAGTTTACTTTTGGTTTGTCTCATAATTTGGTATTAAAATGTAAGGCTGCGATGCCGAATTATGATATAGATATATCCAGGCTGGTGGTTTATATGCAGCAACTGGAGGATGAGAAAAATAAGCAGGTAGAGTGTTGCACCCAAGTAATATAGTGGCCTAAAGAAAGACAATTATTGATCCCAAAAGTACTAGTGTTAAGTAACTATCTGATTCAAGTTCAACTATTAAGATTAAATCAGCACAAACGTAACCACGAGGTGTTTGAAAATTATAACTAATAGTAAACTAAAATATTATGGTAAATTAAAGTTCTTGGACAATCAATGGGGAAAAATTAGGGTTAAGGAACTGCGAACAATCATACTACGTTATAAAACTTCATTTGTTCGGTTAATTTTCTTGGTTGTTGGTTCATAGGGTTCATACTATGACTATGGCTTCAAAACCTCTAGTCAATTATCTAACTTAGCCCCACAAATACATCGTTGAGTGAGGATGCAAGAACTAAGTTAAATACGTTCATATTTCATCCTATGCTTGAACCAAATAGAGAACATAGGTATATTCCTATCCTAAATTCAAATAATAACTTCATTCAAGTAAGTTTATGATCCTATCCTATTCATCCCACGTTCTACCCTACCATTCATCCTTATGGGTTCATAATAGATTTAAGAATGTATTATAAGGATTGATAATCCTTAAAATAGTGATAATAAGGATGAAAAAAATACCAACGATGATAAACAATCACAACCAAATCAATTTATAACAATAATACTCATGTTCCTGGCCTTAACCCTGGAAAAAGGGTGTTTAGTCGATTATCTACATAACCATAATTATAATGAATGAATACATGTTAAAATCCATAAAAAAAATCAAATTAATGGAATAAAAACCCTAATTGAAGTGTTCTCCATTTTCCCTTCAAGTCCCAAGGTTGTCCAAGGTGTGTAACATAACAACTAAGTGTCCTATTTATACTTAGACACAAGCCACCGATTTTGATATGGGGGCGTCACACCCAAATCATAGTGAGATACTAGAAGTGGTCATTTATGATTCTAAAAAGGGCTTGGTACATCAATAACACGGTGCCTAATGTCCGTGGCATGCCGTTGACTCCAAAATATCCATTTTTGGTCAAGTCTTGTGCCATGTGCTTGTCCATTCATTACAATCCTTGTGGTGCTGTTTTCACTTGATTTACAGCTTGTGTATCATCCATATATAATCATGATCAACATACCAAGAACCCTATATCATCAAAAACCACGAAATAGAGCTCAAAACAACATATAATCCAAGACAATGAACTAGTTACTTAATCTAAGAGTACTAGTTTTGTCCATTTGATCTTTAACTTAGTGTTGGGTCTATTGGATTGTTTCAATTGAACATTAAGGACTAGAAACAAGTTATTCCACACATAATTACACAATTATGTCCTTAGTATCTCATTACACACATTATAATGCATCGAGATGAACTAGAACAACACATAGCTCAAACTAGTAACACTAGTTTTCTTATCTAAACTCTAAGTGTCCAAATTGATTCCAAACTTGTTTAAAACACACCTTAAATATTATGAATAAGTATTTTAACACTTATATTATTAATTATACAAATATTGACTCATTAAGAACAAGAATTCCTCTAAGATAAATAAGCCTGAATAACAACACTAAGGTGCATAAATCCATCTTAAATCATAGAGATGAGAGAAAGGTAGAGAGAGAAATTTAGATACGTAGATCAGGGTGCAAATAAGTGGAATAGTGGGAGGGATGGTAGGTAGTGGACCAAGAAGAAGAACTGGAAAAATTCTTATTCGTCAGCTAGTGCTCCTTATCCTAAGCCTTTAGATGATTATCGTTTTCAGGTTAGCATTAGTCCTAAGGCACAGGATGCCCAGTCTCAAGTTAGTGGAGCTCAGTCGGCCCCAACTTACCCTCCATGTCAATTTGTGGGCAGCTTCACCGTGGATATTATGATAAGGGGAGGAACTTGTGGTTTAATTATGGTCATGTTGGTCATCTACGACGGAATTGTCCTATAGCTAGAGTTGCCACTAGAGATAACAAGTTCCCAGTTTCCACTTCTTCATATCTTGCGCCTAAGGAAGCCACATCAGGTACTGAAAATGGCCAGAATTGCCTCTTTGCACTTGCTACTCGTTAAGAATATGAGGTATTCCCAGATGTTGTCACTGGTATGTTACAACTTTTTTCCCGTGCTGTTTATTGTTTGATTGATATGAGTTCTACCCTATCTTATGTGACCCCTTATGTGGCTGTACATATTGGTTTTTGTGCTAAAAATATTTTTGACCCCTTTTTTATTTCTACTCCAATGGGTGCATTTATAATCGCTCAAAAAATGTATAGGGGTTGTGTGGTGTCCATTCATCATATGAAGACATTAGTGGATTTGATAGAACTGGATATAGTGAATTTTGATATGATCTTGGGGATGAATTGACTCCACTCATGCTATGCTTCTCTGAATTGTAAGCCCCGAAAGGTCAGTTTTTATTTTCTAAATGAACCCATGATTGAATATGAGTGGAGTTCCTTAGTACCCAAAGAGAGGTTTATTTTTTTATCTTAGAGCTTAGAAGTCTATTTCCAAAGGGTGTTTGTATCACCTAGTTCGGGTTAAGGATTATATCTCTTAGAGTTCCTCTTTGCAATCTATCCCTGTGGTTGATGAATTTCCTGAAATTTTTCTTGATGATATTCTTGGAATTCCTCCCAAAACATAAAAGATTTTGGGATTGAACTTCTACTGGATACCCATCCTATTTTCATTCCTGCTTATAGGATGGCTCCTATTGAACTAAATAAACTAAAGGAGCAGTTAAAAGATCTTATTGATAAGGGTTTCATTTGTACTTGTGTTTCTTTGTGGGGTGATCCTGCTTCATGTGTAAAAAACGATGGGTCCCTTGGATATGTATAGATTATTGCCAATTTAATAAGGTTACATTAAAAAATAAGTACCCTTTTCCTATGGTTGATAATCTCACCGATTAGCTTCAGGATGCTAGATGTTTCTCAAAGATTGATCTCTGTTCAGGCTATCATTAGTTTAAAATTAGGGAGGTTGATATTCGCAAGACTGCTTTTTGGACCCAGTATAGCCATTATAAGTTTTTGGTTATGTCATTTGGGTTGACTAATGCTCCGACTATTTTCATTGATCTTATGATCAGGTGTTCAGGCTATTTTTGAATTTGATTGTTATAGTCTTTATTGATGACATCCTAGTGTACTCCAAAAGTGAGGAGGATCATGATAATTACCTCCGAATTATGTTGCAAACTCTTAAGGATAAGAAATTGTATGAAAAATTTTCTAAGTATGAATGTTGGCTATGTGTTGTGAAATTTCTTTGGCATGTTATTTCTAGTGAAGGGACAAAGGTGGATACATAGAAAGTTGAGGAAGTTAAGAAGCGGTCTAAACCCATGACTCCAACCTACATTAGGAGCTTTTTGGGCTTGGTTGGGCATTATAGGAGGTTTGTAGAGAGTTTCTCATCTTTTATTGCTTCACTGATGATGCTAATTTAGAAAATGTTAAGTTTTGTAGTGCGATACTTGTGAAGGTAGCTTTGATAAGTTAAAGGATAAGTTGACTTTTGCGCTTGTTTTGACCCTACCTGAGGGTATTGAGGGGTTTGTTGTGTATTATGATACATCTCGTATGGGTCTGAGTTGTGTTTTGATGCAGCATGGTAAGGTTGTAGCTGATGCTTCCAGGAAGCTTAAGGTTCATGAGAGAATTTACCTGACTCAAGATTTAGAGTTGGCGGCTGTGGTCTTTGCTTTGAAAATCCGGCATCATTATTTGCATGGGGTGAATATGGATATTTATTCAGACCATAAGAGCTCACAGTATGTGTTTACATAGAAGGAATTGAATCTTAGGAAAAGACAGTGGCTCAATTACTTATGGATTACGACATGAGTTTGCACTACTATCTAGGTAAAGCTAATGCCGTTACAGATGCTCTTAGCAGATTGTCCATAGGAAATCTATCCAATGTTGATGAGGAGAAAATAAGATATGTAAAGGATATTCAACGACAGACCAATTTAGGAGTTCTCCTCTTGGACTTTGAGGATAGATGAGTGATTGTTCAGAAAGTGGTTAAATTGTCTCTTGGTGTTGAGGTGAAGGAGAAACATGCTTTAGATCCCATATTAATGCAAATCAAAGATGATATGGGTCAACAAAAGGTTATGACTTTTCAGATTGAGGGAGATGACATCTTGAGATATTAAGGAAGATTGTATATTCCTGACGTAGCTGTGTTGCAGGAAAGGATTTTGACCAAAGCTCATGAGTCTAGATACACAGTTCATTCGGGTTCGACCAAAATGGATCATGATTTTAAGGAAATCTACTGCTGGAATAATTTAAGGAGGGATATGAAAAATATTTTTGCTAAGTGTATGGTTTGTTAGCAAGTCAAGGTTGAACATTTGAGGCCTGGTGGCATGTCCCAAGATATAGAATTACCCATGTCGAAGTGGGAGATGATTAATATAGATTTTGTTATGGATCTTCCGCAGTCTCAGAATCAGTATGATTCTATTTGGGTCATTGTGGATAGAATGACTAAGTTTGCTTATTTCTTGCTTGTGAGGACTAACTTGTCATGACCCGATTTATGAGTCATGATGGAACCTACTCTATCCCTCCAATAGGTAATCTAGACCGTAAGTCAAAGCTAAACACAATGGGTTAACTTGGTAGAAATGACCAACATAGGAGGAAATCAACAATACAACTTGTAAATAAAAAAGATATTTGAAATAGATAAAAGCTAGTCAACAAATATAAACCATCCCATGACCTGGTAGAGCCAGTACAAGAGCTTTTATATAAATACTAAAAATATAGAATAGTTAATAACATCTATCTCAGAAAAAAAGACTGAACATAGAAATATAGGAGGAAATAAGTGACTTTGATTCCAAGAGCTTACCCTATCGTCGGAACTCAACACAACGCGACCGTCCATCAACAACGACAATTAGTACTTGAATTTGCACCAAAAAGATACAGAAGTATAGTATGAGTACCAAAACCATGGGTACTCTTTAGGCATCATCAGCCGACTAAGCCAAATTATGATATAAGTATGATAAACTGTGAGATAACATAACTAAGTCAAGGAAGAGACAAACCTAAATCGACTCTAACATCGTTGTGCATAAATAAGTATATAAACTAGAATGATAACATAACATAAAGCATCACAACATGCAATCATAACTACAAAATTATCCCCAATAAGTCAATTAGTGCAGAAAAGTAAATAATCCATCGCAAGCCCCCATAAGCCTAGAAGGTACAAACAAGATAGAATAATCCACCACCATTATTTACCAACTCTCAAGATACATCTAGTACCCATCCATGTCATGTCACACTATTTCCATCGTTTATCCATTAGCCACTATTTATTAACTAAACACCATTTATCCACTAACCATTATTTATAAATTAATCAATATTTATCGACTAACCACCACTCATCAGCTAGTCAACATTTATCAACTAATTGTTATTCATAACCTAGCCATCATTTATAAACTAATCACTATTCATCAACTAATCATCATTTATCAACTAATTATTATTTATCAACTACTCACTATTTATCGACTAGGCATCATTTATCAATTAATCAATATTTATCTCTAACCACCATTCATCAACTAGTCATTATTTATCAACTAATCGCTATTCATAATCATTATCCGAACTTGAACTGGTATTTATATAACTCATATCATAAGCAATATTAGTACTTGTACCAGTAACCATATCATCATTATCATAGACAATAGCATATTACTTAGAGTATTTAATAACATAACCTCTAGCATAGATATTTAGCATGATTAATAATTATAACTGAAATCATGATCTCTAGCATAATCCATAGAATACTCATCAATATAGTAAATAAGCGTGATCTTTAGTATGATAAATATCATAATCAGTAACAAAATCAATAAGCATGCCCTTTAATAAGATCAATGGCATAATTGCTAATATGGTCCATAGGCATGGTCATTAATATAACCAATAACATGATCACTAGTATCTTCAATAGACATGGTTACTAGCATAATCAATAGTGTGATCACTAATATAGTCATTATCATCATGGCTAACGAAATCCATAAGTATTATCAATAACATAGTCAATAACTCATATATGGTTTAATCAATGGCTTATCGTTAGCATAGTAGATAGCTTATCATTTGCTTGATCAATCGCTAATCCATGGCATAATCTGTAGCTTATTGATAGCATAATCAATGGCTTAATCATAACATAATTAATAACTTAATTGCTAATATAGTCAATAAACATGACTTCTAGAATAAACAATAGCGTAATCATTAATTTATCAATAAGAATGATCACTCGTGTAGTTAATAGCTCATTCAGTGACCCAATAAATTACCTAATCATTGGTTTAGGCAATATTATAATCAAGGGCTTATTCAATAGCATGTTCAATAGATCACTCAATAACATATTAAATAGCTCATCACAAGCTTAATCAATAACTTATTTATAGAATAATCGTTAAGCATTTCTTCCAACTTCACCCATCATAACCATCAAATACTAAGGCATCTCAATCTTACTGTAATGAACATTTTCTAGATGTACACAAGCTTAAAAAGGGTCTTCAATAACTAACACAAGTCTTGGGCTAAGGTGGGTCAAAGAGCCCACTTCTAAATCCTGTAAATCATTTACCAAGCAATGTTTACCCCAAACTAGGCTAAGGTATCTAAATCCACTATTAGATGTTGAACAAGCCATAACTATCCCAAGGATAGCAATGGGTATCCAAAATACCCTAAATGGTCCAACTAACCAATATATTGCATTTTATCACACCAACACCTAAGACCCATCCCAAAATCTAACACAATATTGTAAACATACTATGAAGTAGCTCAATCTAACATGGGATAAAACCTAGCCTACCTGGAGTCAAATAAAGCTCAAAAGATCCACTAAATCACCGCTTTTCCCTTTCGAGAAGCTTTCACAAGATGTCAAACGATTAAAATCACATTCTACTCATCAATACGAGAATAGTAATAATACCCATGTTGCACTATTGTGCTTCGATTCCCAAATACCTAAAAATTCCCATGTGGGTCCCATTTAAAGAAAATTATGTTTTTGAAACCAACCCAATGATCCCTCATGCTTAAGGAGTGATATCAGTAAAAATGGGTAAAATCTGAGCTAATTTAAGGATAAAATTAAGCCTCCAAGGTTTAGGGATTTTGAACTAGAGATGGGAAAAATTCTACCATGAAAAGGGTGAAATCTTACCACAAATCAAACGGAAATCACGAAAAGAAGTGTTAGTCAAGCTCCTAGTTCACCCAAAAGCTTCAATCCCAAACTTTTACTCTCCTTTAGGGTTTTAGTCTTAAGAAAATGGGTGAGAAATGGGCAAAATAGGCTACACAGGGTCTATTTATGCCCATACCAGATTCTCAAGAGTTGTAATCACGATTTGAATATAGCTATCGTGATACATAGCAGCAGGGACAAAAGTCGTGTTTGCTACATTTCCCTATCGCGATCGTGGTACTGGTCGAATGCCTAAGGAGTCGCTGTCGCGACTAAAAGTGTCGCGATCATAAAACTTGCTGGTACTGCTAGATCGCTATTAGCGATCCATGGTCCACGATCATGGGTGCACCAGTACAACTAGGACTTTTCTAAGTCTCCTCCAACCCCTCAGGATTCATTCAGAATCCCGTAGACGCAAATAGACTCTATAAAATTCAATGTTACAGATGCAAGGATGCATTTGAAATTTCGAACCGATGTCGTTTCAACAAAAAGTTGGTCCCACACCCATATTCCATTTTCTTAACCTTTCGACCAATAGGTCGAAATGAGCTCGGGTGTCTTGAGACCCAAACAAAAGGTCTACCTAGCCTAAAATAGATATTCTGGAGCTGATGGAATAGTAAGAATTTGTATACAAGATCATTTGGCTGAAGTTTTTAGCAAGTGGACATTTTGAACCAATGAAGACTTCAAAATAGAAAACTAGCTCTAAAAATTAAATGAATTACCCGATAATCATACGGTCAGTCCCAGAAAGTTATAAATGACTTGGGACAACTATATGAATTATCTAATGGCAAAAAATAAACAAAAATATTGAAAATAACTGTCACATCCTAAAATAAAGATAACGGACAAGAATCGTATGTACTCACTTTACCATTACTAGGTGATATATGCAAGATTATAGGACAATAATGAGCAAGATACCTAATAGAATAGATGTACATACACAAGGGGGTTTGTATTAACAAACCTGTACAATACAATACTTCATGATGTCCATGAAGCCTCTTGTCAGTTTAACACACTATACTACAAGTGACTAGTTAGCATATGGCCCGTCATTCCCAACTAGAGACCTGTACATATAATCAAATTAATAGACATAGACTGGTGCCAGAGAGAGATGGAGCACACTAAAATAACAGCTGAAAATAAAAATAAGGCCTAACATGGATGTCTTCTATCTTGAGGATCTAAGCCTATATTAACAAAATTTAGAGCCCCTGAGAAAGTCAGTACATAAACAACACATACTGGTATTAAAGCAGACAAAATAACAACTGACAGAAACTCACATGAGTCAAATATCAAAGTGAAAAATGTATGAGCCAACAAGTAAAATATATACAAAATATACTGGTAAACTATGCACCGATCTTATTAGTATCTTATATAATATTTGTACGGACGTTCATTATGATATAGGGCCTCTAATTTGCCTAGGTATTGTATTTATCCTATCAGTAGTACAAATGATCACAAGGTGGCCTACCGAAGTTAATTTAAGGTAACTATAAAACATATATTGCTCACATACTCATAGCTATGATCGCATATATATAACTGTAATCGATGTCTATAACAAGGTATGTCCCACCCAGGGGCTCACTATGAGGTTCTGTCCGCATATATTGGCTCGAGTTAGGGGAAACTAGTTCATAACGTTCTAGTTGACTCCAAATACAAATGATGCCACCAAGGCGGGTACGCCCAATGGTTGGGCTCACTATAATGGTCTGGTCTTGACCTTGTACAAAGAATCGCGTCGAGTGATATTCCAAGCCAAATCTATGTACCCTCCCATCATTAATGTTTATCAAATAATGCCTTGAAGGCCTATAACATGTGAGTTATGATAATGATTGTTTAGCTAAAATATATAAGTGCAACTATGCTTTTATTATTTACTTTTCTATAATATTAACTTAGATTCAAAAAAAGATTTTTTTTCCGAAATGCAACAATCTCCCCCACTTAGAGTCATTCTCTCTTGAATGATAGTTGAATCTTACTCTCCATCCCACCACGATCTAAGACATCTACTATATCATTTAACCAACGCCGGTCTCACTTTATCCCATCATAAGGCCTTAAAATTTGACAAACTCTCCAAATTTCTAAAAATTTTAACTAAGTTTCCTTTATAAATAGGACTATAGAGTACCTGTCACCTAGACAAAATACATCCAAATACTATTCATAGAGCGTTACAACACATAAAATGCTCAACAAGTAATACACGACGCTCCTCTTGGACTTAAACTCAAGAAATAATACCTGAGTATCCTCTTATCATTAAACACAATTAAAAGTCATAACCAACCACGTAACATGCCTTATACTCTGCATTCACAAGCTTTTTCCATATAAATCTTAAGACTCATAGGCACAAATTATGCACCTAAACATATCAAGTAAGATTTGAATGTTAACAGAATAAAATATAGTAGAAAGTAGGGCTTCAAATGGAGCCATGCCAATGGTGGAGTGATAAATGTTATTATAAGCAAATTCTATTAAAGTAAAATGATCATCTCAATTACCTTTAAAATTCAGCATGCATTCTCTCAATATGTCTTCGAGCATCTGAATGGTGTGCTCATCTTGGCCGTCTGTCTGTGGATGAAATGCGGTGTTAAGGTTCATAGGTATACCCAAAATACTAGGGAATGATTTAGAAAACTGAGCTTTAAAAGAAGAGCCTCTATCTAAAATAATAGACATCGAGGTCCCATGTAGGTGAATAGTCTCTTTTACATATAACATGGCATAATCTTTAGCCGTGCTGGTAGACTTAACCGGAAGAAAATGGCATGACTTCGTCATCCAATCAACTATTACCCAAATAGAGTCATGTTTCCGATAAGAAGAAGGTAGGCGTACAACAAAATCCATATTAATAGCATCCCACTTCCATACTAAAATACTAAAGGTTTGAGATAGTCTATCGGGTCTCTGATGTTCCGTTTTCACTTGCTGATAGTTGGAGCACAATGCCACATATTGTGCTATATCTTTCTTTATGTCATTCCACCAATAAATATCTTTAAGATCATAATACATTTAGGTAAAAATAGGATGGATTGAATAACGGGAACAATGTGCCTCAGCTATAAGCTATTGTCTCAACCCATCTACAATTGGTACACATAGTTTACCTCGATACCTCAAAGTACCATCGCCCGCTAGTTCAAATGCTGAAACTTAATGCTGTTGAATTCCCTTTTTGTATTGGAGCAATAAGGGGTCATTATACTGCCTCTGTTTAACTAATGCCACGGGTGATGACTCGGCTATATTAAGTACCACAATGCCACCATCTTTAGAATCCATAAGGTGAATGCTAAGATCGCTAATTTGTGAACATATCTTTCTACTCTCACTTAACAAGTGATAGATGTACTAGACTACCCATGGATAGTCGGCTAAGATCATTAGCTACAATGTTATATTTGCCTGGTTGATAGAGAATATTGACATCATAGTCTTTCAGCAACTCTAGCCAGCGCCTCTGCCTTAGGTTTAGCTCTTTCGGCTTGAATAGATATTGAAGGCTTTTATGATCTATAAAAATATCAACATTCATTCCATATAAATAATAGCGCCATATTTTAAGTGTGAATACCACAACTATAAGATCTAAGTCATGTGTGGGATGGTTCTATTTATGCTTCTTAAATTATCGAGAAGCATACTCTATAAATTTTCCATGCTATATTTGGATGTAACCCAAACCAACACCGAAAGCATCACAGTACACTACATATCCTTCTATGTCATCTAGTAAGGCTAATACCGGGGCCGTAGTCAATCTATGTTTTAGTTCTTGAAAACTTCTTTCACAAGCATCTGACCACTGATACTTAACTGCTTTCTACGTCAGCCTAGTCAACGGGGCCTAAATATAGGCAAATATCTCCACAAATCTTCTGTAGTAATCGGCTAGCCCCAAGAAAATATGTGCTTTTGTAGGAATGATTGGTCGAGGCTAGTTTTTCATAGCTTCTATCTTTTAAAAATCTACTCTGATACATTCTCCAGATATCACTTGACTAAGAAAAGCTACCAAGGTCAAACAAAACTCACACTTGGAGAACTTAGCATACAACTGGTGCTCTCTGAGTCTCTGTAATACTGACCTTAAATGATTTGCATGCTCAACTTCATTACGTGAGTATATCAAAATATCATCTATAAATACAATCATGTATATATCAAGAAAAGGTTTAAAAATCCTATTCATTATGTCCATGAAGGCTGCTGGAGCATTTGTTAGTCTAAATGACATGATAAGAAACTCAAAGTGATTATAGCTTGTCCAAAAGGATGTCTTGGGAATATCTACTTCAAGAATTCTTAACTGGTGTCAATCAGACCTCTCGAGGCGACCCACTATCATACCAATCAATAACAACATCTTTCAGTCGATAGGTAACAAATTCAACTACATCTATGTATGATACCCACATTACCCTGCAAATTCTAGAAGTCTCATCAATGAACTGTTAAGGGTCCTCTGTAAGCTTAGAACCTATGATTTTTGGTGGATTCATATGGTGTAAATCTTTGATCCTAGGTTTTGCCACCCCTCCATTAATAGTAATAGGTACATCCATATTCTATCTCTGAGCTCGAGTGCTACCAATTATGTGAGCAACTGTATTGCTCCTCTGAGATCTAGGTCTGAGGCACTTAATGGTGGGATAGGAACTACTGTTGGTATGATTGGAGGTGCATAATCCCCTATGGGTCCTTCAATTTTGGGTATTTGAGAACCTAAAAGTATAGAACCCAATAAATTTTCTTGAGTCCTATTCAAATCCACCAATACGAGAGATTACTCGGTAGTGGTTGCCTCCCGAGAAGTGCTAGTAGTGGCCTGCTGGGCTGCTTTATCCTTCTCTGTAGCAGACATGGTCTATATCACAAATAAGTAGAATATGAGTCAAAAGTAACTGCCTATGACTTAACTCTATTGCACGATCAAAATTATAAATAAAGGTCAAATTCATAAATGTTTGTAATTCCTTAATAATAGATGTGGCACGCAACACATCGATAAGTAAGGTCCTACCAAACATGGCTTCATAGACTCCCTCGGACAAGTGAACCAAGACTCTGATACTAAGTTTGTCATGCCCCAAAATATTGATGACGAAAAAGATCTGTATACACTTACTTTACCAGCACTAGGTGACATATAGAAGATTATGGGACATTAATAAGCAAGATACCCAATATAAGCTATATACATATAGGGGGAGGGGTTGTATTAAAAAAACTGTACAATACAATACTACATGATGTCCATGAAGCCTCTATTCAATTTAACACACTATAATAGAAGTGATTAGTTGGCATAGGGTCCTTCATGCCCAACTAGAGACCTGTACATATAATCAAAATACTAGACATCGATTGGCTGCAGAAACATATAGGAGCTCACCAAAATATCAACTGAAAATGGCAATAGGGCCTACCGTGGACGTCTGCTATCCTAAGGATCTAAGCCTGCATTAATAAAATGTGGTTCCCCCAAGAAGCCAGTACATAAACAATATGTAATGGTATGAAAGTAGACAAAATAACAGCTGGAGAAGTACAGAAGCTCATATGAGTCAAATATGAAATTGAAAAACTTATGAGCCAACAAGTAACACATATACAAAATGAATTGGTACCCTATGTAATGATCTTATTAACATCTTATATAATATTTAGAAGGGTGTTATTTATGATATAGGGCCTATAATTTTTCTAGGTGGTGTATTTATCATATCAGTATTATAAATGATCACAAGGTAGCCTACCAATGGCAATCTGAGGCAAGTATAAAACATATGTTGCTCATATACTCATAGCTATGATCCCATATGTATAACTGTAATAACACTCTGTAACCAGGTACGCCCCGCCCAGGGGCTCACTATGAGGGTTTGTTTGCAAGCCATATATGCCATATGCTGGCTCGAATCAGGAAATCCAATGTATGACATTCCAACTGACTCCAAATACAAATGATGCCATAAATGGGGGTACATCCAATGGTTGGGCTCGCTATAATGGTCTGGTCTCGACCCTATGCACAGAATTACGTTAAGTGATATGCCAAGCCAATCCTATCTACCCTCCCATCATTAATATTTATCAAATAATGCCTTGAAGGCCTATAACACATGAGTTACGATAATGATCATTTAGCTAACATATTAATGCAACCCAAACAAGGGCATAGTTTTATTAGGTGCCTTAAGTCCAACTAAGACTGAAGACCAACCCCAATACCTAATCACAACAACCCTGCACCCTATGTCGGATGAATTATGAACATATAACAAGATAGAACAATAATAAATCAAAGACATTAATCAAAGTCTATAATCATAATCCAACAACCTTAATCAAATGTCCAACCATTGTCAACCCTAATGCCAATACAATACCAAGGCTGAACCCAATACCGACACCACCTATGCCCATAACAGTCCCATAAAGCCTCTATTCAAAATCAAAGAACATCCAATTAGGACATGCCCCAACCATAGCCAAAACCAAAATCTAAGAAACAAAGATAAATGAAAGAAGTCCATATCATGAAATGGAGTTTTTCAGAGTATGAAAGCTCACCACTTCAGTCTACATAAAGCTATCCCCGAATGCAAGTCAATAAGCAGGAGGAGCAGTATGGTCGGTTTCTGCATCACGTGGGGATACACCGCTTGAAGATGGATAGCAGAGCGAACGTTAGCATATACTTAGGAATAAGGATAAAATAATGCCACTATTTAAAACCAAAGTAAATACCCATATGTAATAACATACGTATATAAATATATTACATACCGGGAAAGGGAGCTTGATTTAGAATGCGTTAAAAACTTTAACCTGGGTTATGTAGACTTACCGTCATAATCCACTGTCACGATTCAAGTTGGGCCCCTGATCCTAACGAGCATCTCAAACCGTGGAGGTCCGGGCACCCTTCTATTTTTGTTAATCATGCACAATACTCATATAATATAGAAAAGATGTGGAAAATAAATCATTACGGAATCATGGTCATGTCTAGAGTTAAGTATATCAATATGAAAGAAAATCCATTGACATCTAAACAACATATGTTTTTGTCTACGAAATCTCTACTACATACGAAATTAACAACTGTCTAAAATTGGGACAAGACCCCCAGTTGACCTAAACCAAGATAAATAACAAGTATCTGAAAGAAATAGGTCTTCTGGAATAGAGAAAGCTCACAAACTGCACACTTCACTTCTGTTTGAAAAATTCTATGGTTTAGCAGAAACTCTAGACTTAGCCTCAAACCCTAAAATATAGGGGGTCAATACAATTGTACTGATATGCGAAACAACTCAAAATAGCATGTTTTTAGGCAAAATAGATGAGAGCATAGCGTAATAACAGTGAACATTATATAAATAAAAATACATGGGCATATTTAATAATTTCAAAGCAGTTCTTGAAAGCCTTAACTCACTCTTTGTTATTCTTCTGAGCTAATTAGTATACCCTACAATCTGTAATTCCATGGGTTATATGGAATCTGCCATTAACTCAGTGGCCAAGCCTCCAATCCAAGTGTGCCGGAAGAATTGAAGTTTTAATAAGATGGTATACCCCCTAGAAGTAGACCATGGCATCATCCTTACATAACGTCCACATTATCCCCCTTTTGAGATAATACCCGTATCGGCAACTACAGTTTCTAACGATGAGCCCATACACACAAACGCCTTCTTTGGGTAACCAATTAGCTCTCTTAAGCCTAAATTTTAATTATTCAAAATCATGCTTCATGATTTCAAAACAATCCTTACTTTTTCTATGAGGGGGCATGTCATCACCGGATTTTTCCAGACCCTGACTTGCAAGTCAATATCATATCAAATTAACAACCCATCATATTCAAAACATGCCCAAGACCACCCAAAATTTCATAATGTCACAATAGAGTCATCACATTGAAATCTCAAGAAAACTTACGCATTTATCATCTCTTTGAAAGATTCAAAACATGTGGTGGTCATGTTAATTTAATCAATCACATGCAATTCTTTTTCTCTTAAAGCAAGAATGTAGTTATAGCAAGAAACTTCCTCTCATCATATATATACCATGAGAAACACCATGAAATTGAGAAGATCACTTTCAAATCTTAAGGCATGCTTTTCAAATCATTCACCATGAATATATAAACTTTAGTTCGCAACAGGAGAGGGAATTCATACTCACGTTCTCAATCAGTATTACAAAATACATGAAATTCATATATATATATATATATAGTTATAATTTAATTTTTATGAAAAGTAATTCAAGACAACATATATTTCCATTAAAACAGTCCCATGATGCATAATCTTCGCAAACCATATTGTATATTTCATTATAAATCATAATTGGGGATTTTTAATCTTGATAAAATATTTAAACTTATGCCTAAGGTTTTTAGAATAGTCCTACATACCTTATGTTTCTTATCTTGAAGGATGAAACCTGAATGTTGATATGTTTTCTTAAGATCTTGGCTTAGGAGTTAGGGTTTTTGTGTCTTGGGAAAGGAAGGATGATTTCATTTATGGAGAATATGAATATAGGGATAAAGTGCTGTTTTGGGGCTGAAATTTGGAGTTTTGGACGTTTGGGGTCGAGGAGAAAGGACCAAAGCGACCCTTGACCCTTAATAAGCTAAAAATGTAGGGGAATAGCCCTCGCGTCGTGAACCCTAGTTGGGTCAAGCAACTTTCGCGATGCGAACCCTATTTGGGTCAAGCAGTCCTCGCGTCACGAGGCTATCATGACCCCGTACTGCCTCACATGAAAAATGGCATAACTTTTTACTCGGTTAACGGATTTTGACGAAATTAGTCTCGTTGGAAAGCTAACTCAATTATCTACAATTTGGTGGGTCATAATCTGCAAAATTCAATATATACAAAAAGTTATACTCGTTCAAAGATGATCCTTGTAGAATCAAATTCCAAACTTTAGGCGAAGCAAAGGATCTTAGCTCAACTTAGATCTAAATGATTTCTATGAACATTTTTAACCTCATGAGCACTTCATACCCTAGGATAATTATCATGACACAAGTATTCACAAAAAGCATGGGATTAGAGTTTACGAATGTAGGAATGATGGTTTGATTTCTTGCTAAAAAATACAAGTGTTACATTATCTCCCCCTTGGGATCATTCATCCTCGAATGATGATTCAGGACGCAAAAAGTCACGATTTCAAGAACTACATGAAAAGAAAGGAGTAGTATATAATTCGTACCTTCCATATCATCATCCACAGTTTCAAAGAGGTTTGGGTATCTAGTTCGCATGTTATTTTCTGACTCCTAAGTAGCTTCCTCAACTTTTTGATTCTTCCACAACACCTGAATTAAAGCTATCGCCTTAATTCTCAGCTTCCAAACTTGGCAATCCAAAATGCCAATGAGTTCTTTTTCCTATGACAAGGAGTCTTTCACATTGATATCCTCTACAGGCAACACTAAGGAATATCTCCAATGCACTTCTTCAACATGGAGACATGAAAAACGAGATGAATGGAAGCCAAACTCGCAGGCAAATGTAATTCATAGGCCACCATACCTATTCTCCTCATAATATGGTATGGTACTATATAATAAAGACTAAGCTTCCTTTTCTTCCCAAATCGCATGACCTCCTTCATAGTAGAGACCTTTAGGAACACCAAATCATCTACCTCAAACTATAAATCTCTTCTCTGAACATCGGCATAGGATTTCTGGCGATCTGAGCTGTCTTGAGTCGTTCTCTAATGATCTACACATTCTCCATTGCCTGATGAACAAGATTAGGCCCAAATAACTGCTTTTTACCCCCTTCATACCACCCAAATGGTCTACATCTTCTCTCATAAAGTGCTTTAAAAAGAGCTATCTTAATGCTGTCATGGTAGCTATTATTGTAGGTGAACTCTATCAATAGTAAATAATTTACCAAACTACCCTTGAAGTTAATTACACAGGACCTCAACATATCCTCTAGGATCTGGATAGTGCGTTCAGCTTGCCCATCCGTCTGGGGTGGAATGCAGTATTAAGGTTCACTTGGGTACCAAAACCCCTCTGGAATGACCGCCAAAACTACAAAGAGAATTGCATACCTCGATCGGATATAATGCATACCGGTGCCCCATGCAACCAAACTATTTCCTCAATGTATAGCTTGGCATAATTATCTCCAGAATAGTTAGTCCTCACAAGTAGAAAGTAAGCTGACTTGGTCATCCGATCTACAATTACCCAAATAGAGTCATATTAGTTCTAGGACCTTGGAAGCCCTGTGATGAAATTCATATTGATCATCTCCTACTTCCACATAGGCAAGGTTGTCTCTTGAGAAGTACCACTTGGCCTCAAGTGTTCCACTTTGACTTGTTGACAATTTAAATACTTAGAAATAAAATTAGCAACATCACATTTCAAATTGTTCCACCAATATATTACTTTAAGGTCATGATACATTTTAGTAGAGCCTAGGTGAACAATATACCTCTAAATGTGAGCTTCATCGAGGATCTTTTCCAATAACCCATCCATATCTGGTACACATGATATACCTTGATATCTTAATACACCATCACCGCCAATTTTAAAAGATATCACCTTCTGTTAACCCACATCTTTCTTAATTTACATTAAAATGAGGTCTATGTCCTGTTTTTTCTTCACTTCAAGACATAGGGAAAAATTAGCTATTTCATGCATAACTACTCCTCCATCTTCGGAATCCAGAAGTCGCATCCCTAGATTTTCAAGCCTGTGAATGTCTTTCACCATCTCTCTCTATCTTTCCTCAATATAAGAAAGACTGCCCATAGATAATCTGCTGAGGGGGTCGGCCACCCTATTTGCCTTGCCCGAATAATAGTGCAGGCTTATGTCCTAATCCTTCAACAGTTCCAACTAATGCCTCTGCCTGAAATTTAATTCTTTCTATGAGAAAACATACTGTAAACTTTTGTGGTCAGTTAATATATCAACATGTACCCCATAAAGATAGTGTTACCAAATTTTTAGTGAAAATACCACAACCTCTAACTCTAACTCATGGGTGGGGTAATTTCGCTCATGCACCTTCAACTGTCTGGATGTATAAGCTACCACTTTGCCATGCTGCATAAGTACACACCCAAGTCCCACCTGGGATGTATCATAGTATACAACAAAACCCTCTGCACCCTCAGGTAGGGTCAAAATAAGTGCAATAGTCAACTTATCTTTCAATTTGTCGAAGATATTCTCACGGGAGTCAGACCACACAAATTTAACCTTTTCTATGTCAACATGGTAAGTGGAGCAGCTATGGAAGAAAAAATCTCTACGAACCTTCTGTAATACCCCGCCAAACCCAAGAAACTCTGAATATCGATTGGAGTCATAGGTCTGGGCCATTTTCTCACTGCCTCAATCTTTTGGGGATCAACTTTAATTCCCTCACTAGACACAATATGCCCCAAGAAAGCGATAACATTAAGCCAGAATTCACACTTGGAAAATTTTGCACATAGACTATGATCCTTGAGGGTCTGAAGGATGATTTGGAGGTGACTGACGTGCTCCTCCTCAATGTTAGAATAAAACAAAATTTCATCAATGTAAACTATGAGAAACATATTTAGAAACAGGCGGAACACCCTATTCATTAGGTCCATAAAGGCTGCAGGGGCGTTAGTCAATCCAAAGGATATCACTAAGAATTCATAATGGCCATATCGGGTTCGGAAAGCTATTTTGGGAATATTAACCTCTCTAACCTTCAATTGATGATACCCCAAACGAATGTCTATCTTTGAAAAACACTTAGCACCCTGAAGTTGGTTAAAGAGATCATCAATTCTAGGAAGGGGATATTTGCTTTTGACAGTGACCTTATTTAACTGATGATAGTCTATACGCATATGGAGGAACCTTCTTTCTTATCACGAAGAGTACAGGTGCACCCCAGTGAGAAATACTAGGATGGATAAAGACCTTGTCAAGAAGATCTTTTAACTACTCTTTCAACTCTTTCAATTCTGCAAGAGCCATTTTGTATGGCAGAATAGAGATAGGACAGGTATCAGGCAATAAATCAATACAAAAATCTATCTCCCTATCCGGTGGTATTCCTGGGAGATCATTGGGAAAAACTTCTAGAAATTCATTAACAATAGGTACAAACTGGAGGGAAGGACTTTGAATATTAGAATCTCTTACCCGAATCAGATGATACAATAACCCGTAGATATAAGTTTGCGGGCTCTGAGATAGGAGATGAATTTCCCTTTAGGTGCTAAAGAATACCCCTCCCACTCCACAACTGGTTCATTTAAAAAATAGAAAGTGACCTTCCTGGTTTTACAGTCTAATGTGGCATAGCATGAATAAAGCCAATCCATCCCTAGGATAGCATCAAAATCAACTATATCAAGCTCTTCAAGGTCTGTTACAGTTTCACGATCACAGAAAGAAACCATATAATTTTTATACACCCTTCAAGCTATAATGGAGTCACCAATAGGGGTAGAAACAGAGAAAGGTTCCGCAATATTTTCAGGTTTAAATCCAAAACTAACTGCCACAAATGGGGTCATATAAGACAAGGTAGACTCAGGATCAAGTAACACATAAACATCACGGGAGAAAATTTATAATGTACCCATGACTACATCTGGTGAAGCCTTTGCCTCCTGGCGGTTAGACAAGGCATACAATCTGTTGCGACTGCCCCCAGTAGCGGTAGTAGTACCCTTGGGAGGTGGTGGTGGCACTGAAGAATTAGCTTAGGACTTAGTACCACCTATGTTACCTCCCATTATCGGGTAATCCCTTTTAAAGTAACCCATCTGACCACAAGTATAACATACATGCTCATCATAGATACTCCTTCCTAGATGGTTCTTCCCACAGATACTACAACGAGAATATTACCTATATGACTGAGTCACACTCTTTTGTGACTGAGTGCCCTGCACTCTCGGCCCATGGAAAACCTTGAAATTCTAAGACCGCTGGAGGTTTGGGTGCTGGCTATAGGCTAAGCATTGCTCCAAAACTTTTTCTTCGGCCACCTATTACCCCGATTACCATTTTGATGCTGACGTTCTGGTCTGGCCTTCTTGGCCTGTCTATTTTTCTCCTTTGCTTCAGCTACTCACTTTTTCTGATCCTCAACCTACTGCATATGAACGGACAACATAGATAAGTCCATATCTCTGTTTAACATTGCCCTTTTGCACTCAAACAACAAGTCATTCGAAAGACCGAATGCAAACTTCCTCATATGGGCCCTCATGTTTCCTACCAATTTCGGAGTATAACAGGATAGTTGATTTAATTTTAGGGTGTACTCCTTGACGCTCATCTTCCCTTGTTTCAAATTCATAAACTCTTCAGCCTTGGACTCCCTCAACTCCTGGGGAAAGAATTGGTTCAGGAAAGCTTCCATAAATTTGCCCCATATGGAAAGCTCAACTTTTCACCCCTCGAATCTTCCCACTCATTGTACCACTGATTTGCTACCTTCTTAAGTTGATAAGTCAATAGTTCAACCCCTTTCACATCATCCACATGTATCACTAGAAAAATTTTCTCCATCTCTTTCCACAAACTCTTGTGGATCCTATTCCATATTTAAATCCATAACTTAGGCGGGGTCAACCTCATAAACTGACCCACCCATGTAGTCTCGAATGCACCAGACGCAGACCCAATAACCTTTGACTTTCGAGTCTGTGAATCCATCAACTGTGTGATCATATGCATCAATTGTCTGAACTTAACATTTGATATTTTTCTATGGAGAGGTTGGGTATGGTTAGTCCCAGACCGGGGAGCCCTAGGTGCCCTTGATGGACTGATATGAATAGGAGGGACTCCCGGAGCAGTAACAATTTCAGGAGTGTGAGCCCTATATATATCCTCATCCCATGGATTGGACGAACATCTTCAATTTGGGTGTTTTGTTCGTTGGAGTGACGTGGAGGCAGGATAGCATTTCTGAAATACAAGAGACTATTGATTAGAGGACATTCAGACTCTACAACATGAACTAAATCACAATAAAGGGAGACATTCCTAAGCATCTAGTAGCCTCCTACTTATAAGTATGGCGCGCTACACACCCATAAATAAGACTCTACCCAATGCAATTTCGTAGATGCCCTAGGACCATGAACCATGCTCTGATACGAAGTTTGTCACAACCCAAAATGGGGCCCTAATCATAATAAGCATCCCGAACCGTGGCGGCCTGGGTGCCATTCTATTTTTGGTAATCATGCATAATAATCATATAATAAGGAAAAGATGCAGAAAATAAATCATTACAGAATCATGGTCATGTCCTGAGTTAAGTATATCAATATGAAAGAAAATCCATCGACATCTAAACAATATCTATTTTTGTCTGCAAAATCTCTACTACATACGAAATTAACAACTGTTTGAAATTGGGACAAGACCCCGAGTGGACCTAAACCAATATAAATAACAAGTATCAGAAAGAAATAGGCCTTCCAGAATAGAGAAGGCTCACTAAACTGCATACTTTACTTCAGTCCAAAATAATTCTATGGCTTAGCAGGACCTCTAGATTGAGCCTTAGACCCTAAAAGGGGGTCAATACAATTGTACTGGTATGTGAAACAACTTAAAATAACATGTTTTTATACAAAATAGATGAGAGCATAGCATAATAACAGTGAACATTATGTAAATAAAAATACATGGGCATATTTAATAATTTCAAAGCAGTTCTTGAAAGCCTTGACTCAGTCTTTGTTATTCTTCTGAGCTAATTAGTACACTCTACAATCTATAATTTTGTGGGCTATATGAAATCTGCCATTGACTCGGCGGCCAAGCCTTCAAACCAAGTGTGCCACAAAAAGTGAAGTTTTAATAAGATGGAATGCCCCCTTACAAGTATACCATGGTATCACCCTTACATGACGTCCCACATTCTCCTCCTTTCGGGATAATACCCGTACCAGAAACTACGATTTCCAACGATGAGCCCTTACACTCAAAATCCTTCTTTGGGTAACCAATTAGCTCTCTTAAGCCTAAATTTTAATTATTAAAAATCATGCTTCATACTGTCAAAACAATCCTTACTTTTTCTATGAGGGGGATGTCATCATTAGGAATCGTCAAACCCTGACTTGCAAGTCAATTTCATATATAATTCACAGCCCATCATATTCAAAACATGCACAATACCACCCAAAATTTCATAACGTCACAATAGATTTATCACAATGAAATCTCAAGAAAACTTACGCATTTATCATCTCTTTGCAAGATTCAAAACATGTGGTGGTCATGTTAATTTAATCAATCACATGCAATTCTTTTTCTTTTAAAGCAAGAATATAGTTATAGCAAGAAACTTCCTCTCATCATATATAAACCATGAGAAACACCATGAAATTGAGAAGATCACTTTCAAATCTTAAGGCATGCTTTTCAAATCATTCACCATGAAAATATAAACTTTAGTTCGCAATAGGAGAGGGAATTCATACTCACGCTCTCAATCAGTATTACAAAATACATGAAATTCATATATATATATATGTATATAGTTATAATTTCATTTTTATGAAAAGTAATTCAAGACAACATATATTTCCATTAAAACAGTCCCATGATGCATAATCTTCAAAAATCATATCGTATACTTCATTATAAATCATAATTGGGGATTTTTAATCTTGATAAAACATTTAAACTTATGCCCAAGGTTTTTATAATAGTCCCATATACCTTAAGTTTCTTATCTTGAAGGATGAAACCCGAATGTTGATCTATTTTCTTAAGATCTTCGCTTAGGAGTTATGAAAGGAAGGACGATTACAATTTAGGGCTAAAGTGCTGTTTTGGGGGTGAAATTTGGTGTTTTGGACGTTTGGGTTCGAGGGGAAAGGGACAAAGTGACCCTTGAACCTTATGAAGCTAAAAATATAGGGGAATAGCCCCCGCATCGTGACCCCTAGTTGGGTCAAGTAGCCCTCACGGTGCGACCTCTATTTGGGTCAAGCAACCCTTGCAACGTGGGGCTATGCGACCCCTTACTGCCTCACACAGAAAATGGTATAACTTTTCACTCGATTAACAAATTTTCTCAAAATTAGTATCGTTAGAAAGCTAACTCAAATATATATAATTTTGTGGGTCTTAATCTGCCAAATTCTGTATATACAAAAAGTTATACTTGTTCAAAGATGACATTTGTAGAATCAAATTCCAAACTTTGGGCGAATCAAAGGATCTTAGCTCAACTTAGCTCTAAATGATTTCTATAAACATTTTTATCTTCATGAGCATTTCACAGCCTAGGATAATTATCATGACACATGTATTCAAAATAAATCATGGGATTAGAGTTTACGAACATAGGAACAATGGTTCAATATCTAGCTCAAAAATATGGGGTGTTACATCCAGCCACGGGCTATATGGGTCCAGTGTTACCCCTGGATGGTCCCCAATGCATGTAGCTACATGTATCGAAGATATCATAGGGGCCGGGGATTCCCGTGTACCCTTCGTCCTCTATGATGCATATGTATAAGTATAAACTAGGGGGATTCCCATATAGCCCACAATCATATGGTTACCAAGACCAACCCTTATGTCGGCATACATGAGTTGCTAATGTCCGTCCATAGGACTCATACCTTCACGGTTAGATATCACAATCTACCATTATTGGCTAATTAAAACATTTAGCACATAACTAAACCACCAATTCTAGGACTCAATTATCAAAGCATTATGAAGTGGTATCATCGTATCGACTATAGCTTGCAAGCAATGTCATTATCCAACACTGAGGGGATTCCCATGTACCCCACAAGATTTCAAATCAATCCAAAGCAATGGACACTAAGACCTTTCCAAACCATTTAGAACTAATCGAACCAATTTAATTTCCATTACCATAATATGAAATGCAAAGGTTTCAAGAAAAGTCAAACTATGCGACAAAATCATTCTCATTTGCATTATGGCAAACATATTGAGGGCATATACTTTCCAAAATCAAAACAAGTATCAATAGAACATTCCCATGAAACCACATCTTTAAATCATAATTATAATATTAAAAACCATAAGAAAAACATGGGAAAACATTATCCAACCATGAACAACCAAAACCCCCAACATATATTTCAAAACCCCAAACAAACCCCACAATAGTACTATGAAAAACATTCATTAAAACATGATTTTAGTTGAACTAACAATGAGGGAGGAGTAACATGCCTTAGACACCAAGGAAGATGGAGAGAATCCCTCTTGAAAGCCTAAAATTGATTGACTTAAAGAAACCCTAGCTTTTTATTGAACAAAGATCTTGAGAGAGATTTGAGAGAGTTTAGAGAGTGTTTGATTTAGCATCATAGGTTAATGAAGCCTCCAAAGGTGTTTTAGGTTGTGAGGTCAAAATAAGTTAAAAGGGTAAATATCCATAATACCCCTAACTTAAATGGTAAAACCCCCACAGGTGGGTACAATTGGAACCCTCAACTCGTAACCACATCATATGAGTGGTACCCTCAAATCGTCACCTGATCAGAAAGTTGGACACCATATTTTGTCCAACATACGAATCCCTCGCCTAAATTGTATCATCATGATACGACTAGTACTATTCCAGTCGTACCCTAGGCAAAACATCAAAGGCTAAACACTAGACAACATACAATTTTGACCCTACCTCTCATCACTTGAACATACGACTCATATAAAGTCTTCTCATACCAAGGATAGTACTTGGACAACATCTCACTGAATAATATACTACTAGGGTCCCTAGACCCGTACCCACACAATACGACCCATATGGTTGGTCGTTACAAAAATAGTGAGCTCAAAGCTCAGGAAATTTTTAAGGGCCAAAACCCAAGGTGTTTCACATGTACAAGTACAACTATGCTTTTATTATTTACTTTAACTCCTAACGTATGATATACATATCTATATATATTGTCGCATAAGGGCTTCAAGTATAGAAACTTCTGATAATATGGAAGTATCATGGAAAATTAACACAAAAAGGGAAGATAGATACTTATAAACTTGATAGTAGAACGAACGAATGATATGTATGGTAATATAGAGATTCCACTCTCATATTTCATGAGAATTTTATTGACATCAAATGGGAAGGATTATATGACGTAGGGTGGTGCCTTAGCAGTGAGGAAAGGTTTAGCTTAAAATACCTTAGTGCTTTAGTAACTATGATAGTAATTCGAGCCCCAATTAATTCAACCGATGGGAGTATAGCTTTTATCCTTCCAACCACCAACTTTCTCTACCAAATAGGCAATTAATTAGCTATAAATATAGCATGCACGACCATCAATAACCCATAGGAACATTTAAAAATTCATTTCAATACTCCTCACTTATGGCCAAAATTAATCGCACTTATTAACAAAAGTCCAGAGTAAATTCTAACTTTTTCTACTTATGCCATTCAACACTAAATCCACCCAATAGATAGGAATCCCTAAATTTCCTCTTTTATCAAAATTTCTCATGACCCCTTTCAAAGATTAGAGCGAAGATTCAAATTAAACATCCGTAAAATACTTATTCATATTAAATTCGAGAGAAGGGGCAGAGAATTTACCTCTTACAATTCAATTCCAATTATAACTTTTACAAATCTACTTTTTTGAAATCGCCTGAGGTTGCCACAAAATTCCTTCGCTTATATGCTCCTTAAGTCCACGGGCATCCCTTCTCTAATATATTTTCTTTCTTTCACTAATTTTTCCTTTGTTGTTGATGCCACGAATGGAAAGGAAAACAAAGGAGAAAGTGACGAATTGTTCTTGGAATTACTTCAGTGAACTGTCTCCTTTTCCTTTTTATAATTTAACCCTTTCTTAAGGGAATTATTATAAAATAAAATTAAAAAAGAAAAGAAAAAAATATGGTCCCCACCTACCTTTATTATTACTAATAACCATAGAAAATATATATGGAGATATCATTTAATTATTTTATCCATATTGGCATCCAACAATAGGATAAATAATTTCACATGCACCACTCTTCATAACCTTAGTGTCATGGTTTTTTTTTATAATATTAACTTTGATTTTAAAAAATGTTTTTTTTTGAGATGCAACAATAACCTGAAAAGTCATTACAATATTCACTACTAAAGGAACTTTCATCCGCGAAAGTTAAAGGATTGTGATCTAACTGAAGTCTCAAACAAGTAAGTATACTGTGTCTATATCTCGCTCTTAATCTCCCAAGTGGCCTCGTCCACTTGACAGTGTTCCCACTGAACCTTAACTACAAGAATCTTCCGAGTGCACAACCATCTAACATCACTATCCAAAATGAGCATGGGCTCATCCACGGGTTTTAACCACTCATCCATCTGGACTGAGTCCTATCTAAGCACCTGAGATAGATCGAGAATGTATCACTACAACATGGAAACATGGAAAACTGAACGATCAACAAAAAATTTTAGAGGTAAATCTAACTCATAAGCTACCTCACCAACTGTGCGAAGAATCTCAAAAGTTCCATTGTATCTATGACTGAGCTTACCCTTCCTCCTGGACCTCATCACACCCATCATGGGCGATACAAGAAGAAATACACCAACTCTAAATCTTAAAGCACTGAGCCTATGATCTGTATAGGCCTTCTGCCTAGTCTGAGTTATTCTTAACCTTTCCTAAATCTCCCTGACTCTATCCAATGACTCCTAAAGCAAATCAGTACCATGGGGTATAACCTCAAAAGTCTTAAACTATCCAATCGAGAACGATATCTCATACCATACAAAGCCTCAAAAGGTACCATCTTAATACTCGAATAATAACTATTGTTATAAGTGAAGTCTGCCAAGGATAAGTAATCTTCCCAATGAACTCCCAAATCCATAACACAGGCTCGGAGTAAATCCTCAAACACTTGAGTAGTTTGCTCGAATTGACCATCTATGTGACGATGAAAAGTTGTAATCAGATCTACCTGAGTACCCATCTCTTTCTAAAAAGCTCTCCAAAAGCTAAAAGTGAACATGGAGCTTTGGTCTGAAATGATAGATATAGGCACACCATGCAAACGAACTATATCACAAACATAGATGCGGACTAACCTTTCAATACTAAATGACATCTGAATGGCAATGAAATATGTTGACTTGGTCAACCAATGTATGATGACCTAAGTACCATCAGAACCATAAGAAGAACAAGGCAAACCACTAACAAAATCTATGGTAATACACAAACATTTCCACTCGGGAATAGGCAATCTCTGAATCAATCCACTAGGTCATTGATGCTCGATCTTTACCTGTTGACAACATTGGCAATAAGCTACAAAATGTGCCACATCTCTCTTCATGCCACTCTACCAATAGTGCTATCTCAAATCTCTGTACATCTTAGTTATGCTCGAATAAATATCATATCTAGGGTTATGAGCCTCACGCAAAATCAGCTGAATCAAGTCATTAATCCTTGAAACATAAATGCGTCCATCTAATCTCAAAACACCCTATGAATTTATGGTAATCCTCTTGGACTTACCGCTCAACACATGATCACAAAGGAAGTAAAGCTTACTATCCTCAAACTGATGATCCCAAATCTACTCAAAAAGCAAAGACCTCACTTTAACACTAGCAAGAATCCTCTTAGGGTCTGAAATATCAAGATGAATCATCAAGTTGGCTACGAACTGAATATCCCATGCCAACAACCTCTAAGAAACTGAAATACAAGCCAAGCTACCCATACTCGCTGCCTTTCGACTTAAGGCATCTACTACCCAAGTCTGGAGATCGACTGTCACGACCCAAGGCTACCCTCAAGTTGCAACAATGGTACTTACGATTACAGGCGACCACGAGCTAACTCATGTGCTGGTACTTGCTGAGAGCAATGAATAGAATAATAATAATGGATATGTGAGAAAAACAACTAATATAGCCACAAAATCTGAATACTGAAAATACGAATGAATTCATAAGTCTGAAACATCCAATAAAAAAGATAATATTATCTATCTGTCTAACTGACTGTTTGAACATCTAAAAAGCTTCTAACTGACTGAGGAATTGATAGGACAAGCCCCTGACTAACTCTGACTGACTGAAAATATGGAACTACTACAAAAACTGAAATAATCAATCCTATCCTCAATGGATGAGGAATCACCACTACTGCTGCTGGCTACCCTAAACTGTCTAATCGTGGTCAGGATATTGTGTGTTCGAACCTATGATATGAGACATTATAGCACAAAAAAGAGTGAGCATTCAGTACTTTGAATTTACTAGTATGTGAGATGAGGTTAGGCTAATATACAAGGGGTACTGTGCATATAAAATAAGGTCTAACTGAATAGCATGAGCTAACTGAACATGAATACATAAAAACTGTGACATCTAAGAATGCAAGACCAAGTATAAATCAATAATCTAAACTAAGTCTGAAATCTGAAAGACTGTAAACAGTATACCTAAATAACTGAAAGTCTGTACACTCGGTCAAGAAAACCTGAATTGAGAATACACTAGCATACTGTACTGAGACTTTAGGAGGTATCATGTAGTAAATATGTCCCAATCTGATCTAATCGGGGTCTAACCTATAACCCCAATTACAATGGTGTTAGTACCATGCCACGGGTACTAACGCTGGTTGTGTAGATCTACCATACTGATGTCCCAAAGGACTAATGAGTCACCCTCAACTGGCAGGTGCTATAATGAGATATGTGTTACCCTTAACTGGTAAGTAAACACCTTGTCAACTCTTAACTGGTAGATTGACATCTCTAACCTACGCTGGCTAAGTAGTTCTGAAACTTAGGGACTGCTACTAAAGGTCACATCCTCTACTGAGTAAATGGTAAATATTCATGGTTTAACTGAAATCATTACTTGAAAGATCTAAAATCATGTAAAACACTTAGGTATCGGGTGTTGATAACTCACCAGCACTAAAAAATCATTGAATGTAATAACAAGCTTAAACTGTAGTAAAGAATCATGGTTCAAAACCCATATGCATAGACATTTCATCAAACATGTAGGGATCATGTATTTAACATGGGGATACTTGCTAAGAATCATAAAGTTAGGATTCATCATAAAATTCACTTGAATAAAGTATAGGAAACTCAAATTCATAGCATAAGGACTTCAAAATCTTGCATGGGATCACATATGGACTGAATTGCATTTCAATTACCATGGAAACATGAATTAAACCCATATTAAGCCATACAAACTACAATAATGTTAGAAAAATTCCATCTTTAATTTAAAAGAGGGTTTTTGGGATCCATGGGTGAAAGAAACCCATGAATAAACATCCCACATACCATAAATCCTTTAACTTAAAAGAAAACACCGATCTTGATGCTTTTTTGAAGGGTCTTAAACTTGGGGAACTTGAATTCGTTATTTTTTAGGAAGAAAAAAATTGAATTTGTGATCTTAGAGAAAAGGGAAGGGTTTTCTTAAGAGGGATTTGGAGAAGAAGAGCAAATAATACCCTAAATGATGTACCAATACGTGTTATGAAAGATTTGGGTTGAGGGGAAAGGACCCAATTGCCCCTTACTCAATTAAATTCATAATTGCGCATGATGAGCTTACTGTGACATGGCCTAATTGTGATGGTGTATTTCACTCACCGCGACAAGGTATGCATAAAAAAAGGAACATCACCATGACGTAGGCCTATCGCATTGACTTGCTGGATTTGTGATCCAAACATAACCCAAACCTCACCTAAAAAATTTGAAACTTCTATGAGACATGCTCATTACACCCTTGAACATGAATTAACTCAAAAAACAACATCTCAAGGTTGGGACAGCCAAATTAAAAATCCTCAAAGTTTAGAGGACTTAAAAATGACTAAGTCCCCAACACTTAAGTGAAATTTTTAGGCCTTAAGCCCATTATGCATGCATCTAAAAGCTGAACTGAGCTAAGAATAATATGGGGCATTACAATATCTCCCCCTTGGGAATATTAATCCTCAAATAAGAGTGGTTAGATTGAGAGTACTGAACTAAGGTTACTAAGATCACCTACTGAATATGCATGACTGGTAACATGAATACATAACCGAGTCTAAAACATGTAAATGTATGTAATAATATGAGAATAATTATATAGCTGTTATTGAGAATGGGAAAGAGTCTATCTAAGGAGAACTGTTCTCTCAAGCTAAGTCTGGGCTTGCGGAGAAAATATGCGGGTACTTGGTACGCATATCTGCTTTTGCTTCCCAAGTAGCTCTCTTAACAGACTAATTCCTCCATAGAACTTTAACCAAGGGAACTTCTTTGTTCCTTAATCTACGATTTTGATGATCTAGTACCTCAACTCAAACTTCTTCGAAAAAAAGGTCATCCTGAACACCTGAACTTACTAAAGGAATAATAGCAGCTAAATCTCTAATACATTTCTTTGGCAAAGAAACATGAAAAACTGGATGCACTGATGCTAAATCTGCTGGCAACTCAAGCTCATAAGCTACCTTTCTAAAATGGTTCAAGATTCTATAGGGGACAACATAGCGGGGACTGAGCTTTCTCTTCTTGCCAAATCTCTTCACTCCCTTCATGGGTGAGATTTTTAAATATACTAAGTCACCAACGTCAAACTCAAAGTCTCTCTTTCTTACATCTGCATAAGAATTTTGGCGACTTTAGGCTATCTTCAACCTCTTCAAAATTAACTGAAATTTCTCCATCCCCTCAAACACTGAATCTGGCCCAATCAAAGTAACTTTACCTGCTTTAATCTAACCAATATAAGACCTATATTTACTCTCATAGAGAGCCTCAAACAGAGCCATTTGAATACTGGAGTGATAGTTGTTATTGTAGGCAAACTCAATCTAGGGTAAGTGGTCATTCCAACTACCTTGAAAATTAATAACACCAGCTCTCAATATGTCCTCTAAGGTTTAAATGGTCCTCTCTGCTTGACCATCAGTTTAAGACTAAAAAGTGGTACTGAGATGAACTTGGGTACTAAGACCCTTCTGAAAAACCTTCTAAAAGTGAGAGATAAACTGAGTACCTCTATGTTATATGATAGATAATGAAACTCCATGACATTTAACTATGTAATGCCTCAAGATCCCATCCCAAGATGTCACGCGGTGCTTAAGGCCACACGTGGCCTCAAGCTAACCCTCTGAGCCTGTCATCACTTCTATAACTCACTATGACAATAATCAAGCTATAATAAGAAAGAATAATCATGTCATGAACATACTGGAATACGAAGAAATACTATCCTGTACAATTAAAATACCGAAGTTCTGTACATACTGGTACTCTAGTCTGACAAAGCCTCTACTACATAAGACTAAGGAGCCATTGGGACAAATCCCCAACTGACTCGTACTGAACTGGAAATAAACCACTATCTACTATCAAGAAAAAAATCAGGAACATAGGTCCTCGAACTATGAGGACTCACCAACTATACAAATGTAGATGGAGGTACTCGAAGATCACTGTCGCTGTTGAGACTGAGCACCTGAGCCTATATCACGAGAAAATATAGAACACAAAAGAGTATGAGAATCAGTACTTGGGAATGTATTTAGTATGTGGTGGTACAGGCAATATTTAAATAATATCATAAATGTATAAGAAAATCATGCATGCTGATAATAATGACTCTCATCGCTTGAGTTACCTAAAACATATTTTCCATAAATCATCAATAATAACACATGCTTCATAAATCTCATAAACCATTGGAATCAACTTAAACTCTTTGACTCATGACTTAGAGTGACTTAGTAACTCATGGAACTTGGACTATTATGGACTTGGGAGTTTCTTAAAACCGACATAAACCATGTGAGCTTACATGGAGTCCAACGTCTTACCCACATTGGGGAGAGCTGTTCTATCCTTGCCATCAGAGTAGAACCTTAACTTTAGCGATTACTGTCTTGGCCTTTAGCCCTTAATATTAATCCTACGGTGGCACTTAGTTTTGGGGAAGTAGGATGTGCTGAACCCACACTTCCAGCTCAGTGCTAAATACTACTCCCAGACTTAAGCTCAGAACGCGTTAGGAAATCTACCTTAATCAACTCAAGGGTCTATCATAAAGACCAAAATGTAAATATATATCTCATTTGTAAATCATAATCAACTTGTCGATTCTTAACTCGACTCAATCTCAAAATAATCTTTCTCATCATCAAGTACACTTGCTTATCAAATCATATCAAGTATCAAAATCTTCAAGAAAATATCATAGAACTCGTTCTTGACTCTCAAGATCAGTATCAATATATATTCAATAGACAAACTTCTCATGGAAAACCATAAATCATGACACTTATCATAAATCTCTTAGAAATCATCATTTCATGATAGCAATATACAACTCATGGCATAAATTCTTAATTTAAGAAATAAGACAATTAAGTAGTCATATATGTCAATCTTGTATAGCTCAAATCTCATAAATCCTTGATAAATTAATTTGGGTGTAAACCCACTTTGCAAAAAAAAAAACATGAAATTTAATAGAAATTAAATCTTTGGACATAAGAACGAAAGAAATGTTCTTGTTCAAAACCCCACATACCTTAATCTTTGAAATTGGATAAACTTTAGTGCTTGAGACTTTATCCACACTTGAAATAAATAATTCTTGAAGCCCACACTATGAGGAACTTGGTTCTTGAAGAAATTTTGAAGATTTATGGATGATTCTTGGAAGATTTATGTTCTTGATAAAACCCTAGATATATTATCTCAAGAGAATTGGAAGAAAAAATGATGGAATTAGGGTTTAGATGAGGATTCTCATATATATAGAGGCCTCCAAAAATGGAAAATGACCAAAATACCCTTGCAAAAATCATCCATCAATTGCTAAAAAAAATAGCCGACGACATTCGTGACAAGCCGTCAGGCCCGTGATAGGCCATCAAAAATTGTCGTCACAAAAAAGGTGGATTTTGTGATTTTCTGCCTTAAGGTGACGACATTTTGTCACGGGCCATCAAGCTTGTGACAAGTTGTCACAAAAGGTCGTCACGGATTTTTCAGGCTGACATGCTGGAGTAAAATAAGCATAACTCTTTGCTCCGAAATCAGATTTTGACAAAATGGGTATAGTTGGAAAGATAATTCAATTATCTATATTTTGGTAGGTCATAAGCTCAATAATTAGTAGTACAACAGGAGATATACTAATTTGAAGTTGACTATTCCAAAATCCTTCTCAAGAATTCAATTGGTAAAGAATGTTTTGATTTGCCCAATCGTTAGGACATCTTTAAAGCCTTAAGACACATCACCCTTGGCATAATCGGGTGTGCCAAGTCACATTTGGAAATTCTCTTTCAAAACTATTTTTGACTCTTTCAACTGATCTGTGAACAGAGATTCTGACTAAGGAATTCTGTTTACCGTGGGGAAGGTATTAGGCACCCCTCGATCCCGTGATTCGACCACGGTCGCTTGATGGAGCGTATCGGCTAATTTTGACATTAAGAATGTATAAACTACATCAAACACATAAATCAAGAAACAAACACATCAAACAGTAATATAAAACCAAAATAATAATGTCCAGTCCAATTATATAGTCCAAAAAAGAAAAATACAAAAAAATATGAATCTTATTCTATACTAGTCCTAGACTAAGCTCCACCCCGATGCCTCGGGCCTTCGTCACGAACGTCCTCTGGGTACAAAATACTTAGGGAATTCCTAGACACATAAACATAGATACCTCAGGGCATTCCCCGGCCAAATGAATATATTTAAATTAAATACGATAAATTGGGAAACATTCAACACACACATTTAAACATTCAATGCATTAAATAACACATCACTCCTAAAATTTGCCTACCCAAACCTAAACATTTTTGCCTATCCAATTTGACATATCATCATACTTCAAATTCACTAACTTAATATTGATTCCAAATCAAACAAAACAACAAACCAACATTAATCTAAATTCATAATTTTTATCAATTTCTCAATTCCACCCCAAATTTCATTTTTCAATCAATTAATCAATTTCAATACGCAGTCCACCAATCAAGTGTCACATCCAACTTCAACATCAAATAATACACAACAAAGATTCACACATACCAAACATGTAAATCATTCATGATTACATAAAATTAAAGAGAGAGAAGATAAAATTGAACCTTTTGAGTATTTTTGAATGAATTATGAATAGAATAAAGCTTCCCGGAACCTCAAAGAATACCACAAACCAACTTTCAAATGAATTGCAACCACAGAATATTCCCAAAATACAACCCGAGAAGAAATCCATGAGCAACCCGAGAAAATAAAAAAAATCATGAGAAAACTGAAGCACCCGTGTGGTTGTAGCTTTGGGGAGCTCAGACGATGACAATATCGATGAATACTGGTCGGAATTTGGCAAAATTTCAGTGTTTTCTTATTGTGTTTGCTTCAAAATCAATGAAAACAAAGAGATTTTGGAATTTTAAGCTTGAATCGGTCAAAAGAAGATCCATAAACCCATTTTGGCAAAAAAGGTTCACTGGAAACATAGTCAAACCACCAGATTTATTCCTTCCCTTTCCCGATCTTCATCCTTCGATCCCCCCTTTTAACCAACGTGTGTGTATGCGAATATCTGGGTATGTTGTTGCTTAGGAGATAATAATAGAGTCGTAGGTATCTCGTGGAGAAGAAAGATGAATTGAGTCCCTGTGTATACATGAGTAGAGATTGTTTTTCCCTTGTCTTGTGCGTATATCCTCTCCTTTTCCCAATTCTATTCTTGTGTGTATATATTTCATGGGTTTTTTTGGTGTGTATATCAACAAAAATGGAAGAGAATATGTACTTTTTGAACCAAATAGAAAATGAGGGAGTCGATGTGTATGTAGTGGGGCCCCGTATTATGTTATGTTTTGTTTCTTTTTGGTCAAAAATAATTGTGAGGTGAGTGAGTTAATAGGTGGAGTGTTAGGTAGGTGTATAAGAAAGTGGGTAGGATTAGGTAGGGGTAGGGGATGGGTAAGGGTAGGGTAGGAAGAGTTAAAAATGAGAAAAATTTAATTTTTGGGTGGAAAAAAATTATGTGTCTACAATTATCATCCTTAACATGAGCAACACTAACCATAGATAATCTACTAAGGGCATCTACCACTATATTGGCCTTCGCCGGATGGTACAACACACTCATATCCTAATCTTTTAAGAACACAAGCCACCTTATCTAACGAGGATTTAAATCTTTCTGTGAGAATACATACTAAAAACTTTTGTGATCTATGAACACATCAACATGAACCCCATAAAGATAATGCCTCCAAATTTTTAAAACAAAAACAACAGCTGCCAACTCAAGTTCGTAGGTAGGATAATTCTTTTCATGAGGATTAAGTTGTCTATAGGCATAGGCTATAACTTACCTCTCTGAATCAATACACAACCAAGACTAACTCTGTAGGCATCACAGTAAATTACAAGCCAATCTGAACTGTTTGGTAAATCAAGACTGGGGCTGAAGTGAGTCGAGTCTTCAACTCCTGAAAAATTTTCTCACATGAATCTGACCACTGAAATTTGACTTTCTTATGAGTAAATCAATACATGGTGATGCAATAGAAGACAACCCTTCAAAAACCCATTTGTAATAGCCAGCCAAACCTAAGAAACTCCTGACATCTGACAAGGAGATAGGTCTGGGCCAGTTTCTCATTGCTTCAAACTTTTGAGGGTCAACTCAAATGCCATCACCAGAGATAATATGGCCAAGAAAAGCTATTGATCTTATCCTAAAATTGCACTTACTAAACTTGGCGAACAACTAATGGTCTTTAAGAGTCTACAATATAATTTTGAGATGGCCTGCATGATCATTTTCACTACGGGAATAGACAAGAATATCATTAATGAAAACTATGAAGAACATGTCCAAGTACTATTTGAAAACTCTATTCACCAAGTCCATGAAAGCTGAAGGGGAATTCGTTAGTCCAAAAGACATAACTAGGAATTCAAAGTGACCATACGGAGTTTTGAAAGCTATTTTTGAAATGTCACATTCTTAGACTCTGAGCTGATGATAGCCGAAACTGAGGTCTATCTTAGATAATTCAATGGAAACCTAAAGTTGGTCGAAAAAGTCATTAATATTAGGGAGTGGATACTTTTCTTGATTGTGACTTTGTTCAATTGATGGTAATTGATGCACATTCTGAGAGAACTGTCTTTCTTACGCACGAACAAAACTGGAGATCCTCATGGGGAAATATTAGGCCTGACGAATCCCTTATCTAAGAGATCTTTCAACTGTTCTTTCAATTCCCTAATCCTAGCTGGAGCCATTCTAAAGGATGAAATAAAGATAGGCTGGGTATTTAGAAGGAGATCTATTCTAAAGTCAATTTCCCTTTTGGGAGAAACTTCAAGAAGGTCTTCAGGGAACATATCTAAAAATTCCCTTACTACTGAAACTGACTCGATATTTGGAGTCTCATAACTAGAGTCGTTGACTCAAACAAGATGATAAAGATACCTCTTAGATATCATTTTTCTTACCTTAAGATAGGAAATGATCTGACCCTTAAGCACAGAGGTACTACCCCTTTATTCAATGACTGGTTCATTAGGAAACTAAAATTGAATGACTCTATTTCTGCAATCAACTAAGGTATAACAAGAGTAGAGCCAATCCATGCTGAGAATGACTTTAAAATCAGTCATCTCTAACTCTACAAGGTCCGCTGAGGTAACTCTCTAGGACACTGTAACTGGGTAGTTCCTGTATGACCGCTTGGCTATAATGTAGCTACCTACTAGAGTATACACTGAGAAAGGTTATTCTAAAGATTTAGGATTGACACCAAAATCAACTATTATACAGGGGGTTGCAAAGAAGAGTGAAGCTCCGATTTTTAATAATAAAGCATAAACATGAAGATAGAAGACATGTAACATACACATAATTATATCAGGAGAACTTTCTTGATCATGCTAGCTTTAGAGAGCATCTAACCTGTTCTGACACTGCCTACTCGTTGCGCTGGAAGTGGAACCCTGCTGAGTCAGCCGATGGGCTGGAACTGTAGAATTGTTGTACTGACCCTGATGACCAACTTTTGGGAAATCTCTGACTTTGTGGCCTGGCTTGACACACCGAAAACACATATCACTACCAACTCTACACATACCCTGATGACGCCTTCCATATTTCCCACAGAGCAGGTTAGTACAACCATTATTCACATTAACCTGGAACTTAGAGCCTAGCACCCTATCCTGACTATCTTGCCTGAACTTAGGCACTAGCTCACTAGATAAAGATAGATTTGGGGATGAGGATTTTTGATGGAACTGAGAATGGTTACCACCTTTCGATCTTGGCTGAGAAAAGTTAAAACTACCTATTCTGGCCTTTTTATTCTCTCTTTTTTTCTATTTAAGCTTATCTTCTTCAATTTACTGAGCATGAACTATAAGTCTAGATAAGTCCGTATCCTTAATCAACATGGTAGTCCTACACTCCTTAAATACACTATCATCTACACTAGACACGAACTTACTCATTCTAAACCTATTGTCTGCAACCATATTAGGAGCATATCTCGCCAACTAAATAAACTTAAGCGAGTACTCCTTCACACTCATGTTGACCTGCTTCAAATTAATAAAATCCTAAATATTAGCCTCCCTTAGCTCGAATGGGAAGAACCTGTTTAGAAAAGCCATAGCAAAGTCCTCCCTCTCAACATACCCTACATCAATACCATGGTCCTCCTTTCACTGCTTAAACAAGGTGTGAGCTACATCCTACAACTGATATTATACTCTTACTCGAAGCGGTGCCCATAATATTTATCACCCTCTAAACCATATCAAGATACTCATGTGGATTCTCTTCAGACTTGGATCCTGAAAATGAAGGGGGATTCATTTGGGGTGAAATCCAAAATCCTAGCTGCAACTGTATTTTCCACTGGATTGGATGGGGCAACAACTCATTGATTGTTCTGAGACGTTACTGAATGAGCTAAGGTAGTTAAAGTAGCTCTGAACTCAGCATTAGACATACTCATTTAGGGGATCTTCCTAAACAGCCAGAGGAGCGGGCTGGTCCCCATCCCTTCTTTTGTTATTTCTTATAGGAGGCATAGTCTGTAAATGGAATAAAGTATGAGTTATAAATAGTGTTTAAATAAAGCTCATGCTCATTCACACGACATGAATACTGAAAGAAGGGTAACTTTTCCTAAAACATATTGTAGACTCTTGTCCATAAGTGTGGCGCAATTCACACCCATGCACAACACTCTACTCAATGCAGCTTTCAGACTCCCTAGGACACTTTAAAACCATAGGCTCTGATATCAAGTTTTGTTATAACCCGAGGATACCGCCTAGTCGTGACAACGGTACTTACGATCACAGGTGTCCACAAGTTAACCCATGTGCTGGTACCTGCTGAGAGCACCGAATAAAATAATAATAATGGATATATGTGGAAAACAACTAATAAAGCCATAAAGTCTAGATACTAAAAATATGAATGAATTCACAAGTCTGAAACATTTGATAAGACTGATAAAACTGACTAACTGTCTAAATATCTAAAAAGCCTCTAATTGACTGAGGAGTTGATGGGACAAGTCCCCAATTAACTTCGACTAACTAAAAATACAAAACTACTAAAATAACTAAAATAATAAATCCTGCCCTAGATAGATGAGGATTCACCAATACTGCTGCGAGGTGTGCTGAACTGTCTAAGAATGGTTAGGAAACTGTGCATCTAAACCTATGATATGAGACATCATAGCACAAAAAAAGAGTGTGTGGTCAATATTTTGAATGTACTGGTATGTGAGATGAGGTTAGACTTATATACATGGGATATTGTGCATATGAAATAAGGATTAACTGAAAGCATGAGATAACTGAACATGAATGCATAAAAACTGTGACATCTGAGAATACAAAACCAAGCATAAATCTGTAATCTAAAATAAGTCTAAAATCTGAAAAACTATAAACTGTATAACTGAATAATTAAAAGTTTGTACACTTGGTCAAGCAAACCTGAACTGAGAATACACTGACATACTGTACTGAGGCTGTAGGAGGTATCATCTAACCGACATGCCCTAATTAGATCTAACCCGTACTGTACTGAGACTGTGGGAGGTATCATCTAACTGACATGTCCTAATTGGGTCTAACCTGTAACCCCGTTGGAAGGGTGTTAGTACCCTACCACGAGTACTAACACTGGATGTATGGATCCACTAAACTGATGTCTTGAAGGACAAATGAGTCACCTTCAACTGGCAGGTGATTTAATGAGATATGTCTTACCCTCAATTGGCAGGTAAACACATTGTCAACCCTCAACTAGCATGTTGACATCTCTATCATATGCTGACTACATAGTTATGGAACTTAGGGTTTGCTACTAAAGTTCACACCCTCTACTAGCAGGTGAGCCTCCATCCTTGGGTTCGATCCATGCTAAATCCTATGTCCAACTGAACTGACACTGGTACCGACTGAAGTTTGACTGAACACTACTAATATTGCTCAACATAATCATAACAACTGAGTAAATGGTAATACTCATAGTTTTACTAAAATCATTACTTAAAAGATCTAAAATCATGTAAAACACGTAGGTAATAAGTGTTCATAACCCACCAACACTGAAAAATCACTGAATGTAATAATAAGCTTAAAACTATAGTAAAGGATCATGGTTCAAAGCCCATACACATAAACATTTCATCAAACATGTGGGGATCACGAATTTAACATGGGAATGCTTGATAAGAATCATAAAGTAAGGATTCATCATAAAATTCACTTAAATAAAGCATGGGAAACTCAAATTAATAGCATGAGGAATTCAAAATCTTGCATGGGATCACACATGGACTGAATTTCATTTAAATTACCATGGAAACATGAATTAAACCCATCTTAAGCAATACAAACACAATAATGATAGAAAAATTCAATCTTTAATCGAAAAGAGGGTTTTTGGGATCCACGGATGAAAGAAACCCATGAATGAACATCCCACATACCTTAAATCCTTTAACTTGGAAGAAAAACATCAATCTTGATGCTTTCTTGAAGGTTCTTGAACTTGGGGAACTTGAATTGTTGATTTCTTGGGGAAAAAGGAATTGAATTTGTGATCTGGGGAAAGAAGGAGGATTTTCTTGATAGTAATTTCAAGAAGAAGGGAAAATAAAGCCCTAAATAGTGTCCCAATTCATGTTATGGATGATTTGGGTTGAGGAGAAAAGACCCAATTACCCCTTACTCAATTAAATTCATAAATGGGCATGACGATCTTACCGTGACGCGGTCTAATCGCGATGGTGCATTCCACTCACCGCAACGCGGTATTAATTACAAAGGGAACAACACCATGAAGCGGGCCTATCGTGGTGACTTGCTGGATTTGTGATCCAAACATGACCCAAATCTCATCTAAAAAATCTGAAACATCTCTGTGATATGCTCCTTACACCCTTGAACATAAATTAACTCAAAAACCAACATCTCAGTGTTGGGAAGACCAAATTAAAAATCCTCAAAGTTTAAAGGAATTAAAATTGACTAAGTTCCCAACACTTAGAGAAATTTTCAGGCCTTAAACCCTTTATGCATACAACTAGAAGCTGAACTGAGCTAAGAATAATATGGGGTATTACAACGATCCTCAAATGTTGTGCATACTTCTCTCTAGTCCTCGAATACATAAGGATGTCATTGATGAACACAATCATGAAGAAAAAGTCCTGAAAACTTGGTTCATCAAGTACATGAATGCAACTGGGACATTAGTCAAGCCAAATGACATCACCAATAACTCATAATGACCATAACGGGTACTAAAAGTTGTCTTCGGATATCCTCAGCCCAAATCCATAACTGATGGTAACTAGATCTTAAATAAAACTTAAAAAATATTGTCGCTACCTGAAGCTGGTCAAACAAATCATCAATAAGAGGTATAGGATAATAATTCTTCACCGTCAACTTATTAAGCTACCTATAATTAATACATATGTGTATGGATCCATCTTTCTTCTTTACAAACAACATTGGAACTTCTAAGGAGACACATTCGGTCTAATAAAACCTTTACCAAAAAGATCCTAAAGCTGGGAATTTAGCTCCTTAAGCTAGGCAGGAGCCATACGATAAGGTGTCATAGAAATAGGTCGGATGCTAGCTAAAGGTCAATAGTAAACTCAATCTCATGGGTAGGGGGATTACCAGGCAGGTCGATAGGGAACACATCAGGAAATTCACAAACTACAGGAAAAAAGTCAAGTGAAAGACTCTCCATACTAACTTCATAAATATAAGTGAGATAAGACTCACAAACCCTCAAAATAAGCCTCCTAGAACAACCATAATAAATAATCCCCATCGGCTCATGACTAATTGCTTCCTGCCACACAACTAGGGGTGTATCGGGCATGACTAAGGTAACGGTCTTGGAAAAATAATCCATGACCGTATGATAGTGGGATAACCAGTCCATGTCCAGAATCATATCAAAATCCACCATATCTATAATAATAAGATTAGTATGAGTATTAACATCTCTAAGAGTCACAACACATGATTTAAAAACCCAATCCACTACTAAAAAGTCATCCATGGGAGTAGATAGACGTAATGACACAGATAATAAATCCTAAGATAACTCTAATCGTAGAGCATAATAAGAAGATAAATAAAATAAGTGGATCCCAGATAAAATAAAGTAAGGCCCGACTAATGGCATGCTAAAATCATACCTGTAATAATAACATCCAAAGACTCAGCCTCGGGCCTAGCAGGTATTGCATACAACTAACCACTCCCACCACCTGACAAGGCTCCTAATCGTCCTCCTGTCCTGCCTGCCTGAGGACCTCCTCAAGTACCCTGGAAACCACCCTATATCCTTGAAAACCACCTTTTACTGAAGGATAAGCTACTATAATAGGGGGAACACTCTGAGCCAAAGGAATAATCACCGCACGACTAGGCATTCTTATGAATAGTGACCACAAGATGTATAACTATAACATGTACAGTAAGCCAAACTAGTACCAATAGGTTTGGCTGATCTGAAGTAAATAATACATCTAGAATGATCAAAAGATGAACCCCTCAAAGATTAACCACTGACCTGACTAGGGTGATCACTAGCACTAGATTAACCTTTATCAATAATCTAAAAAGTTGCCTGAATCGGTTGACTGGGCTGAGTCTGAGGCTGTTACGATGCCCGAGATGTATATCTACCATAAAAATAGCTACCTTTAAATCGAGAACCACTATGTCTCCTACCAAAACTACCCTGATGTCTAGGCTTCTTATCACTGGCCCCATGGGCCTCATGATGTATCTCCTTCATCGCATGAGTATGATCTAACACCTTAGCAAAAGACCAACCTGCAACAACCAAATTCTGAGTGGACATGGAGAGTGGAAGTGTAAACCCTCTAACAAAGTAATGGACTCTCTTATACTAAAAGTTAGAATAGAAGTAGCATGCCTAGACAACTCATGAATAAGAGCCTCATACTCTGCGACAGATATAGAGCCCTACTCCAATCTTGAAAACTGATATCTCAAATGATTCCTCATATTGTGAGGCATATCATTCTCTAAGAACATCTCGGAGAACTGAGTCCATGACAAAGGAGAAGATCTGACTGGTCTAGAATCCATATAATCTCTCCACCAATGTCGAGCAAACAAGTCTAACTAAAAGGTAGTGTAATCCACACCACGAGTCTCAACAAGGCCTAAATTATTGAGCCTATCCACATAAGCATTCAATAACTCATAAACATCCTCGCCTGGTGCACCAGAAAACCTAAGCAAAGCCAATCTCAAGAATCTACCCAACATCTTCTAATCTTGAGTAGAGATAGTAGGCTGGGAAACCATTGGCTGAGAAACTGTCGACACTAGGACCCCAACTTTGGAAGCCGCAATTGCTGTTTGTGCCCCTACCTCAGTACCACTCTAATACGTAGATTATGCACCATCAGATGGTGCAATACCAACTAATCCTAAAATTTAAACCAAACCATCTCTGAGCACTGAAGAATAAATAAACCCCAGTTCCTAGGATGGTCCCCAGCCCACCATTGGCTAGGGTGGAAGAATCTTTGGCACAAGAGCAAAAATAGAGTTTATGGAAGGCCCCCTCTCCTGGTCCCTAGATAGGGATATATCTTATAGCTATCCACGATATTTAGGTCATCGTTTAATAGGGTTAAGATAACTAGGCTCAATCTTGGGACCTTCATCTCACATCGCGGTAACACATGTCCTATCCATATATGAAAGAGTAAAATCAAAGGAATGTTCTACAAACCAACTCAGACTATTATCACAAAATAAGTGAAAGAAGTGAATAACTTCTAAAAATGTCCAATAGTCTCCCAAAGAAAGAAAATAGATGTCATCATCCGATTCACAGGACTCTACTAGACACTTGCTCTTGCATTAATAATATCAGTAAAACCTATAATATGATACTAATTTGTCATGACCTAATTTGTGAGTCATGATGACACCTACTCTATCCCACTAATAGGTAAGCCAAACTGTAACCCGGAGCTAATATAATGGGTTAAATTGGTGGAAAATGCCCAACATAGGAGAAAATCAACAACATAACTTGTAAATCAACAAGGCATTTGAAATAGATAAAAGATAGCCAACACATAGAAAATATCCCACGATTTGGTAGAGCCAGTACAAGAGCTTCTATATAAAAACTATGAATTCAAGATCAATAATATCTGTTTCGAAATAAAAGAATGAACATAAAAAGATAGAAAGAAATAGGTGAGTTTGATTCCAAGAGCTAACCCTATCTCTGGAATTAAACATAGCATGAACGTTAATCAATGATGACAACTAATACCTAGACCTGTACTAAAAATGTACAAAAGTATAGTATGAGTACAAAACCATGAGTACTTAGTAGGCATCATTGGTCGATTGATATAAATCATGATATAAGTATGATAAAATGCGAGATAACATAACTAAGTCAAGGTAGAGACAAACCTGAATTGACTCTAACATCATTGTGCATAAATAAGTATATAAATTGGAATAATACAATAACATACAAAATCAACGCATGCAATCATAAGTACATATTTTCCCCCATAAGACAATTAGTGTAAAAAAGTAAATAATCAATCGCAAGCCCCCATAAGCCTGAAAGGTAGAAATAAGATAGAATAACTCACGACACAAACAAGATAGAAAAACCCACCACAGTTATTTACCAACTCTCATAATATAACTAATATCCATCCATGTCATGCCACACTACTGTAATGTCTCGAGTTTATATCTCGGACGCTACATGGTACTCATAATTCTGAAGGACCACAAGCTAACCCATGACTGGTACCTGCTGCAATAACTAAATAATAGAACTATAATATGCAAAAATTATGTAGAAACTATGCCATAGGGTTTAATACTGTAATAAAATAGAATACAGTATAACAAATACCAAATTGATACATCTGTCTGAAAATACTCTAGTCTGAAAAAGCCTCTAAATTGTCTAAAATATGGAGCTGATGGGACAAGTACCCAACAAACTCTGAAATACTGAAATAAGCTGAACTACTAAATAATCATCATGTCCTCGAACTAAGAAGACTCACTACTAATTCTGCCAGCTGAATATCTGAACTTCTAAGTATGATCGAGAGCCCACGCGTCTAAACCTATGATATAAAACATCATAACGCAAAAGAAAGGTATACGTCAATACTTTGAATATACTGGTATGCAAAGTAAGGTAGGTTGAAATGCATGGGTTCATATGCATAAATAATACTGACTGAATGACCTTAATATAACTGAATGGCAGTACATACATGAATACATATACTGTAATCTGAGGTTGTGATAACACTACATACTGAGTTCTAAATTACTAATTTACTGTCATCTGAGTTTACTAATACTATGTAGGTGATAACTAAGGGACTGTATCTGACAGTATTGATCCTATGGAACTATACTGAGTTCCATACTAAACTGAGTAATTGTATCTGACAGTCCTAAATCTGTAGAATTGAACTGAGTTTTATTCTGAGACTGGAACTGAAACTGAGACTGTAGGAGGTAATTATCTAACCGACATGCCCCTTTCTTAATAGATTAGGGTCAGTGCCATGCCACGGGTAAATATAAATGTGAGTTAACCCTCTCTAATAGAAAGGTATTTTATCAACCCTCACTGGCAGGAAAACTCCTATGAGATGTATCAACCCTAATCTGGTAGAAGTATATCTCAACCTACACTGGCTACATAGTTCTATAATGTAGGGATTGCTACTAAGGGTCAAACCCTCTGCTAGCAGGAATGCCCTTATCCCTGGGTTAACTCGGTGATGAATCCTACTCCCAAATAAATAAACACTAAATTAATTTTTAGTTCATACTAGGCTTGAATAAACTATTACTAATTATACTGTCTACCTGAACTAAACTGAGTTCACTGAGTTCTATTGAATGATGGAATATTGTTGAATTCTGTTAACTAGTTGAATTTATTAAGGCCTGAACTGAATATTGAACTGTACTAAACTAATACTGAGTCTACTAAGTTTTTCCTGAGTTCTGTAACTGACTAAGAGTACTATTAATTGTTACGTGATTGATACTATCCTGAGACTAATCATGGCTCTAGGTAATCAGCTAAATTATTGGGTATTAAATACCCTCAGGGATTGATAGCTTAAATTATAAGACACGGCACAATCTTGAAACATGATAAATAACTACTTGATCATCATTCATTCATTGGGACATTCTAGAAAACACTTGCATGACATTAACTTGAATATATGCTAACATGATATAATTTTATTATTTAATTCTCATGAACAATTCATCAAACACTTGGAAGGAATTGTATATGCACATAGTACAAATCAGCACATGAGCATCACAATTTCAAGGCTTTAACATGAATTCACATGATACTATATACATAATAGTTGTTTTTACATAAATCTTGCACTTAATAATGGAATAGAAGTCCAATCAACATTATTATCATGAATACACTTGAATCCGAATCATGGAAAGCATGAAATCAAGTTACTTGAAGATTAAAAGAGTTTCTTGGACTCCAAGTGTGGAAGGAACCCTTGGATGAACACTTCACATACCTGAGTTGCTAAATTATTGAAGAACAAATGGTGAAATCTTGAGCCATGGCTTTGAAATTAAATCACCTAGGGTTCTTTGTCTTAAGCAATTTGAGAGAAAGTGAGTGTATTTTGCTTAATGAGGGCTGAATCACGTGTTTTAGGGCTGAATAGGGGTTGGAAAAAGACCCTAATACCCTTGATGAAGTGGCTTTTTAATTACCAAAAACTATACTGTCGAAGCGCAGACCGACGTATCACGTTGTTGGCATCGATGCAATGGCCAATGCAGCGCATCTAGTCCACGTCAGTTCACTAGAAATTTTGACTAGGAGCCAAGGAAAAATACTTATCACGCGATGGCCACCGCACCGCACTGAGATCTCATCAATTCTCTATTTTGGATTTCTAAACGTGGTTCAAACGAGGTTCGAAAATTATGAAACTCATTTGGGAACATCTGCTGACATTCTTGATCATGAATCAACCTAATGATTGACATTTTAAGGTCATAAAAGTCATGAAATAGAGTTGCCAACTTACGAAGGCCAAAATCATACTAAGTCTGAATACTTAGCTAGAATTTTCTAAGCTTGGGACCCCTTAGAAAGCTTAAAAGACTGAGTTGAGCTTAGGATTTTTGTGGGGTCTTACAATATCTCCTCCCTTGGGAACATTTGTCCTCGAATGAGACTGATTGAGACTGATTAAACTTAGAATACTGAAATTATTGATATACTGAATTGTCATACTAAACGTGCATATCTGATGCATGAGTACATAGCTTAACATGATTTATTAATGCATGATTGGGATTACTGATAAGCTGAGTTTATATACTGAACATGCATGTTTGATGCATGAGTACATGATTGAACTAATTCATGAATGCATGATTGAGTATACAACGTTAATTGATACCAAGTTGGTAGCTATATCTGAACATGAGACCGAGTAAATTTAAAGGAAAACTATTACCTTGGGCTGAGTCTGAGTTTGCGGAGAAAATAAGTAGCTCCCTCAACGGACTGGTTTCGCCAAAGTACTTTCACTAGAGGGACTTCTTTGTTCCTTAGTCTGCGAATCTGATAATCAAGGATTTCGATGGGAGTTTCTTCATAAGAGAGGATGTTATGAATATCTATGCCCTCTATAGGGACTACAGCTGTTGGGTCACCTATGCATTTCTTAAGCAAGGAGACATGGAACACTGGATGTATTGAAGCTAAGTTTAAAGGTAACTCTAGCTCGTAAGCTACCTTTCCAAAAAAGCTGAGAATTCCGTAAGGACCGACATATCGGGGATTGAGTTTCCCCTTTTTGCCAAACCTCTTTACTCTTTTCATAGGAGAGATTTTCAAATACACAAAATCACCAATCTCAAACTTGAGATCCTTTCTGCGTACATCTACATATGATTTTTGTCAGCTCTGAGCTATCTTAAGCCTTTTCCTGATCAACTAAACTTTCTCTAAGGTATCAAATACCAAGTCAGGCCCTACCATTACAGCCTCACCCACTTCAAACCAGCTAATGAGAGATCTACACCTCCTCTCATAAAGTGCCTCAAACGGAGCCATCTAAATGTTGGAATGATAGTTGTTGTTATATGCAAATTTTGTCAAAGGCAAGTGGTCGTCCCAACTATCTTTAAAGTCTATTGCACACGCTCGCAGTATATCTTCTAAAGTCTGAATGGTCCTTTCTGCTTGACCAACTGTCTGAGGGTGAAAGGCTATACTGAGATAAACTCGAGTACCAAGATCCTTTTGGAATTCCTTCCAGAAATAAGAGATGAACTAGGTACCTCTATCTAAGATAATGGACAACGGAACACTGTACAATCTGACCAACTCCCTAATATAGAGTTTGGCGTAATCTTTGGCTGAATAAGAGGTATGGACTGGTAGGAAATGAGCTGATTTATTCATCCTATCTACAATAACCCAAAATAAATTATGCTGATGACGAGTATGAGGTAAACCCATCACAAAGTCTATGTTCACTGCATGGACCCACTAGGCTTCTGATAGTCAATCTTAACCTGCTGACATATTGAGAATCTAGCCACAAACTTCGCAATATCTCTTTTTATCCCACTCCACCAATAGATCTCCCACAAATCATAGTACATCTTAGTGGCCCCTGGAAAATATAGTAGTGTGCACCATGTGCCTCTGCAAGAATTTGCTGCCTTAAGTCATCTACACCTAGCACACATAGCCAGCCCTGGCAGTGCAACATACTCTTTCTCCCTTGGGAGAAAACCTCTATCCTATGATATCTGACTGGTTCCTTCAACTTGATAAGACTGGGATCCCTATCCTACTTTTCCTTTACCTTAAAAACTAGGGATGATTCTGAACTACTCTGCACCCATACACTACCTTCTACTGAATCAACTAAGCAAACACCTAGTCGGGCAAGTTGATGAAATTCTTTCCCTAACTTCTTCTTACCATCCTCCACATGAGCAACACTAACAATAGACATCCTTCTGAGAGCATCAACCACTATATTAGCTTTACCTGAATAATACAGGACACTCATCTCATAATCCTTCAACAACTCCAACCAACTTCTTTAATGGAAGTTTAGGTCTTTCTGAGAGAACACATACTATAGGCTCTTATAGTCTATGAACACATCAACGTGCACACCATACAAATAGTGCCTCCAAATATTTAAGGCAAACACTACTACTGCTAACTCAAGTTCATAAGTAGGATAGTTCTTTTCATAAGGCTTAGGTTGTCTAGAGGCATAGGCTATGACCTTAACTCTTGCATTAAAACACACCCTAAACCGACTCTGGAGGCATCAAAATATACCACAAACCCATTTAAACCATCTGGTAGGGTCAAAACTGAAGCTGTAGTGAGTCGAGTCTTCAACTCCTGAAACCTCTTTTTACAAGAATCTGACCACTGGAATTTAATTTTCTTCTGAGTAAATATGGACATAGAGGATACAATAGATGAAATTACCTCAACAAACCATTGGTAATATCCATCCAAGCCCAAGAAACTCCTAATATCTGAAGGAGATATGGTTCTAGGCCAGTTTCTCATTGCTTCGGTCTTTTGGGGATCAAATCTAATTCCATCACTAGAAATGATATGGCCAAGGAAGGCTAATGACCTTAGCTAAAATTTACACTTACTAAATTTGGCAAATAGCTGATGGTTTCTGAGAGTCTATAATTTTATTCTGAGATGGTCTACTAATCATACTCACTGTGGGAGTAGAATGGAATGTCATCTATGAAGACTATGATGAACATATCCAAGTACTGCTTGAACACACAGTTCATCAAGTCTATGAAAGTTGCTAGGCATTGGTAAAACCAAAGGACATGACTAAGAATTCAAAGTGACCATACCGAGTTCTGAAAGTTGTCTTCAGGATGTCACATTCTCTGACTCTGAGCTGATGATAACCTGATCTGAGGTCTATCTTAGAAAAGTAACTGGCACCCTGAAGTTAGTTAAAAAAGTTATCGATTCTGGGAAGTGGATACTTTTTTTTGATCATGAATTTTTTAGCTGACTGTAATCAATACACATTCTGAGCGAACCATATTTCTTACGCACGAACCCATGGGGACACACTGGGTCTGATGCATCCCTTATATAGGAGATCCTTTAACTGTTTTTTTAATTCTCTGAGTTCTGTTGAAGCCATTCTGTATGAAAAAATAGATATGGGCTGAGTATCTGGAAGAAGTTCTATTCCAAAGTTGATTTCCCTTTTGGGAGGTACTCCGGGGAGATCTTCGAGAAACACATCAGGGAATTCACATGCTACTAACAATGATTCAAGGTTAGGGTGTTCTGAACTAGAGTCCTGGACTTGAACGAGATGGTAGACATATCTGTTAGATATCATTTTTCTTACCCTTATGTATGAATTAAGCTGACCCCAAAGTGCAGAAGTACTACCCCTCTACTCAAGGATGGGTTCATTCGGAAACTAAAATTAGACAATTCTATTTCTATAGTCGATTGAGGCATAGAAGGAATGAAGCCAATACATGCCGGGAATGACATCAAAATCAGTCATTTCTATTTCAACCAAGTCTGCTGAAGTAACTTTCTAACATACCATAATCGGATAGTTCCTGTATAGCCACCGGGCTATGATAGATTTACCCATTGGGGTAGAGATTGAGAAATGCACTGCTAGGATTTTAAGACTGACTTCAAAGTCAATAGCTATATAAGGAGTAAGAAAGGACAAAGAAGCTCCTGGGTCTAGCAAAGCATAAACATGTAATAATAAACTTGTAACATACCAGTGATCACATCAGGAGAACTCTCCTAATTTTGTTGGGACTGAAGTATGTAGACTCTATTTGGGAGCTGCCTACTAATGGCACTGATGCGGCACCCTGATGATTCGGGCGATTGGACTAAGATGTGGGACGATTATGCTGTCTTTGAGAACCCACCTAACGACACTGTCTGACCCTGTGGCCTAGCTTACCATATTTGAAACACACATCACTACCAGTTCTATAGATACCCTGGTGATTTCTGCCATATTTAAAGGGGATTGGTTTGGGCACTGCTAATACTACCTTGGGGTTTAGAGCCTAACGCCTTATCTCTGTTGCTGTCTCTAAATTTCAAAATAGGAGAATTGGCTAAGGATAGAGCTAAAACTAAGGATTTTAGGCAGAACTGAGAACGATTCCCACCCGCTGACTTAGGCTGAACAAAGTTGAAAGTACCTATTCTCGCTCTCTTTTTATCCCTCTCATTCTTTTTATTCTTAACCTACTCTATCTGCTGAGCATGGACCATGAGCCAGGATATGTCTATCTCTTTAATCAACATTGTGATCTTACACTCCTTAACCACACTATTAGACATGCCAGACTCAAACTTACTCATCTTAGATCTGCTATCTTCTACCACATGAGGAGCATATCTGGCTAATTGAGCAACTTTAAAGAATACTCTTGTACCATCATGTTACCATTATGTTGTTCTCAACTCTAGTGGGAAGAACCTAACCAGAAAAGCAACGACAAACTCCTCCATTCTATGGGCCCTGCATCTGCGACCCTTTCTATTTTTCACTGTTTAAACCATGAGTGTGCCACATCCTATAACTGATATGCGGCCAACTCAGTGCTCTCAACAACAGTTACTCCCATAATATCTGTAACTTTCTGCACCTGATCAAGAAATTCCTAAGGGTCCTCATCTGATTTAGACCCGATAAAAAATAAAGGGTTCATTCGGGTGAAATACCAAATCCTGGTAGTAGTATATTGGCCACTAGGTTGGCCAAAACAGTAGTTGGACGTTCATTCTAGGCTTCCATAGAATGAGCTAGGGTGGTGAAATTTGCTCTGAACTCAGCATGGGAGATATGTTTGTCTAGAGGATCTGGCTGGACGGGCTGGGGTTCTAGTTGGTCTCCTATTTCTCTTTCCTTAGTCCTCTTTGAAGGCTTATTCTATAAACAGAAGAGAAACTAGGATTAGAAAGAGTTTAACTGGAGTTCATGCTTACTCTAATGATATGAGTACAGAAAGAAGGGAAACTTTTCCTAAACCATCTCGTAGCCTCTTGTCCATAAGTGTGGCACGCTTAACACCCATGCACAAGATTGTACTAGATGCGACTTTTAGATTTCCTAGGACTCTATTGAACCTTAGTCTCTGATACTATGTCTGTAACGCCTCGAGTCTGTACCCCAGATGCTACACGGTGCTCATAATCTCGAAGGACCACAAGCTAACCCATGACTAGTACCTACTATAATAATTGAATAATAGTACTATAATATGCTGAAATTAGGTAGAAAACATGCCATTAGGTTCAATACTATAGTAAAACTGAATACGGTATAACAAATACCAAATCTGATACATCTATCTGACAATACTTTAGTCTGAAAAAGCCTCTAAACTATTTGAAATATGGAGTTGCTGGGATAAGTCCCCAACTAACTCTGAACTACTGAAATAATCACTATTTTATCAAACTAAGAGGACTCACCACTAACTCTATCAGCTGAATATCTAAACTACTAAGCATGATCGGGAGCTCGCGCGTCTGAACCTATGATATAAAACACCATAGCACAAAAGAAAGGTATGCGTCAGTACTTTAAATGTACTGGTATGCAAAGTGAGGTAAGCTGAAATTCATGGGTTCATATGCATAAATAATACTGACTGAATGATATGAATATAACTGAATGGGAGTACATGCATAAATATGTATACTGTAATCTGAGGTTGTGATAACACTGGATACTAAGTTCTGAATTACTGATTTACTGACATCTGAGTTTACTGATATTGTGTAGCTAATAACTGAGGGACTGTATCTGACAGTCTTGATCCCGTGGAACTATATTGAGTTCCTTACTAAACTGAGTAATTGTATCTGATATTCCTAAATCTGTAGAACTGAACTGAGTTCTATTCTGAGACTAGAACTGAAACTGAGACTATGGGAGGTAATAATCTAACCGATATGCCCCTTTCTAAATAGATTGGGGTCCAAACTATAACCCCAGTTGGAAGGGTGTTAGTATCATGCCATGGGTAAAAACAACTATGAGTTAACCCTCTCTAATAGGAAGCTCTTTCATCAACCCTCACTGGTAGGAAAACTCGTACGAGATGTATCAACCCTAATCTGGTAGGAGGATATCTCAACCAACGCTGGCTACGTAGTTCTATAATATAGGGATTGCTACTAAGGGTCAGACCCTCTGCTGGCAGGAATACTCTCATCCATGGGTTAACTCAATGATGAATCCTACTCCCAACTGAATAGATACTGAACTAATTTCTAGTTTATTTTAGGCTTGACTGAACTATTACTGATCATACTATCAAACTGAATGGAACTGAGTTTACTAAGTTCCATTGACTGATGAAATACTATTGAATTCAGTTAACTGGCTGAATTTACTGAGGCCTGAACTGAATACTGAATTAGACTAGACTGATACTGAATCTACTGAGTTTTTGGTGAGTTCTGTAATTGACTAAAAGTACTGACATGACTGATACTATCCTGAGGCTGACCATGGCTTTAGGTAATTGCTAAATTATCGGGTATTAAATACCCCCAGGACTTGATAGCATAAATTATAAGACATGGCACAATCTTGAAACATGATAAATAACTACTTGATCATCATTCATTCATTGGGACATTCTAGTAAACACTTGCATGACATAAACTTGAATACATGCTAACATGATATAATTTCATTATTTAATTCTCATGAACAACTCATTAAAAACTTGGAAGGCATTGTATATGTACATAGTACTAATCAACACATGAGCATCACAATTTCAAGTCTTTAACATGAATTCACGTGATACTACATAGATAATAGTTGTTTTTACATAAATCTTGCACTTAATCATAGAATAGAAATCCAATCAATATATTAATCATGAATACACTTGAATCCAAATCATGGAAAACATAAAATCAAGCTACTTGAAGTTTAAAAGAGTTTCTTGGACTCCAAGGGTGGAAGGAACCCTTGGATGAACACTTCACATACCTCGGTTACTAAATTCTTGAAGAACAAATGGTGAAATCTTGAGCCTTGACTTTGAAATTAAATCACCTAGGGTTCTTGTTCTTGAGCAATTTGAGAGACAGTGAATGTATTTTTCTTAATAAGGGTTGAATTTCATTTTTAGGGATGAATAGGGTTGGAAAAAAGACCTAATAGCCCTGAGGATGCGGCTTTTTAATTACTAAAAATCAGACTGTTGACGCACAAACTGATGCATCGTATCATGGGCATCGATGTGATGGATAGCATGTTGCGTTGAGTCTGCGTTGGTTCACTAGAAATTTCCACTGGGAGCCTAGAAAAAATATTAATCAATACGATGGTCGATGCGTCGTGCTGAGATCGTGTCGATTCACTATTTTGGATTCCCAAACATAGTTCAAACGAGGTTTAAAAATTATGAAACTCGTTCGGAAATACCTACTAACATTCCTGATCATGAATCAACCTAAAAATTGACATTTTAATGTTATACGAGTCGTGAAATTGATTTTCCAACTTACGAAGGCTAAAGTAATACTAAGTCTGAATACTTAGCTAGAATTTTCTAAGTCTGGGACCCCTTAGTGAGCTTAAAAGATTGAGTTGAGCTTAGAATTTTTGAGGGGTCTTACAACTATATCCATAGTTTATCTATTAGTCACTATTTGTTAGCTAAACACTATTTATCCATTAACCATCATTTATCAATTAATCAAAATTTATCAAGTCATCACTATTTATCATCATTATCCGGACTTGAATCGGTATTTATATAATTCCTAGAATAAATAGTATTCAATCTTGTACCGGTAAGTATAGAATCATTATCATAACCAATAGAATAATCATTAGAGTATTTAATAGCATAACGGCTAGCATAGGTATAATTGAAATCATGATCTCTGACATAATCCATAGAATAATCATTAGTATAGTAAATAAGCGTGATCTTAAGTACAATCAATAGCATAATCGCTAACAAAATCAATAATCATACCCTTTAATAAGATCAATGGCATAATCGCTAATATGGTCGATATGCAAGGTCATTAACATAACCAATAGCATGATCACTAGTATTGTCAATTGACATGGTCACTAGCATAATTAATAGTATAATTACTTATATTGTCATTAGCATGATTGCTAAAAATGAGTATTATCAATAGTATAGTCAATAACTCATATGGAGCTTAATCAATGGATTATCGTTAGCATAATAAATAGCTTATCATTTGCTTGATCAATAGCTAATCCATGACACATAATCTGTAGCTAATTTATAGCATAATCAATGGCTTAATCATAGCATTATTAATAACTTAATCGATAATGTAGTCAATAAACATGACTTCTAGCATAAACAATAGCATAATCATTAATTTATCAATAAGAATGATCACTGGCGTAGTTAATAGCTCATTCAATGACCCAATAAATTACCTAATCATTGACTTATAAAATATCATAATCAAGAGTTTATTCAATAGCATGTTCAATAGCTCAATCAATAACATATTCAATAGCTCATCATAAGCTTAATCAGTAGCTTTTTCATAGCATTATTGTTAAGCATTTCTTTTAACTTCACCCATCATAACCATTAAGAACCAAGGAATCTCAATATTATTGCAATGAACATTTCATAGATGTACACAAGCATAAAAAGGGTCTTCAATAACTAACATAAGACTTGGCCTAAGGTGGGTCGAAGAGCCCACTTTTAAATCCTCAAAATTATTTACCAAAAAATGTCTAACCTGAACTAGGCTAAGGTATCTAAATCCACTTTTATATGTTGAACAGGCCAACTAGTCCTAGGATTGCAATGCCTCCCAATATGGAACGACTAAGTCAATTCCACCTAAGGTAAGAACAACTAGGGTAAGTTTCAACTTAAACCTAAGTGACTAAGGAAATCTCCTCATTAGTTGAGTAACTAAGGTATTTCCATCCTAAATAAGAGCCACAAGGTCAAGTTCACCTAAGGTATGTCTAACTAGGCTAATTATGCCCAAAATGGTATCCAAATACCCTAAATAATCCAACTAATCAAAATATTGCATTTTATCACACCAATGCCTAAAACCTCTCCTCAAATCTAAAACAATATCATAATAACCATACTATGAAGTAGCTTAATCCAACAAGTGGTAAAATCGAGCCTACCTAGATGTCGAAAGCTCAAAAGATTTGCTAAATCACCTCTTTCCCTTTCGAGAAGCTTCTGCAAAATGCCAAGCTATTAAAATCACATTATACTCATCAATATGAGAATAGTGATATCCATATTGCACTATTATTCTTTGGATTTCTAAACCACCTCAAAATCTCATGTGAGTCCCATTTACAAAAAATCACATTTTCAAAACCAACTCAATAATCCCACATGCTCAAGGAGTCATTACCCTCAACTATGGGTAAAATCCAAGCTAATTTAGGGATAAAATCAAGACTCCAAGGTTTAGGAATTTGAACAAGAAATAGGGAAAATTCTACCATAAAAAAGGTGAAATCTTACCATAAATCGCAGGGGAATCGCAAAAATAAGTGTTAGCCAAGCTACCAAATCACTCACAAGATTCAATCCCAATATTTTCCTCTCCTTTAAGGGTTTAGTCTCAAGAGATTGGGTAAGAGATAGGCAAAATAGGCTGAAAAGGGTCTATTTCTACCCATACCAGGTTCTCAGGAGTTGCAATTGTGACCTGACTATGGCTATTGTGATACTTAGTAGCAAGGAAAGAAGTCACATTTATGACATTTCCCTATTGTGATCACGGTACTGGTGAACTACCTAAGGAGTTTCTTTTGCAACTGAAAGTGTCACGATCACGACACTTGCTGGTACTGCCAGATTCCTATTAGCGATCCATGGCCCAAGATTGCGGGTGCACCAGTATATTTGTGGATTGGAATTGTTCCAAGTCTTTGCCAACCCCTCTGGATACATTCAGAATCCCGTATATGCAAAAAGACTATGCTACCATACAATATTTGACATTCCGGATGTAATGATACAATCAAAATTTCCATATGAGGTTATTTTTGACAAAAAATGGGTCCCATGGCCATATTCTACTTTTATAACCTTTCGATCAATAGGTCAAAATAAGCCAAGGTGTCTTGAGACCCAAACCAAGGGTCTACCTAGCCTAAAATCAATATTCCAGAGCTGCTGGAATAATCAGAATTTGCATAAGAGATCATTTAACTAACGTTTTTTCCCGAACGCCATTTGAAACCAGCAAAGACTTCAAAATAAAAAATTGGCTCTAAAAACCAAATGAACTTCCCGGTAACCATACTGTCAGTCCTAGCAAGTCATAAATGACTTAGGGTAGCTTTAGGAAATCAGTAATGGTGAAATAAGTATAAATATTAAAAGTGACCTGAAGGGTCATTAAACTACTTAGATTTTAAGGAGAATTGGTAATGTCACTTATGAATTAAAATTAACAGTGAATTTGGCTTTGATTCATTCCATTTTTATGTGTCCATGCTAAAAAGTATATGGGTGACCCTTTTTTTTATAGTGCCTATTGTGGATGTTGGTCTGACGAATTTGTTGTCTTATAAGTTGGTCCCATTTGAAATTTTGGATAAGTAAGTTTGAAGGTTGAGGGCAAAGGACATAACTTCAGTGAAGGTTCTTTGGAGAAATCAAAAGGTGGAAGAGGCTATATGGGTGTCAGAAAAGGATATGAAAGCCAAGTACCCATTCTTTTTTCCTAGGTTAGAAGAAAGTGATTAAGGTATGAGTTTCATTTTCCTCTTGTCACATTTCAGATTTGTCCTTGGATTCTAATTTATTCACTCTATTATCATGCTAAAGATGTCTGAATTTCTCATTCAGGGATGAATGATCCAAAGGGGGATAATGTAAGATCCCGTAAAATTTTAATTATTTTATTTTTGTCTCTCCAGTATTTATCTTATTAATTTTCGACTTGAATTATGATAAGGGGTGTTAAAGGGTGTTATGAGAAAAGTTTTAGAATTTTTGGAAGGATTTCGGGGTTATTTTGGGACCCTAAGGCAGTGAGGGTCCATGATAGTAGTGTGCCATGAAACTTAGTTACCGCGATAAGATCGTGGAACGTTGGCTACCCTCCGCGATAGCCGCGTCATGCTGCTATGCATTTTTTATCCAGTTTTGTTTTTTACTTGGGGGAAAGGTCTTTTTTTTGTCCTTTTCCCCTTAAACGACTTAAAATAACCTAAATGACCCTAATTACCTTCAGTTATCAAGATCAAACATTTCCCTTTCCCCTTCAACTCTCAAGCCAATAAAATTCAAGGGTTTTATGACGATTTCATCATTCGGTCTCTAAACTCCAAATTCTCTTCGATTTCCTCTATATTTCAGGCTTGTTTTTCATTTCCTAACTTGTACTTTACATTGTCTCATCAATTTGTTCAGTATTCATATGTTTTGAATGATGGATTTGAAATTGGGTTAAGGCATTTTGGTTATTATTACTTGAATTACTTTTCTTATGTTTTAAATGTGTGGTTCATGCTTTAATTGATGGTTTTGGAACTGAATTGGTGTATTGTTATAATGATTGAAATAGTTGACATTGGTTTCAACAAATTGATAAATTTTTAGCTTGGTATTGGCATTAACCTCAACCCACTTTAGAATCTTGGTTTTGAATATGGGTTTTTACCTAATTTAACTTGTCTTTTGAAATATTACATTGTATTAAAGGATAATTGGATAAAAAGGATTTGGATGCCCTTGGTGGCAATGGTTTGAAATTTTAAACTGATAATTAAAGTCAATTTGATTATGTGAATTGGTTTGGCATAAATGGAATAGCTTGTAAGAATATTGGTATAACGATATCATGTTGTAAAATACCTTAATGAAAGACCCATTGGTTATTGGTTTGGTTTATGTGCAAATTTTTCTAATTTGGGTTAAAAGAGAATTATGTAGCTCATTGAGAATATGTAGTCCCGGGGGATCAATATTGGGTTTGTCTATGTTTGGGTCTATATGACCATGTGTCTGATGCACACATTATATTTTGAATGGATATCACCTTGGTGTCTTTAGCCTTTCTTCGATACATACGTCTAACCTGGATTGGGAATCTTATGGCAGGGGGAGCTAGACCTATATAGCCCGTGAGTGTCTAAAATGTTGGTATGAGATGCATAATTCAGGCTAATAGTTTAAATTATCATGTTTCATGACCCTTGTCCCTATACCTACATCATATATATATATATGTGTGTGTGTGTGTATGTGTGTGTGTGTGTATAAATGTTGTGCAATTGGTTTATGACTAAATTTTGGTAAATGCATTATTTTATTCTTTTTTCTTTAGTTACGTGTCAGTTCTTGCCCCACTGATCATCCCCGAGTGATACATCATTTTATGATGTAGGCCCCAAGGACATATCTGTTGATCCTGTGCAGTGTAAGGTGGTTTGATACTTTGTTGATCAACTGTAAAGTGATGAGCCTCCATCCTTCAGAAGGCCTAGTCATTTTATTAGTTTCCTTTATTTCCTTAGTTCTTTTGGATTCTTTTGTCATAGTTGAGGACATGTCCCAACTTAGTTTGGTATTCTTGTATTAGAGGCCTTTATGGATAGGATTGGGATGTCACTGATATCTTACTTTGCCTCTTTGGATGTTCTTTTGGTTTATATTTTTTTATTGATTTGGTTGGCTTCCGCTATTTCTCTTTATTGTTCTCTTCAGGTAAGGCTAAGGAGGTTGTCTCTGGCCCATATGGGCTTGAGATGCCCGTCACGGCCAGGCTCGGGTTCAGATCATGACACAACTCCAAACTCTTAGATATTTTAAATTTGGCTTATAACCTTTTCTCAAATCAAAAGGTGTTAATTTGATTTTTTTATGAGGCACACGGCCAACACATATCAAGCAATCAAAAGAGCTTCACCCCAGATATTTAGAGGTACACTTGACTCAATTAGCATAATATTTGTCAACTTAACCAAAGTTCTATGCTTCCTTTTTGCCACCCCGTTAGATGCAGAAGAATAAGGAGTAGTTTCATGTATTATACCCAATGATCTAACAAAAGAATTGAACTCATCCGACTCATATTCACGACCTTTATCACTTCTAGTTCTTTTTTGTTTTCTCTCAAACTGGTTTTCAATTTCATGGAGAAAAGTTTTAAAATTCTCAAAAGAATAAATTTTATTTTTCATTAAGTAAACATATGTAAACTTAGAAAAATCATCTATCAAAGTGACAAAGTATTTATTTACTCAAGATTTATAATTCATCCAAGTTTACAAATATCAATATGAATTATTTCTAATAAATTATTTTTCATTTAACTTGAAAATGAGGCCTTTTGGTGATTTTTACTTCATTACAAGCCTCACATTTTTTTTTAAAAAAATTATCATTGAAATCAATCATAAACTACTCATGATTCCCACAACATTAATATGACACAAACGAGCATCCAAAAATTAGTAGAAGAAAGCATATAAACAGAAGTAGAAGTTTTATTCATTTCAACATTCAACTTGAACATTCCATCACAAGCATACTCCTTTCCTACAAAAATATTATATTTTCATAATTACACATTATTCAATAGTCTGTTTTAAGGCTGCTGTATTAAGAAGAAAACTAGACATCAAATATTTTCCCATGGAAGGAGTTTAAAGTACATCTTTTAAAATTAATACCCTTTCAAAAGTAAAACTCAACTCGATATCTCCCGTTTCAAGTACTTGAGTGATGTGAGAATCGTCAATCTTGATGATTTTAGGCTCCTCAAAATGAGTATATTTTTTATATCAGTCATTGTCATAGAAGACATGACGGTTTGTACCAAAGTCACAAATAGTTCTTCGATAATGTTTGCCTGAGGTGTAGGCCCATATTCGCGAAATTTGCAAAATCGAAAAATAATCCCATTCTTGCCACGGACATAGCAGAACCCTTTTTTGAAATTTGTTGATTTTGTGAAAGGTTATTTTCACCATTATTGTTCTTGGGAGGTTTATCCTTATTTTTCTTGAATTTTTTCATAGGCTTCAATGAAGTATTTTTATTAAAATCAAGGACAACACTATTCAGAGTAGTTTAATTTACCTTTGGAGTGATGTTTTTCTCTTCTGTTTGCAGAAGTGCATCTTGGTCCCTTGCTTCTTCTTTCATACAGATTCGTATTATTAAAGTCTCAAGAGAAGTTTTTTTTATTTGTGACTCATAGTTTTTTGAAATTCCTTCCAAGAAGGAGAAAGTTTATCTATTATACCACAAATAATAAGGTTATCTCTAATTTTGTCTTTCTCCGATCTGAGCTCGCCAACAATCCTTATAAAGTCCTGAGCTTGGCCTACCACGGATTTGCTAGTCACCATTTGAAAAGTATAAAATCTTTTAGCATCATATTTTTTTCGCTCAAGCCTCCTTGGTATCATACTTAGTTTGAAATGCTTTTGGAATTTTCTTTGCACTAGAGTAAGTTCGATCATAACAATCATAAAAATTATCAGATACACAATTAAGTAAAAACTACCCACACTTATAGGAGTCACCATCATTCTTTTCAACTTTCTTTTGAACAAAAATAAGTTCATTTCATTCATGAAAGATTTATCTAATTTATTGGATTCTTCAATTAAAACATAAGAAATATTTAGACGACTTAAGAAGAAAAGCACTTTACCCTTCCACCTTTTGAAATGAGTACCGTTGAACTAGAATGGCTTGTTAAGATCTTTCATCTTGACATCGGTAGATTTTTTAATTATTGTTATTGAATCTCCTTAAAGATGTTGGTGAAAATTACAACTGGAAAATACAAAATAAAGAAAGTAAAAGTTATATTCTTCTTTGCTGAGGCGCAGATATCTCGTTCTCTTTAAGGAGATTCAAGTCCACTGGAGCAAATATTTATATCGATCCAGCAGTAATCTTTTTGACTTGTCTTCTCCAGGATACAACAACCTTCTCAGAAAATACAACTCAACAAATTCAGGACAACATTTGAGTTCAAAATAACACAAAAAGAAAATCTCCCTTCAACTAATAAACTCTCTTTTTTATTAACTTTTGTGAACTCTATAATATTTTATACTTAGGAAGATATGCTAGACCAGCTCTATTTATAGATGTAAGTTTTCATACTTTCTTTGAATTGGAAAAATAAATGAGAAGATAAATAAAATAGTAATTGCAAGTGTTACAAGATAAAGAGGTAGAACAACGATAGAAGGTAAAAAGAAACTTATGGTCTATCAGTAACAAAAGAGATTAATAGGTACATACATCAACAATATAATGGGAGTAATTGACATAAATTGCCAACAATGAATGGGGAATAAAACTACTGCACGTTGTGACAGTGCAAGGATTAGAGGTAAATGGCACAAACTGCATGCCTGCAACTACTGATGGATTAATACTCCACCACTTATTGCCAAATATTAATGTGCTGGTAAAGCACAAGACATTAACACTTCACACTAGGCCACTTAATGCCTAAAAATCCACTAACATAAGGAAAAGACAAGGCAAAAAAGTTTGACACTAATATATTATACAAATAATATTAAAATGCTTACAAAATTCATTATTTTTCATCATCTGAATATGAATAATTTATTTATTTGTAAACATAATAAATACATTTTCAATTAAAATAGTATCAAATATTAGATAGATATAAGTTTTAAAAAATAAAAGTACTATTATTTTACTTTTAAAACATTTGTGTTCACTAGTTAAGATGATATGATTTGTAGTGGTGGTGATGAAAATAGTTGGTGTTATTGGATAGTAATAGTGATTGTTGATAGTTGTGATGATGACGATGGTGTAGCGACTAACACTAATAGCTAGCAACAATAATAATTGCACATGAAATTATTGTTTGTTAACATTTCAACCTGTTGAATTTAAAAAATATTAAGTATAAAATTTAAACTTTAGAAAACATCAACATAGAAAGATATAGTCCCACCAAATAAAATTTAAAAAATATAGTAATTAAATAATATATTTGAAAATATATTGACATGACATAATAAAATTAGTAAGACAATAAAATATAAGAGATATAGTTAATAACAAGTAAATCTATCTAAACTGTATTACTTAAATTCTATATATTAGAAAAGGGAGATTTCAACATGTTAGCTTGTAGGTATTAATTAAAAGTTTAAGTGTATTAAAATTATTTGAAAAGAATTTTACATGATTAACTTCTTTAGAAAAGTTTTCCTTTTAGTATTATTATTTGAACCACATTAAATTTTTTTTTAAAAAAGCCTCCTTTTTCAATAAATTACAAATCATGTCTTAGAAAAAAAATCGACATTTTAAAATTTAATTACAGAATATACCATAGATGGGTCCCATTTTTCTTTTCAAATTGCCATAAATAACATAAGATGTGGGCCCTTCGTCATTCAAATATGTATAAATTTCATAAAAGCACAATTTAAGTAACCAAAAATACTAAAAAATCCTTCAATTTTTTAAAATTACAAAAAAATATATTTTTAATATTTTAATTAAAGTTACAGATACATTATAAAAGAAGCCCATTTTTTCCGGATTCAACTTAGCGGATTGAAGCTAGCGGTTTGCCCATCTATCAACGCCTGTTTTCTAGGGGTGATTTCTTGCCACAATTATCTCCACTTCTTCAAAATTTTAAAAAGAGATAGTCCCCCTCCCCCCCACCCAATTTTATCTTCACTCGCATCTTATCAAGTTTAATAATTTATATCAAAAATAAAATTAATCTTCATCGTAAAATTTTCTAAGGATATTCCGTTAAAATTATCGAAAAAGGCTTACTTATTGTAGTTTTCATCCTTTATCGCTTTAGTTAACTTAATGGATCTATATTCAGGACCATCTCTTAGTCTTGGAATCTCTCAACTTGACAACACCAAACAAAATGAAGATGATGTTAATTTTGTTCCTAGTGTATTTGACAAAGACTCTAATGATTTTCGTGAAAATAGATTCATCCATTGAAATGGTCCCGCTGATTTTAAATGATCCTGAGATACGTATTTAAAATATCTGATACTTTTTTTCATTTTGTATCTCCGTGTATGTAACAATCATCTTTTATATATCTCTTATTAGATATATTTAACTGTAATATGTTTACAAAAGATACATATAATCAATGTAAGAGATACATATCACAACTAAAAAGCAGTAAAAATAGATCAAAAAAGAGACTTAAAAAGCGATCTCAATCGTTGGTCGCAAAAACATAGGTCGCTTTTTGTAAGAGATCTTATGAGGTCGCCAAAAAGTGACCTCACGAGGTCGCTGAGTTGCTTTCCAGATTTTAAAATAAGAGACCTCATGAGGTTGCCAAAAAGTAACTCACAAGATCGATGAGTTATTTTTCAGTTTTTTAAAAAGAGACCTCATGAAATTGCTAAATATGTTTTTAGTTTTTATTTTTTAACACAACGAGATTTCATGAGTTCATAATTTTTTTAATTTTTTTTAATTTCTATTAATAGTGACCTCACAAGGTCGCTTTTACACATTTTCTGAAAATAAAAATGCAAAGAAAGAGACCTAAGGAGGCCTTTTTCCGCAAAAGAATAATTGGCAGCAAATTGACTTTTGTAGCTGTCCACCTTCATTTTAATCCACTTTAATAATATGTACAATCTTATAAGCTACATATTAAATGTCCGCCAATCTACACTACATCAAAATAAGCTTTGAAGTACTGCAAAATTGAATGAAAATTACATAGAAGTCATAAGTTATGCAATTCCATTTCAAACTACTTCAAAGTTTTCATACATTCATAAAAAGCTTGATAATTCTTACAAATCATCATAAAGTACATAATTTAGTCTATCTAATACAACACTAAATTTCAATAATGTAGCGGTGTGTTTGTCACATGATCTCATCATCCTCATCACTTGTGGGTTTATCTCTCAACCTCTGAATTGACCATATACTATCTTAGCATGTAAAACACTGGTGACCTAAATTGCAGGTACTACGAATAGCCAAATTTATAGTTCTTGGGTTTTATAGATCACTTTAAGCATACATTGTTTAAATTCTTGATATCTCCTTTTGCTATATATGAAATAGTAGTATATTTTACATCCTATTATTTTCTTTAGGAAAATACTGAATCTGGTGGTTCGAATCTTCCACTCTGAACCCTTTGCATGACTTCAATATGCCTTAGTGTACTTATCAGAACAATATGCTTTATCATACTTTCTACATATCTATCTTATATGAGGTAGCTTTCTTGCATGAAAAATCCATCCAGTATGGAGGATGATATACAATGATAAACAAAATCGTGATGAAGAAATTAGCCAACCGCAAGAAAGAAACAAGTTGTAGCTTAAGAAGAAGCAAGTTGGTAAAACTGCCTCAATCAGATTAAGTTCTTTATTAGACAAAAAACTACTAAGAGTAAGAAAATATATACTAGGTCACTACCATTATACTACTCCAATTCTCTAAGATATATGAAAATGCAAACTAAAGAAAAAAATTATCAGAAAAAGCACATTTCTGCTTTCGTCCAGACCTTGTGGCCTTCCTCTGCCCCTCTTATGAGTTAGGTTTAATGACATTACCTGAGTCGATGGAGGTGGAGTTAGATCCAAGCAAATCTACCCTTGAGTTTCATACTTCAGAGGCCTATCCCTCTTTCGGCGAACAAGCTCACCTTTTGGCAGTGATGATGATGCAACAATACTATCTCTAGGTGACATAGTTGATGCAGGATCCATTACTAGTGTTTGTGGAATCGAAGCGTCACTACAACTAGATTGAAAGGTAATATTACCAGTAGCTAATTAAGAATTAATTCTTGGTAATCCCTATAAACCAGGGGCATTCCTTGTCCCTCTCCTACTCCCACTCCCACTCATCCCTTTCTATATATAGTAAGCAGCGAATCCAGGCAACAACATAGCTTCCCTTCGATTCATGCGTTTATTTCTTAACAATATATCCTTTAAACAATCATCCAAATATCAATATAAAGGGAATCAAAGTCACAAATCTCTATTCCTATACATCGAAAGTTGTCTTCGCAACATAAAAAATAGTAAAAGCTGCAACCTCGGATAAGAAATGACACAAAATCTGAACTTTAAATGCTTAAGGAAACTTTATCATGCACATTCAAGATCTACTTAGAATCCCAGAATGTATAGTATGCACATTCAACATCTCCTTATATTCCATGATATATTTAGCTGTGAATTTTACCTCCCAACTAGCACAAGAAAAATAATGAAAAACTCGTCAAAAAACAATGCCTCCCAGATACAAAATCTGAAAAGATTTTAAGTGTATTAGTAGTGAATAACATAAATTAAAGTAACTAAATCAATTGTAACAAACATACCAAATTAGAAACAGGATAAAACACACTATACAAGGGGAAGCAAAGCAAAAGAGTTCAGAGTTGAAAAAAATCAACAGAAAATCAAAACAAGAGGCTAAGTTGAGCATAGAAAAAGAAACGCAAGATCAAAGCAAAAGGGCTAAGATTAAAAAACAAGCAAGAGTACCATAAATTTTTAACACCTTGCTAAAACTATTTGAAAAAGAAAAAGGCTTCACAAATGCAAAACAAATAGGGACTGAACAAATCTCTTTGCTTGTCCATTCAAAACAACCCCTTAAACACCAAATTTCAAAATTCAACAAAGAAATCAATGTCAATAAGCCAAAATCAAGAACCCTAGTTACTAACTCTCAGCAAAATCCAATTCTTGATTTTCAAATTCAATAAAGATCACAACTTTATACAATATTCTTAACCAAGAAATTGTCACCCAATTAATTAAAATGCAAAAATAAATGACATAAGGTACTGGTCATCTGTCTATAACAATAAATGAAATTTTATTTTAGATTACAAAGTAAATGGAATATGAAGTAAAAGAATTGAGGGTTGGTTTGGTAGAAAAGATTGGATGAATAAATACAATCTAAACTTTGGCATAAGTTTTATGCAATATGTGTTAGTTTATGCTAGACATCGTATGAAATTAAAATATGTGTATTAGCAATATAAAAATAACTTACTTAAAGAAAAAACTCCCTAAACAGCAATGAAGGATCAGAATCTGTTTAGTCTCTAGCAAAAGGTGTAAAGACGCAATGAGAGAGGGAGAAAGACTGGGTCTGATTGAGATATTGGGAATGAGACGTGGGTTGGTGAACAAATAACCTAAAAGTATATTTTATTTTAGGGAAAAGGGCAAAAAATGGCCCTCTCAGTCATACTTTGGGGTCATATATACCCCCGTTGTTATAAAAATTTACATATGTACCCTTTTAACTAACATACTGTCCAAATCATCCTAAGTGACCCATTTTTCTTTAAGAAAAAAATCATACCCGACCTGACTCATCAAAAAGGACCCAAACAAATACTCACTCTGAAAAATCAATGATCCGTTCTACACTCAAATCAACGTGTCCTGCTTATGGATGCTTCAGAGACCTTATGAAAGCGCTCTCGCCTATTCTTTCCTACGTCAAAGTAAAACACCTTGATATCATGTTGGAGTTCTTTGCTAAACACGTTATGGTCGTCTGAATTGACATAGTAATTGAAGAGATCAAGGAACGATGAGATGCCGTTGAATGGTATTATTATCGTAGACCTTGTTGTCGATGTTTTCTCAGAGATTTTTAGGTATCGTCTGCGTGGATTCTCCTTCAGGTCGAAGTAAAAAAACTTGTGTCCTTCCTGTAATATCTTGCACAACAACTCCACGTCATTTCCACCATCACCGCCGTCAGAATTTTCCTCCATCAGTTCTCACTCTTCAACTAAAAGTAAAAAAATAAAAAATAGTAAAAAATGAATAGTATAGCTAACATTATAATATGACACCAAATGGACAACCATTTTGGTGGCTGAAAGTCCTAAATAAGATTTGCATTCAAGTAAAAATGGTCACCCTCCCGGAAAACTAGCAGTAGCTACTTCGTTCTGACATATTCTCACAATCCACACACTCAATTCATAAAAGTAAGGGAGAAAAGCCTTAATTTTTGCTGTCAGATATGCGAGAACCGTGTACAGTGTGTTTGTTTAGGTCCTTTTGATGGGTCAGGGCAGGTATGGTTTTTTTTTGAAAAAATTAGGTATTTGGGCATTCTGTTAGTTAAAAGGGTACATATATAAACTTTTATAATAGTGGGGGGATATATGACCTCAAAGTATGACTGAGGGTAAAATTGATCAATTTTTTAAAGTAGAGGGGAATTTTTGACCCTTTTCCCTTTATTTTATTAAAAATAAAGTGAATATCAAATACTATTAAATTTGTTGTTTAAACAATAGTGATGTGTGGTACTTTCAATAATATGTTTTAATATTTTTAAAAATCTTTAGTGACCTTATGAGGTAACTATTTTATTCAAAATTTAGTTTCGATCTCATGAGGTTACCATTACTATTTTGCCGATATTTTTTTTTTCATTTAAGTAATCTCATGAGATTTGTTTTTATAAAATAAGAATTAAAAAAATATATTAAAAATAAAAGCGACCTCATGAGGTCTTTTTTTTTAGACCTATTTTTGAGGTCTTTTTTTTTAGGTCTCTTTTTATAAAGTTTTTAGTAGGAATATTTGGTTGTATAATATAGTATTTATCTCATACAAGTTTTTAAAAATATGTCTGTGTAGTTACATGTAACTTTCATAAGAGTATGTATCTCTTACAAGAGTACAAAGTAGTATTATGTGTATTATTTTTGATAATTTCAGTTGAAGTATGTATCTCTTTCAAAATTAACTATTTTTTTGTATGTCATTTTTCAGGGTATGAGTTATGTTATAAAGGAGATTCCACCACATCCTTTAATATTTGGGGGGTTTCATTGGATTCTGGCAGTCCTTGTTCTGAAGGAGCGGCAGATACGTGTCTATGATTCGATATTAGCATTAAGAAATAGATACCAATCCAGTGAGAATTGAGATTCAAAAGTCGGCTATAATATTGATAACTTACCTTCAGTATAGTAATATTCTAGAACAAAGGGTTTGAACTGACTAGTTAGCATTTGTTTCATACAAAAAAAAAAAACTAAAAAGAATTCATTTAAAGTGAAATATGTATCTGAAATTGTACAGCAAGACAACAATAGTTTGTACGTATATTTTTTTCAGTTTATTTTTTAGTAAACAATAAAAAGTAACTATATTGTTTGAAAAAAAAAATCAATATGTAGGGAATGTGGACTACTTTTAGCTGTATTCATGGAGTATCTCGGTGATGAGTTTGAAGTACCATGTTCTGATATTGTTGTTGAATATCATCATTTGAGATATACATCCTCGTTACGAAAGTATGAAGTAGATAAGGCGGAGAACAAACATTTTAGTGACAATGAAGACCCTCTGAGGTCTAAATCAAACTTCAAACCACCAGTCACAGAAGACATAGTTAGTGTTGAATAGTTGTAGTTATGTTTATTATGTTTAACTTGAAATTAGTCATTTGTTTTTTCCAGAAACAAATATGTGAATTTATGTTTCATGATTGATGACATAGTCATCTCAAGCCGTATTTCAGTTAACTCAGTGGATGAATTTTTAAATAGAATTAAAGTTGAAATAGTTTCTTTGAATAGTATGTTCATTTTAGAAGTATTCCAATTATAGTACATATTGATTATCGAAAAAAAGTATTCCAGTTGAAGTGTACCAGTTGAATATTTCAAGTGTAATTTTAAGAAGTATTCCAAGTATTGTATATATTACTTATCTATAATCTGTATACCAGTTGAAGTTTTTTATTGAAAGTGTTTTATGGGTAAATGATTATACCTATCAAATACAAGTTCATTGCGAATAAACATATTTGACAAAGACATATTGACTTATATCATTAATATTTTCTCATCTTGTATCTATTTGTACATTAAATTTTTGAATAACAGATGTTACTTAACACATACATAATGGTATAGCAAATACATGTATGTGAAATTATCAATTAATCTACGTAATACTACACTACATTGTAAGAGATACATACTAATATAATCAGCCAATATATGAGATATAAGTTATCAAAAAAGAGATACACCTATAAAAACCTAAAGATACATACTAATACAATCAACTATGATATGAGATACATATTAAAAAATAATGTTCAATTGCATACTTTGACACTATAGATACAAGTGTTTTTTTGTCTCTATAGATTTGGCCAACCTTAACAACTGAATTATTGCAATCGCACATTATGTTGTTTACCTTAATGTCAACCAAAGTCAAAGGCTATGAAACCTCTAATTGAACAAGAGTTAATGTTAGTCCGTCCTTATTTGTACCCTCCAAACACATAACTACACCACTTTTACCCTCAAACAACATCTTTTGTTCATATTTATCAATGATAGTGATGCATAACAGATACATTTCAAATTCAAACATACTTTTGTTTATCTCTATGTATAACTTTACTATAACATTATAGATCAGCAAGGGAGATGAGTTTCCATCAACAATGTATTAGGCTTCAAATTTTTTTCTTGTTTCATCGATTTCAAGTTCTAAAGCAATGTCCGAAATTAATTTTTCAAATGTTATATGTTCGCCGATTAGAATACCTTCACTCTTATATCCTTCATACTTGTCATCAATAATTTAAAACACCGAAATATCGTAACAAGATCGAGATATTAATTGCAATTGTTGAAAAAAAATAAAAAAAACATAGATGAGAGCATATGAGTGTTATTGAAACATGATTTAGAAGAAGGATGATTTAAAAATAAAAAGTAGAATTGATTACCTATTTATGTGGATTATCTACTATTAATTTAAGATAAACAAGCGTGATTGACTCCTAATTTAAGTAAATATTTGTTATTTTTCATATTTATCGTGGTTGTTTAGTTATAGAACATACATCGGATATTATGTATCTCTTTATAAAAAATTGTATCTGAAAAACTCAAAAAATGAAATTTTCTATAATTTTAATAAAAGATGTGATAAGATATAATTAGGGGTAAACGTCAAGGGATTTATATAAGTTTTACTTCATATATTTCCCATTTAATTTGTTTAGGTTTATATTAAATTGTAAAATTTAATATAGTTAAGTACTTTAAAAGATAATAATTCATATTAATTGATTATAGTTAAATATATAAAGTAAATACATTTTATTTTTTATTCGACTCTTACAGAAAAAATAATTTTTCTTTTTACTTATTTATTTTAACAAAAAAAGAAAAAAATATTATTTTCGTCTAATAATACCTTCATTATTAAGTATTATATAAATATTAAAATATTAAAGCTTAAATTTTTAAATATAAGTCATAAAGTTAATTTACTAAAATAAATTCCTATCATCTCATATTTAATTAAGTAGAGTAAAGTATACTATTTTGTTTAGTTATTGATGTTAAAATGATGTTATAATAGGAGCAATATAATAGGTTTTGCAAAACCTTTGGGTGTTTAATTATTTGTTGGCTTGTAACAATTGGTTCGATTTAGTTTAATTTGGTTCATTACGTCGATTTCTAGAAATTCACTGGAACCTCGAAAATCATATAAAAGGTTGAAAAACATCCTTCACTAATGCTTAATATACTCCTAAATAATTTGAATTATGAAATTTAAATAGAACATAACTATAAAAAACCAAATAAAATGAAGAAAAGGGAGTATTTAAATAAATAGAGTTTTACACAATTAAAAAACATTAAAAACGTATGCACTTCCTTTTTAGATATTTAATTAAAAAATAATAAACCTAATGTTTTTCTACGGGTGAATAATTTTTCAAATTCTGTATAAATTAAAAGCATAATTCATTATAAATTATTGGGTCCTTACTAATACGACATGTAATATCCAGTGATATGTATATTGAAGCAACATAAGATGCTGCATCAAATGAATTTAATTTAAGAGCATGTGTTGCAAAAGAACCGTCTACCATATGATTGAGGAGTTTATTAAGTACTCCATCCGTTCGTTTGTTTTTATTTGTCACTAGTTTTTTTATTGAATTCTTATTTTTACTTATTATTTTTTGACATATTAATAGAATACAATTTTTTTTTTCTATTTTATCCTTAGCATTAATTATTTTTTTTCAAAATTAATTTCAAAAACAATGTAAACATCATTTAACAGGATACTATGATAAAATAACTATGTTACTGATTATTTTTCTTAATGAATGTGCCAAATCAAAATATGATAAGTAAAAGCAAATGGAGGGAATACTAACCAAAAACCACTGAATGCTCTTCAGACTCCATAGTGGATCTAACCGAATTAGACTTGTTAACAACTATTAAGTGGTAATAAATGCATTGAGCTGAAGTCTGAAGGTTCACATTCAGACCTCCACCATCAAGGGATCGTTTGGTAGAAGGTATAAGAATAATTAGTTCAGAGATTAATTTTAGAATGAACTTATTTCATATTTGGTTAGAATAAAATGCATGAAATAGCTAATTTTGGGGTTAGTTATTCTAAAATTGCAATATATTTTTATTCTTTCTTGAGGGTGGGATAATGAATTTTGAAATAACTTAATCCCTAACCAAATAACCCCTAAGTAGAAACAAATGAATCCTGACGAACTACATGAGGTGCCCACCACTTTGGGACCTGGTCCCAAACTAATGTATGCAACAGAAGACTAAAAGAAACAAACTTGTAAAGTAAATAAACAATGAACACAACAAGTTTTACGTAGAAAATCTGTGCTCAAGGGAGAAAAATTACGACCTATCACGTAGTATTTCCAACGACTTCACTAGATTCAACCAACCTTGAATACAGACTTCATGACTTAAGGATTAACCTTTTAACCCTTCTTCAACTTGTAATAACTCTATTACAATAACTTCAGTGCAATAACTCTATTTCACTAGGACCCAACTATATCTAACTGAATCATAACAAGCTAACTCTAGCTTCTATGTCAACTAACTCTTGATGACATTTTTAACAAAGGGACACTAACAATGCACTTACTATTAATGAATAAGAGCAGTAAGCAACATTTACAAACATAAACAAAGACTCAAATACAACAAGAGATTGAGACACAAGAAACGGTTGAATAGGTCCTAGTTGCAAGTGAGGCTTTGAATCTGAGAGCTTCAAGAGAGATTTGATGTTGTTGAAAATATAGAAGCTTGGGTTTTCTTGTTGTAACATGAGCATATATAAGAGACAAGAAAATCTAGGATGTTTCTGATTGGTTGGGGCTAAAAAGAGTTGCAGCCTTGCCACTAACTCACTGCCAAAATGGTACTTTTCCACCTATAATACTGATCAAATGATAGTGATGTGAACACAATCAACCTAGTCCCTAAATAGTTGCAGCTTAGTCATCAAGTGATCTTCAAGAACCAGGTCCCAAGTTGATAGTTTGTCAATCATCAAAACTAAGGACTTAACAATTTCTCCTTTTTTGATGATGACAAACCCATACTCAACCGTAAGCATTTCCAAATTTATACCCCCTGTCAATGATATCATCCCCATGAGTTCCCCCTGCCAATGACAGCTAACATTCCCCCTGTGTTTGAGGACCTGGTCCTGACCTGGTCCCAACATTAACATCAGCATCAACATATTATACTATACTATACCTCATCTTTCCCCCTTTGACATCATCAAAGAGAAAAAAATAGTTAACCAAGTAAAAATAAGCACATATATTAACACATGGCCATTAAGGTTATACTAATACAAGTAAGCAAAATAAGAAGAAGTAAGAGGAATGATAGAACTAAAACAAAATTCATTCATTAATCATTCGAATAACAACATACATCATCCAATAAACAAAAGCATTAGAAAACTAATTATGAGCAGTGCAAGAGAACAAAGTAAAAAAACTGATAACAACGGGGCTTAATGAGATGAACACAATTGGGCTTAAGGATAAAGGACACATAATAAGGACTAGTTTGGACAGAGATTTAGGATGAGAGACCAGAAGGAGCATGGGATAACTGAGGAAGGAGCAGAGTGATCCTCTCATTCTCAACCACATGATTGAAAAAGCTACTGAGTTAAATCCTTAAACTTGGCTTCCAGTTGTTTGACCTTATCACACATCAACTCATTCTCAACTCAAAGACCCTCAGTCTGACCTGGTCCCTCGGCACCACCCTTCATACTTGATTCCTTTAAGGTAGCAATCTCAGCATCCTTGCGTGCTACAATAGTAGCTAATTTTTCAAATTCTTCTTGCAACCTGGTCTGCACTACTATCAAATCAACAACCATAGATTCAGAATTTATACCACTGCAGCTGGGAATAAACTCATTATCCTCCAAGGTAGACATAGTAAATATTTTATAATCAAATTTATCTTTCCCAAGCCCACATTCAACACTAAAGTGCATGTGTTCAATGATTACAGTTGGGAGATTTACATGCTTGAACTTTGAAAAGGACTCCATAAGGAACAGGTCGAGACCTGTGACTGTTGTGCACTTCTCTGCCTTGGGTAGAAGTGCCTTGTTAACCAAATCAACCAGGAGCTGAAAGTCTTCTTTCAAGGACTTATTTCTCACATTCTTAATAGTCAAGTCATCCGACTTCCCACAAATCTTCAAGAACTTTTCAGACCCACTCTCATTCGTTAAGGACCTGGTCCCTTCAGTGAGCACTCCTACAACCTTTGCTAACACTTTTTCATCAATATCAATGATCACTTTATTCACTTAAGTTGTCATATATAGGGCATCCTTTGAGAAAGTAAAATTGTGGTAAAACATTCTTACTTTCTTTTCATGTCGAGTGGGGACTGGTGGCTCAAATAGATGCTAACTTTGGAATTTAACCATCTCAATTACATTAGCCATGCCATGCCATGCCATGCATGGCAGCACTTTCTAGATCAAATACTCTTTCTCTCACGACTTCTAGGGTTCTGAGAACTTCTTGTCTTTCTTTTCTTGATATACTTTATCCCTTTTCTTTTAAAGTAGATCTCTTTCCACTGGACATGTTCCTTTAATTGAGACTCCAGAAGCTTTTAAAGTCCTAGTTGTTTTAGAATTTGGACCTGGTCTCTTAGAACTTGTTGCCTTCTCTTTCTTCCTTTTCCACTAGTAGAAGTGGGCTTTTTTTAATCAAAAGTCCCTTGGATTTTCCCTTCTTAGGTGAAATAGCCGCACCACCCTTTGCTTTGTCCCTCTGAGCAGCCACACTCTGACCTTTACTAACCCTTGTTCATTAATATCAATGATCACTTTATTCACTTGAGTTGTCATATACAGGGCATCCTTTGAGAAAGTAAAATTGTGGTAAAAATTCTTACTTTATTCTCATGTCGAGTGGGGATTGGTGGCTCAAATAGATGCTAACTTTGGAATTTAAACATCTCAATTACATTAGCCATGCCATGACATGCATGGCAACACTTTCTAGATCAAATACTCTTTCTCTCAAGACTTCCAGGGTTTTGAGAACTTCTTGTCTTTCTTTTCTTGACGTACTTTATCCCTTTTCTTTTAAAGTAGATCTCTTTCCACTGGGACATATTCCTTTAATTAAGACTCTAGAAGCTTTTAAAGTCCTAGTTGTTTTAGAATTTAGACCTGTTCTCTTAGAACTTGTTGCCTTCTCTTTCTTCCTTTTCCACTAGTAGAAGTGGGCTTTTTTTAATCAAAAGTCCCTTGGCTTTTCCCTTCTTAGGTGAAATAGCCACACTACCCTTTGCTTTGGCCCTATGAGCAGCCACACTCTGCATCATATCTTCATCAGTCTCATCATTGAAATCATCATAAAAAATGTTATAAAGTTGCTATCACTCTCATCATCACTCTCAATTTCCTCCTCAGATTCTCCTATAATCACCACTTCTTCAGCAGGTATTTCAGGCTCAATAACAACTTTCTTTTTAGACTTTTCTTGCTTTGAGTATTATTCTTGTTCTCCACTAGTGCATCCTCCATCAATTTCTCAAAACTTAATCTGGTCTCATGTATCTTCACTGTCTTAAGTGAAAACTTTATAGTAGTTGACACACTTCATTTGGACATCTTTCATGAAACGAGATTGTCATTCTCACTATTAGTGCTCCCCCTTTCTTCTCCTTTCTTCTTCAATACTACAAGTGGAGCGGGAAAGACATCATAATCTTTCTCAACGGTCTCTTTGAGTGGGAGAACCAGAATCTCTAGTAGGTTCCTCACTCTAGGAACCCTTGAATTTCAATTTGTTCACTCATAGAAAGAATATTAGAGGAAGTTCCCTTTGCAGTGGATAGATCTCCGTTATACATGAGTTCATCTACGGTATGACTTTTTGACTTACTAGACGAGCCATTATTTTTAGAATTTTGAACTTGGGATGGGTAAAAATGGACACTTGAGAAAAAAGTTGGTCTGAGGATTTTGGGATAGCTTTGTAGCCTTTTTCAATAGACAAAGAAATCACTAGGTCAGGAATGGGTGGAGTATTTGGATCGTTCTTCACCTGAAAGGATAATTCTGAAGTATCTTTATTTTTATGATAGGTTGAAAAACTCACATATTTGGGAAAAGAAGGTGGAGAAAACTTGCATATGAAAAAGGAATTTTGTAATTTTAAGTTAGGGGGAGAGGATGGAAAAGAGATAATGAAGAAGGGTTTGGGTTCATCTGGAATGGGTGATGATGGAGATGCGTTAGAATTAAAAATTGAATTCTTTAACCTTTTAGTGTTTGAAGGAATATGAAGATGAAGAAGGAGTTTTGGAACTGATATGGAAAGAACAACATTTTTAAATAAGAGTAGAGAGAGCAAGAAGATTTGGTTTAAATAGAAAGGGAAGGAATTATTTAAATTTGAAGGAGTGTAATTGATGAGACATGTCTGATTGGATGGACATGTCTCTTAGGCTTAAAGTGGGAGTGGTAGATTTTGAGAATAGGTAGGAAGTTTAAATGGCACATCTGTTATTAGCTTTAAAATACTAACTTTTAAGAATGATGTATGATGCTAACCTGATGAGGGACCTGGTCCCTACATGATTTTCTGAACTCTTAGTTCTTGAAGCTGTCTCATCCTCCTCCTTACCATGCATGTATAGATGTAGAAGATATGATACTAAGTGAGACATGTGTAACATTATCTCATATAGATACCTGCTTATCAAATCATAGCCGTCTAAGAGGAATAAGAAGAACAACATTCAATCAACTTTGTCTCATCAAACCCAACTTCATTTTGTTCTTTTCAAACTACTGCTGTTGTGACTCAAACACACACACAAGTGCACGTAATCTTATAAGTAATATAGTGACTTAGACAGTCTAATATCATTTCCACGAGGACTAAGCAACTAGAAATTCAACCATCTTTTAGTTTTATGTAGTAAAGTATTAAGTATTGAAGAGAATCAAGATGATTTGGAATTTAAGAATAAATATGGAAATTAATAGATAAGAAATAATAATTAGTGACAATCACAAAACAAGCACAATTGTAAACAGCAATGCTGAAAATTTCAGGGTTGAAATATTTTGAACAATCTTACAAATCTCTATTCTTATCGCAGTCTAATTGGTTATCGGGCTGTTAATTCGCAAGGTTTATGCTATGATCTTGGTATCCCAACCTCAAATCTTGTATCTATTGAATATTGCAACTACAACTCCCACAGAGATACAATAATTCTTCTAGATTCATAAAGTTGTCTTCTTGCAATTGAACCAAGCATGGCTTCTAGGTATATCCCTATCCTAGATGCTAATTTAAACCCCTTATTTAATAAAAGGAAAAGAACATTGCTCCTTAATTTCTTCGTTCTATCCTATGATTCTCCTCCTGCATTCACATAGAAATATAGATTTATTCTAATGGTGGCCACTCATCAAAATAGTAAGCTCAAGAAATTAGGAACAACCCAGATGATAATCCAAAAAGAAACTACGATAAAGAATATTAAAAAGTAATCATGTTCTTGGCCTCAACCCTAGAACAAGGGTATTTAGCCACTTATGTTTGAATTAAACATAAAAAATAAGTAATTAATCATACTCAAAATTAATCTTGAAGTAAAGAAGTTCAAAAGAAATAATAAGAACCCTAAAAGAGAGAATTTTATGCTTTTCTGCCACTGCTATGCTTGCAAAAAGTGTTTAGAATTGTGCTCACGTGTTCCTTTTATACTTGCAGAAATTTCACCAGATCTGGAATACTGACGGGATGCGTCACTAATCGCATCGATAAGTCCATCGTGCTGCGTCGATATCACATTGATGTACTGGAACTTCACTTCAAAAATCTGACTAAGTCTCAATTCACAACATACGACGCGACGCGTCGATATTGGGTTGCATCACTGGAATTACTATCTGAAAATTTAACTAAGTCACCAAACTCATTGATCGACGTGACGTATCGACTTCGCATCGATATTCTGGAATTTCCTTCTGAAATTTTGGCTAAGGCATAGGATTTACGGGCCAACGCAATGTGTCGACTTCGCGTCACTTAAATCTCAGCTCAAATGTTCGATTAAATCTCGTAAATCACTTTTTTCAGCTACTTCTTTTTATTCTTGCTCTCGTTCATCTACACATGTTCTTGGACTCGATAAAAAGTGGTCTTTCACATTAAAATGACTAATTCCACACCATCGATAAACAATTCTTCATAATATGTGTCCAATTTTAGTCTGAATCCCTTGAAAATTTACCCTGTATCACTAATCACATTGGTTAGCCACGAAACAAATTTAGCTCAAATGAAATAAAATTAATACAATTTTATTCTCAAAAAAAGTCCAAATATGGGTAGATAGCGGTGTTTGGACATATAAATACGCCCAAGATCGCCACCCTACATTACAACCTTGTTCGTCCTCGAACAACTTCAATCAGCACAATCACTAAATCTTCTAATCACAACCTAAGAGTCATGCTAGCGTTGGGCATTTACAAAAACGTGTCAAGAATACTCTTTTGCACATGAACTATTTATTTCAAACCTCGTCATCTCAACAGTGACTTTCAATTCGTTGGCAAACTTAATCAAAGTACACAATCAAACAACACAATAAGTAATCTGGACTTTCATCCGCATGCACCCTCATAATAAGAAAGTTTCCCCATATCACTCACAATTTATCAATATTTATTCATGAGGGAAATATCAAAATTTAATCACTCTCTCTCAACAAAGAATTCATACATAATAGATAATGAACCATAAGCTTTCCCTTAGTGTAATACTCCACTAATAGTCAGATGTTGAAATGTAGGATCAATTAGGTCTTTCATGGTTGTAATGTAGGCTAAGGGATGGGTAGAAACTATTTTGGAAATAGTGACTAATCTCCCTAAGCGATTGAATACATAACCATCTTTAATCAAAATCGCATTTTATCAACCCAATTTTTCCACTTCATTACCTTCACACATCAATTGTTTCACCCCAATCTTTTTAAGCACATTAACAAAACTACGGTAGGAGTATTTTTATTTTTACATCACAATTAAAATTTTCACTCTTCTTCACACCCTAGTTCTTCTTACGCACCCCTATAGTAGCCACCCTGAACTAAAGATATTCGCCTTGGTTGAGGTGCATATTGTCCTAAATGGACCAGGGCCAAAACAGGTTCATTGTAACAAAAATCGGGCAACATAAAACTGAAATTTCTTTCCCATTTTTTTTCTAACTCCTAACCATCACAATTAAACACACATTGAACACTTTTTTAGAGCTTCACTTTCGCCTTTCACCTTTTTCAATTTCACACTCCCTCCTTATTCAAATATCTATATTAAAACGCTTAGGAACTATGGATCAAATCAAGGTCTATAAAAGAAAGAATTACGCTACATATGAGGCTACCAAAGAAATCAGGCTATAGGCTCAACGGGGCTAACTAAGGATATGCATAAGGGGTCCGTAAATGAAGTCTTTACAATTCGGTTAACAAAGAAATGCCTAAATCATTTCCTACACTCAACACCCTTTATTTTGCTTTGTAAACACACCGGGGAAGTTCTAGTCATTCCTATACATGTTGAATACAAACAAATACTCACACACTCGATGCATGTTAAGAATCAAGTCAGATCCTTAAGGTTCCCGATCTTGTTCTTTGTCAAATTCAACATTAAGCCAATCAAATTGCATTACACTTGTTGAGATTTCATATCTAAAAACACTCGTTCTTTTATTTCAAAACAATTGAATTCCTAAAAAAAAAAATTCTAGCCCAACACCAAGCATTTCTCAAAGGTCGCAATCAGGATCTTATCAGTTTCTCAGCTTCTAAAGACAGACTCCCCTTAAGATGGTCACCATCCATCTATCATAGGGGAGGGCAATAGCTATGATGAGTTATTTTGAATTGGCAAAAAAGGCAAAAATAATACTATAAACTAAAATTTGCCAAGAAGGGCAAAAAATAAATTCTTTAAACCGAGTTTGCCAAAAAGGGCAACCATCCACTTGTAAACTTACTAACTATTACAGACATAATGTTTCGAATAGCTAGAAAATCATCCCAATAAAACAGAAAATAAAATTTCTCAACCAAAACATAAAACATAAGAAAGAGGAAGAAATGAGAAATTCTTCCCCACCCTACACTTAAAATGAAGCACTGTCCCAGTGCTATTAAATAAGCATATGGCAAGGTGGCGTCATACTACTTGATCACTCAAATTGTACTATTTCCATCATGTCATCATCGGCACCTTCATTATCACCAAAATCATCACCTGTATGACCATCATCAGACTGCTCTTCCTCTTCTGACTCATCATTGGAATAACTCATCTGTCTCTCCTCATCCGGAGGGACATGATCATCTAGCGGTTCATCAAAATTAGGGAATATCCTCAACATTGTTCGAGAATGACGCCCGAGTGGATCTTCATAACACAAACCTTCTGTTGGGTGGCTGGATGCCCTTCAATCTTCAACTGCAGCATAGTAAGCCTATACATCCGGGCGGTGATCTCGTCATTCCAAGCTTGACGCTCGGGCATAGTCAAAGTAACACCATAAGAGGCAGGCCCTTTAGTACGAGAGAAATCCAACGGTCGCATAACAACTGGTGTTATGTTATCCACATCCTCCTCAGGTACCATTTGCTGCCGCAGAAATCGAGTCAATAACCCACCAAATCCATACCGATGACTACCTAAAAACCTGGCTTTCCTCATGGTGGAAAAGATAATTGCGCTAGTATTCAACTTCATATCTTCGCGTATAAGAGCATAAATGATACACACCCTATCACTCGTCACCTTTGTCATATGTGTCCCATGGATAAGGTAGGTATAAATATTTTTTGCCTATAAGTGAGCCTCCTTGTTCATATGAGCAAAGAGGAGTGATACATGAGTACCACCCCGCTTATGGCGAATCCACCGAGCTGTCGAACGAGTTCCATATAAGAGATGGCGAATGTGTTGGTACGGTGGCTCAAAATTCAGTTTTTTCAGTGGCTCAGCATCCACCACAGGTGTACCTAGTATGTCATTCACATTATTAGCATTAAAAGTAACCACACGACCCCTTACTTCAACCTCTGCATTCTTTTTTCGTGGGTCCTAGTTAGCATAATACTCCCGTACAAGACTTAGGTTGCACTCAGATGGATGTTCGAATAGGAAAGTCATGTGCAATGCCTCAATTCTGCGAACCCTACTTGGATACTCTTTCATCAAGATCACCCTATTAATGAACTGGTCAGCTGAATACTTAAACTCTTTGTGTTGAGAATACCATTATCTCCTAGCTTCCGCAACTGCCTTAGTCCCATACGTCCTAGATTGACCTTGGAGAATATGTGGGGCTGGGGGCACACGGTCAGCATGTCGACTCTTTTTGTTTCTGAATTCAGATAAACCAACCACATTCTTTCCCTTGCTCTTATGTTGCTGGCTAAACATTATACCTATTAATCACAATAGCCTACAAACATATCAGACAATCACCTTAGTGAACTAGCAACAACTAAATGTGAATTTTACCCCATACTTAGTTGCTAGCACGGGTACATAAGTAAGTGAACCAGGGTACTCAGACTTCCTCTGTTCATCATACAATTACTGTCATCAATCATCCAACATCAAATAAAAATTCGTCTTAAAAAAGTGGCAATTCAAAATATCATCACAATAACTTAGTTGACTACTAACTTTTGCAGAGCACATAGCCATTCATTAATACATTACCATTCTTTAACACTTTCACATACATACATTCAATATGTCACATTTGACCTCACGTCAATGGCACTCAATTCAGAAATTTATAGCTACCGCTAAGGTGGTGAGAGATCGAGATCCACCCCACACTTAGTTTCCATCATGTAGTGAACATCAATACCCCAAATTTACTTAAATTTGTAGTAGTATTCGGCAAAATAACTCATCAATGTAGCAATGAATAGCATCCAGAAACCAATTCAACTTAAAGTGCAATTAATTATTTCCACTAGATCAAGCACTCAAGCAATCTTATCTTGTTACAACTTTTCATCACCCACAAAAATACTATACATGAACTAAAGTGCATCCAAACAATTTTAACATACCATCATTTTAGACCCCAATGTGCACAAATCACCGACCCCCATATGCTACCCATAAAGATTCTACTAGTTGAGTGCAGTTTAAACCCCCCAGTTTAAACCCCCTAATAAAACCTATCATTGCCACTAATTCAAGTATATATGCCATTTATCATCTAATTTCCATGAATCAAGAACTAGGCCACTATATATATCACCAATTATTAAGAAATCAAATCATGCTATCATATAATGCAACTTGAGCAAATGAAAAGTGAAAGACTTACCTTGAGCTTAATTAAGAAAAGAAAGATGGAATTTTGTTGTTAGTGCGAAGAAGGGACATAATATAAGTTCAATTTAGGGATTTAGGGAATTAAGGGGCGGTGGCGGCAGCTAGGGTTTTAGGATTGAGAGGAATAAGGGAAAATGAGATATATATAAAGGGGGGAAATAAGGGGACCGATTAGGGTTAGCTTTATACTGACAGGTGTTGTCGATGTAACACGTCAACAATCATGTTGAAGAAGCAATGCGATGCATCGCGTCCGGTTCATTACACTGGACTTAGCCTTTAAAATTTTTCCTAAGTGTAGGAGTGATGCACATCGATGCGATACGTCGACATAGTTTCGCTCCACTGGAATTTGCTTGGAAATTTTTTTCTAACTGTAAGGATAGGCACAGTGACGCGACGCATCGAGTTAGCGTCGCATCACTAGAATTTATATCTAGGAATTTTTCTAAGACAAATTTCTCCATATTTTGGGGAATATTTTCTTCCCCCTTTACCTTTTCACCTCTTAGCACCTTTTTAACTTACTCAAAGATCATTGTTCACCCCCTTCTCATCTTCTTTATCTCCATCGTATTTCTCATTCCTGCACATCGACCAAAAATAACAAAATTACGTAAGAAAAAGTGGGTTTCCTCCCACCAAGCGCCTTATTTTCGGTCGTGGCACGACTCCTCTATTTGTATTTTTCTTTTTATCCTTAACAACTAAAAATAAAACTACCTATTATATTACATTTGTCGGTTGCCTCCTACATCACGCCTTATTTTACGTCGTGGCATGACTTAGCTCAGTCTCACTCATCAGCAAAAGTGATGGACACGTTATGTTTGTCTCCATGATTAGCCTAATAATGCTTTACACATTGTCCATTCACTAAAAACTTCTCAGTCTTCTCGTTGTTCCATAATTCAACCCCTCCATGAGGCGTCATTTGTACTACTTCAAAAGGCTCGGACCATTTAGACCATAATTTACTTGGAAACAACTTTAACCTTGAGTTAAATAGCAGCACAAGTTGTCTAGGTTCAAACATTCTGTCTTGAATTTGCCTGTCATGCCACCTCTTGGTTTCCTCCTTGTACAGTTTTGCATTCTCATAAGCATTGAGATAAAATTTATCTAATTCAATAAGCTGCAATAATTTTTTCTCTCCCGTGGCCTTCATCTAAAGTTTTAAATTTTAATGGCCTAATAAGCATGATGTTCCAGCTCTACAGGTAAATGACAGGCTTTCCTGTAAACCAACTGATATGGAGAGGTACCAATGGGAATTTTATAGGCTGTCCAGTACGCCTACAATGCATCATCTAGCTTCTCAGCCCAATCCTTTCTTTGCCCATTAATAATCTTTTGTAGTATTTGCTTTATCTCTTGGTTGGACACCTCAACTTGACCACTTGTTTTTGAATGATACGCAGTGGCCACCTTGTTCCTAACACCATATTTAGCTAAAAGATTCTTAAACCAAGTGTTAATAAAGTGCGTACCTCCATCACTGATTATAGCTATTGGAGTGACAAACCTAGAAAATATTTGCTTATTCACGAACTTTATCACTACTCTTACATCATTAGTAGGACAAGCTACAGCTTCCACCCATTTAGATACGTACTCAACTGCCACTAAGATGTACAAATTACCATTTGATGGTGGGAATGGCCCCATAAAACCAATCCCCTAATCATCGAATACTTCTACTTCAAGGATGTTGTTTAAGGACATCTCATGGCGCCTTGAAATTGTACGCAATCTCTTGCATTGATCACAAATCTTTACAAAAGCTACTGCATCTCGAAACAATGTTTGTAAAAAGAAACCAGATTTTAACACTTTTCAAGCTATTCTCTCACCTCCATGATGTCCTCTATAAGGGGATGAATGACACTTTTGTAGCATTTGTGTGCATTTAGCTTCCGGAACACATCTTCGTATAATACTTTCTAGACCCTATTTGAAAAGATATGGCTCGTCCCATATATAAGCACGAGAATCATGAAGCAGTTTCTACCTCTGTTGAATTGTACTTTCATGAGTGTAAAAGTTACTTGCCAATAAATTCATAATGTCTACATACCAAGGAACTTCACACTTTTTTATAGACAATATCTTTTCATTCGGGAGCTTCTCTCAAATGTAGAGAAAGTTATTAACAACATGGTCATGGTCTCTAACCTTGACAAAAGGTCTACAACTTGATTTTTTGCTCCTTTTCGATCACGAACCTCCAAGTCAAACTCTTGCAGTAATAAAATCCACTGGATCAGTCTAGGCTTTGCATCCTTTTTATTGAAGAGATACTTGATGGCCACATGGTGTGTGTGAACAATAACTTTTATGCCCATCAAGTACGCTCTAAATTTATCAAATGCATAAACCACCGGTAACATCTCCTTTTTAGTGACTGTATAATTCATTTGGGTATCATTCAAGACTTTACTAACATAGTAAATAGAGCAAATACCTTGTATTTTCTTTGCCCCAAAATAGCTCCTACAGCCAAGTCACAAGCATCACACATCAATTCAAATGGCAACTCCCAATCTGTAGAAATCAAAATAAGAGCTTCTATCAGCTTAGTTTTCATCTTCTCAAAGGCTTCTTGATAATCTTCCCCAAAATCAAACTTGGCCTTTTTTTCTAACAATTTACACATCAGGCTTTCAATCTTTGAAAAGTCCTAAATAAAATGCCTGTAGAAACCTGCATGCCCCAAGAAACTTTGCACTCTCTTCACTGTGACCAAATGTGGCAGCTTTTCGATCACTTCAATTTTGGATCGATCTACTTTAAGTCCTTTACATGACACATTATGTCCAAGGACAATTCCTTCATTCACCAAAAAGTGGCATTTTTCCCAATTCAATACCAAATTTGTCTCTTCACACAGATCTAGGACTCGATCTAGATTCTGCAAGTATTTATAAGAAAAACACCATAAACAAAGACGTCGTCCATAAATACCTCTATAAATTCTTCAACCATGTCGTAGAATATTGCCATCATGAATCTCTGAGACATTACAGGTGCATTGCATAGCCTAAACGGCATACATCTAAACTCATATGTACCGTACGAGCAAGTAAAGTGGTCTTCTCTTGGTCCTTAAGAGCAATGGTGATTTGATTATAACCTGAGTAACCATCAAGAAAATAGTAATATTCTTGCCATGCCAACCTATCCAATGTTTGATCAATGAAAGGGATAGGATAGTGGTCCTTCGTTGTGGCTTCATTCAGCATCCGATAGTCAATACAGATTCTCTATCCAATCACCATGCGAGTGGGAATTAGCTCATTTGCTTTATTAGTAACCATGGCCATCCCACCTTTCTTTGGGACATAATGTATTGGGCTTACCCACTTGCTATCTGAAATTAGATAAATAATCCCATTATCGAGCCACTTGATTACCTCTTTCCACACCACGTCTTTCATCACTGGATTCAACCTTCATTGTTGCTATACCCTTGGTTTGAAACCTTCTTCCATGTGTATCTTATGCATGCAAAAATCTGGATTTATCCCTATAATGTTAGGCGTCTAATACCCGATCCCCTTCTTCCTTCTTTTTAGGACTGTCATTGCTTTCTTTACATGTATATCAGATAATTCTGCAGACAAAATAACAGGTAAGGTATCATTATCACCAAGGTAAACATATTTCAAGTAAGGAGGAGGAACATTAAGCTCTAATTTTGGAGCTTCCTCAATTGAAGCTTTGGGGGATGGACTAATTGGCCTATTCAATGGCTCAAAAGATAATTTTCTTGTTTTAATAACCGTCAAATTCATGACTTAAACTAATGCCAATGCCTCTATATCTCCATAAAGTTCACGACCAACTAAGGCTTGCTCTAATGGATCATCTAACAATAACAACCTCTAATCAGACTCAAGATTTATAATGGATATAGCACACAACTCCTTATATATTTTTGGTAATTTTAGTGCGTTATACATATAAAAAACCTCTAATTTATCATACTCTCTCATTGTCATCTTCCCTACTGCTGCATTAATTAATGACTGTCCTATTGTTAGGAAAGGCCATCCCAAAATAAATGGAACAACAAGATCAACTTCAAAGTACAAAATTACAAAGTCCACCGGAAAGGTTAGGGATCCCACTTGTACCAAGATATTTTCGATAATACCATCGGGACTAGCAAGGGACCTATCTGCCAACTACAAAACAATAGTAGTAGGTTTGGAAAACCCAAGAACTATCTTCCGATACCAAGATGCGGGGATAAGATTTATGCTAGCCCCCAAGTTACACAATCCATGAGCACTGATGGTTTGCCCTATAGTGATCTGCAAAGTGAAACTACCTGGATTCTTTAGCTTTATGGGCAGTTTGTTTTGAATCTTGAATGTGCACTCCTTAGTAAGTGCAACTGTAGCATATTCGGTCAATCGGTTCTTGTTCGCCACTATATCCTCTAGGTACTTCGCATATTTTGGAACATTCTGTAGAATATCAATAAGAGAAAGATTTATTTGAACCTACTTTAGAAGATCTAAAAATTTCTTGTAATTGGCCTCCACTTGATGCTTTCTTTGTCTTTGAGAAAATGGTAGAGGTAAAGTCTTCTTTTCCTTATGAGTTTAATTACTTACATCTCTTTTTTCTACCCTTTTCTCTTTATTGACTTTAGGATCATAATCAGTGGTTGTAGAACTAACCTGCTTAGATACTGCGTCCTCTAACTGCAACCCACTCCTTGTTGTAACTGTATTTACCTGCTTTGGATTTGCATCTGTATTTCTAGGTAAGGCTCCTTGAGATCGTATATTCTCTGATCCCACAATCTGACCGAATTGCAACTCTAAATTTCTAGTAACCAACTATTGACTATACAATTATTTTGCAAATTATGGTCGATTAGCTAAAATTTGTTTCAGCATCTCCTCCATATTCTTTGTTTGAGTGGTCGCTTGATTATTCTGGATCTGCTGTTGATTCTGTACAATGGTCCCTTATATTGATTAGTGTTCTATGCCTGATTTCCACTCCATGAGAAATTGTGATGGTTTCTCCAGTTGGGATTATACGTATTACCATAATTCTTCTATCCCTGCTGATTTGTATTTACCACATAGTTGACAGAATCTGGATTAGCCGTACAAGCATCTACTGTGTGCTCACTACTTCCACAAACCTCACACCAGTAATTTTTCTGTTGAACTGCATTAATTGTAGCTGCTTCTTGTGGAATCCCTAACTTAATGTTATTAAGCTACATAATCATATGATTTTGCATTGCTGCAATCTGTGCTTGTAATGTAGTAAACTGTTCTACCTCTAATACCCCTACAACTTTCTTAGGAGCACTCCTCGTATCAGTATGCCAATCAGGATTCATTTGTGAAATTTGATTCAATGGTGTATACAATTCTTTATAAATCTTTTCAAGAGCCTGCCCACCTGCTGCTAAATCTAAGAGAATTTTGGTGTTTGGCTCTAATCCCTTAATTAAAGTATGAACAAGAACATCATTTGACTGATGATGGTGAGGGTAATTTATGAGCATACCCTTAAATCTCTCCCAAGCTTGGTAGAGATTCTTTCTTTCTTTCTATCTGAAACTCAGAATCTCACTTCTCAAATATACAGTCTTCTCTGATGGAAAGAATCGAATAAGGAACTTTCGGGCTAGATCTTCCCATGAATTGATGAAGAGTGGTGGTTCATCATGTAACCACCTCTTTGCTTTCCCTATTAGTGAAAAGGGGAAGAGTGTTAATATAATATAATCAGAATTAACCCCTTTCGGAATTTATGTATCACTTATTTTCAGGAAGGTATGTATGTGTTGCTGTGGATCTTCATATGAAAGGCCATGGAATTTCCCCACTGAATTCAATAATTGCACTATATTCTGCTTCAATTCAAATTGACCACCTGGTTTAGGCTTACAAATACTGTTCGTTACATAGTTCGTGAGTGGGATTTCCACCTAACAAATAAGTCTAGCAGCTGGTTGAGCAGGAACAACTGGGATAGCTAGAGCTGTGACATTTCTGGCATTTGGATCGATAGGGTCATTTGGATTAACTGGAGTAGCCATTTGAACCTGTTGGTTGGGATATTGAGCTATTCACCTTTATTAAAATATTAGTTCTAGTTCTGAAAAAGGTTTTACCAACTCTTTATCTCTCATCAGTCCTATAGTCAGCTAATCCTGCAAAAATTCAGCCGCTAAGATCTTCGTTAAAACTTAAACTTATTATCAAAAAATTAAAATTTTAGCAATTTACTCATTATAATAGTCCCCGACAACGGCTCCAAAAACTTGTTGTGACTCAAAGGCACACGCAAGTGCATGCGATCGTACAAGTAATATAGTGACTTAGACAGTCTGATATCGTTCCCATGAGGACTAAGCAACTAGAAATTCAACCAACTTTTAGGTTTAGTAGTAAAGTCTTAAGTGTTGAAGAGAATCAAGATGATTTGGAATTTAAGAATAAAATGGAAATTAATAGATAAGAAATAATAATGGGTGACAATAGCAAAATTAATCTTGGGAACGATTAATCTTATCCAAAATTAATCTTATTCAAAATTAATTTTGAAGTAAAGAAGTTCAAAAGAAATAATAAGAACCCTAAAAGAGAGAATTTTATGCTTTTCCACTACTTCTATGCTTGCAAAAAGTGTTTGGAATTATGCTCATGTGTTGCTGCTATACTTTAAAAAATTCACCATATCTGGACTACTGACGCGATGCATCACAAATCATGTCGATAAGGCCATTGCATTTAGTCGACATCGTATTGATGCATTGGAACTTCACTTCGAAAATCCGACTAAGTCTCAATTAACAACACACAACAAGACGCGTTGACATTGCATCGCATCACTGGAATTACCATCTGAAAATTTAACGAAGTCACCAAACTCACTAATTAACGCGATGCATCAACTTTGCATCGATGTTCTAGAATTTCCTTCTGAAATTTTGGCTAAGGCACTGGATTTTTGGGCCAATGCGATGCATCGACTTTGCATCGCATCACTGGAATTTCACCCCAAATATTCAATTAAATCTCATAAATCACTCTTTTTCAGATGCTTTCTTTTATTCTTACTCTTGTTCATCTACACATGTTCTTGGACTCAATAAAAAGTGGTCTTTTACATCAACATGATTAATTCCACACCCTCGATAAACAATGGTTCATAATATGTGTCCAATAGTTCGAATCCTTTGGAAATTTATCCTATATCACTAATCACATTGGTTAGCCACGAAACACAATTTAGCTCAAATGTAATATAATTAACCTAATTTTTGTTCTCAAAACAAGTCCAAATATAGGTAGATGGAGGTGTTTGGACATATCAATATGCCCAAGATCAAGTCCCTGCTAAGTTCTTTGGTGAAAATGTCAGCTATTTGATCCTCAGTATTGCATAAGACCATTTTGATCAGCCCTTTCTCTTAAGGAAATGATGCTTGATGTCAATATGTGTGGTTCTCTTATGTTGAATATACTTCTCAGTCATAATGACTAACTTGTATTATCACAATATATAGGAACACAATCTTAAAAAATTCAAAAATCATCAAGTTGTAGCTTGATCCAAAGAAACTCAACACAACATGAGGAAATTGCTACATACTCAGGTTCAATAGTTGAAAGAGCCATCGAATTCTATTTTTTGGTGCCCCAAAAATCAAGGAAGATCCTAAGAAGTGAGTCATTCCCGAGGTAATATACCTTTTAACCAGGTACTTAGCACAGTCTACATCAAATTACCCAACAAGGTAAAAATTATCACCATCAGGAAAGAAGAGGACTAGGTCAGAAGTTCCCTTGAGATATCTTAGAATCTTTTTGGCAGCCTTCAAATGAGATTCCTTTGGGCTTGCTTGGAATCAAGCACACATTCCTATATTTAACTTAATATCAGTTCTGCCAACATTAAGATAGAGTAATGAACCAATGATTCCTATATACATAGTCTCATTAACAGGAGGACCAGGTTTATCCAAGTCCAGTTTTTAAAAGGTCCTAATGGGAGTGCCAATTGGCTTTGCATCCCCCATGTGAAAACTTTTTAGTAACTGATAAATATAACTTTGCTGGTAGGTTATAATGCCAGTTACACATTGATTTATCTATAACCCAAGGAATAAGTTAAGCTCCCCCATCTTACTCATCTCAAATTCACTGCTCATCTATTTGGCAAATCCATCATATAGATGTAACACCCTAAATTTTTTAGCTAGAAATTGAGCCGTCATTCCTACATGTATAAACTCCAATCCCATAATTTGTATGTGAATATATGTGTTATTATCATTATTCTAGTGTTAATAATGCTCTTGAAGTGAAAAATGCTCATAGGAAACACTTAGATCAAAGTTGATCTAAGAGCTTTTGATTCGGCTAAATTTTGGTATTCGATTCTACAAGGGTTGACTTTGAATGTGTATAAATTTTGATATATGTGGAATTTTGTTGATCAAGATCCACTAAATAATATATAATTGAGTTATCTTTCCAACGATACCAATTGATACCCGAGCAAAAAGTTATACCTATTTTCATAAGAAATAGTAAGGGTTCGCGATATGGCCGTGATGCACCGGTCTCTCCCCCAGAATAAGTTCCGCGACATGTAGGTATCTCCCCCGAAATAAGTTCTACACTGCGGAGGTTATTCCCCCACTGTTCCAGCTTTCTAAGTATCAAGGGGAAATTGGGTCCTTTCCCCTCAACCCCAATCGTCCAAAGCACGATTTATAATACCCAAAAGGGTATTATCTGCCTATCTTCCTTAATTTTTATCATGTAAAATCCCTTTACTTTATCCAAGAACAAATTTCAAGCTTTTCCTCTCAAGAATAGAAGGATTTAAGTTCCGAATACAAGATTTCTTCAAGAATTCGTTCAATTAAGGTATGTGGGTATTCATCAAGGGGTACCTTTCACAAATTGAGCCCAAAAATCTTCCCTTTGATTTTAAATATGGATTCTTATTTTATTATGGAGTTTATATGTTTAAGAATGGTTAAATTCATGTCTTTCCTTAGTAACTAAACTCAATTTCATATGCATGTATGATCCCATGAAAGGTTAGGTTAATTCATGTTTTAAACTATAATTTCCCATGTTATGTTCAAGTGAATTCCATGTTACAATATCAAATTATGAATTTATCAATGTAATCATGTTGTTTCCTCATGTTTAACACATTTTCATGTTTAAGTTCATGATTCTCACTCGTTTGGTGAAATGTTCATGTTTGGGGTCTTTGAACCATGATTCCATACTTCAGTTTTAAGTTTTGATATTGTGTTTTTATGATCATTCAGTGTTGGCGGGTTATGAACACTCGATACCTATGTGTTTTACATGATTTAAGACTTTTAAGTAATAAGTCAGTTAAGCCATGAATCTTATCATTGTACACAAACATTTATGATCATGATGAGCACTATTGAGTCTTTACGCACAAGCAAGTGTACGTTATCGTACAAGTAGTATCAAGACTTAGACAGTCAGATATCGTTCCTACGAGGACTAATAAACTAGAAATTTAATCAACCTTTAGTTTAAGACAATTAGGTATTAATTCTTGAAAGTATCAAGATAATGTTGAATTTATGAATAAAAATATAAATTATTAAACAGTGAATAACTAGTGGTGAAATAACTAGTGGTGACTAGAGCAAAGCAAGCAACGGTTGTAATCAATAATGATGAGGATTCCATGGTTGAGGCATTTTGAACAATCATACAATTCTCTATTCTTATCACAGTCTAATTGGTTATTGGGTTGTTGATTCACAAGGGTTATGCCACGATCTGGGTTTCCCGACCTCAAATCTTCTACCTATTGAACATTGTAGCTACAATTCCCGCAGAAATACAACAATTCTTATAGATTCATAAAGTTATCTTCTTGAAATTGAACTAAGAAAGGTTTCTAGATATATCCCTATCCTAGATGCTAATTCAAACCCCTTATTTTATAAAAGGATAAGAACCTTGCTCCTTAATTTCTTCATTCTATCCTACGATTCTCCTCCCAGATGCACATAGAAATATAGATTTATTCTAATGATGGCCACTCATCAAAATAGTAAGCACAAGAAATTAAGAACAACCCAGATGATAATCCAAAAAGAAACTATGAATAAGAATATAAAAGAGTAATCATGTTCTTGGCCTCAACCCCAGAATAAGGGTGTTTTAGCCACTCATGTTTGAATTCAACATCCAAAATAAGTAATTAACCATACCCAAAAAGTAATTCTTCAAGTAAAGAAGTTCAAAAGAAATATTAAGAACCCTAAAATAAAGAATTTTGCATTTTTTTGCCGCTGCTATGCTTGCCCCCAAAAGCCCTTGGAATTGTGCTCACGTGTTCCTTTTATACTTAAGAAAATTTTACCAGATCTGCAGTCATAACACAATGCGTCGCTAATTGCGTTGAACCAACAATGCATCACATCAATATTTTGTTGTCACACTGAAATTCATCTTTGAAAATCAAGCTAAGTCAATTTCTTCACCACACGACGCGACGCATTAACATCACGTCATGTCACTGGAACTTGCTCCTCAGAATTTGGCTAAGTGTCAAAACTTTAGGCATCGACGTGACGCGTTGACATCGCGTCAATGCACTGGAACTTGATCTTGAAATTTCTTCTAAGCCACAAAAATCATACATCGATGCAATGCGTTGACTTTGCATCGTTGCACTAGAAGTTGTTCTTCAATTTTTGTCAAGGCATAATATATTACCAGTTGACGCGACATGTTGAGATCGCGTCGTGTCACTGGTATTTTTCTCCAATTTCTTTCTTTCTTCTCGTCAGTCCTCCATATGTTTTACCCTTCAATTCACATGGTTTTTTGCCTTTTCATGCTATGTATCCCATTTTCTTCTAAATCCATGAAAAATTAACCCTGTATCTCTAATTACATCAGTTAGCCACGAAACACAATTTAACTCACAGTTCAATATATTTAGCACACTTTTATTCTCAAAACAATTCCAATTATGGGTTAATAGAGGTGTTTGGACATATAAATATGCCCAAGATCACCACCCCACACTTAAAACCTTTTTCGTCTTCGAACAACTTCAAGCAACATAAACATCAAACTTTTTAATCACACCCTAAGAATCATGCTAGTTTTGGACAAATGCACCTTTATTTCACACTTCATTGTCCCGACCGTGGCATTCAATTTGTTGGCAAACTTAATATAAGCACGAAATCAAGAATTTCATAAGTAATCTAGACTTTCATCTGCATGCATCCTCACAACAAGAAAGTGTTCCCCATATCACTCACAATTTAACAAACTTAATCAGGAGGGGAATATAAAAATTCAATCACTCGGTCTCAACAAAGAATTCATACATAATAGAAGATGAACCATAGGCTTGCCCTTAGTGTATTACTCCACTAATAGTCGGATGTTGAAACGTAGGATCAAATAGGTCTTTTATGGTTGTAATGTAGGCTGAGGGATGGGTAGGAACTATTTTGGAAATAATGACTAATCTCCCTAAGAACTTTAATAAATAACTACCTTTAATTAAAATCACATTTAGTCAACCACACTTTCCACCTCATTATCTTTACAAATCTATTATTTCACCCAAATCTTTCAAAGCACATTAATGTCACTTTGGCAGGAGTATTTTCTTTTACATTTCATCTTTTCTTCACATCCCAATTCTCGTTATGCACCCCTATAATAGCCACCCTCTACCTAAGCGAATTACCTTAATTGAGGTACACATTGTCCTTAATGGATCAGGGCCAAAACAAGTTCATTGTAACACAATAACCGGGTAACAATAACTCAAATTTTATCACAAATTATTTTCTAACTCCTAACATATGACTTTAAGTGCGCCAATAACTTCTCTTAGAGCTTCTCTTTCACCCTTTCCATTCTTTGGACTTTAAATTCCCCCTTATTTCATTATTAAAGTGCTTAAAAAATATAGATCAAATTAAAGTCTTATCAAAGAAAAGGATCCAGCTACATATAAGGCTACCAAAGAAATCAGGCTATAGGCTCAACAACGCTGACTATGAATATGCATAAGGGTAGGCAAACATAGTCCTTAAAATTTAGTTAACAAAGAATTGCCTAAATCACTTCCTATTCCCAATACCCTTTATTTCTCTTTGTAAACACACTGGGCAAGTTCTAGTCATCCCCATACATGTAGAATATAAACAATTTCTCACACACTTGGTGCATGCTAAGAATCAAGTCGGATCCTTAAGGTCTCCGATTTTTGCACTCTATCAAATTCAATATTAAGCCAATCAAATCAACTACAACTGTTGAGATTTCATATTTAAAGATGAAAATTTTTTCCTACACTAACATTTCTCAAAAGTTGCAATTGGGATCTTACTACTTTCTCAGCTTCTCACGACGCATTCCCCTTAAGACGGTAGGCATCCATCAATCATAGGGGAAGACACTAACTAAGGAGATTGCATAACAAAATTTGCGAAAGAGGGCACACATAATTACTGTAATCCGAAATTGTACCACAAAGGGTAAGAATAAAATACCTGTAATCTGAATTTGTATCAAATAATTCTTCCCAAAAATAAACTAACAAAAATAATTCTTGCCAAAAATGAAAATACTTGTCAACTTACAAACATCCAAAAACACAAAACAAATAAAAATTATTTATTCATCCAACCAGGCCAACATAACATAGTTAAATAAAAGAGATGAAGAAGATGAAGACCGACCACTCCACACTTAAGCTAAGTATTGTCCCAGTGCTAGCAAAAATGGAATAGTGGCGTAATACTCCCTGCTCAGTCAAACATCACCATGGCAAGCACATCATCAACTTCAACATTATTACCATCAGCAATATCATCACCAGAGTCATCATCATCATCAAAATGCTCTTCTTCATTGGACTCATCATTAGAGTAGGCCATACGCCTCTTCTCATCTGTTGGGACATCATCATCCACCAACTCATGAAACTCATCACCTATCCAAAACATGGTCTTGGCATGACGCCATATTAGATAATCTAACTCTACATTGTGGACTTTCTGTTGTGTGACTGCTCGCCCAGATGCCTTCAATAGTAGCTTGGTAAACCCATACATCGGGCCATAATCTCATCATTCCAAGTTTGACGCTTGGGCATAGTCAAATTTGTCCCATGAGGAGCTGGCCCTTTTGTACGAGAAATGTCAAGTGGTCGGTCACCGACAGGCTGTAAATAATCTACATCTTCTTTTAGAACCCCATATGACCTCAAATATTTAGTCAGCAATTCACCAAATGCATATCTCCTACCTCTCAAAAATTGGTCCTATTGGCGAGAAAATAATAGAACCAATATTCACATTCATATCATCTCTCATCAGGGCATAAATCAAACATACCCAATCACGGGTCACCTCCATCATACGTTTCCCATGAACCAGGAAAGCATAGTTAATTCATGCCCATAGACGTGCCTCCCTGTTATAATGAGCAAATAAAAGCAAAATATACGTACCTCCCTCTTTGTGGAAAATCCACCTTTTTATAGATCTAGTGCCGCATAGGAGATAACGTATATCTTGATATGGGGGCTCGATTATCATCATCTTTATTGGGTCTAGATCAACATAAGGTGCAGGTATACCTAATAACTCATTAATAGTGTCTGCCATGAAAATGATTGTCTTACTACGTACCTTAACTTTAGACTCTCTTGGGTTCCATTTTGCATAAAACTCTCTTATCAAGCTCAAATTGCACTCTCCTGGCTGCTCAAATGAAAACCCATATGTTGAGCCTCAATCTTCCTCACCATTGAAGGATACTCCTTCAACAAAGTTCTCTGATTGATGAACCGATCAGCTGAATATTTGGATTCCTTGTGCTGCGAGTACCACTTTCTACCCGTTTCAGCCACAACTTTTTGTTTTGAACCTGTAATACCCCCTAGGAACTTGAGGAGCTGTTGGTACTCTACCAGCTTGTCTACTTCTCTTGTTTGCAGACCCTGCTGTCCCTGCAGTGATCTTTCCCTTGCTAGCCATGTTACCTATTCAGAACAACAACCCACAAAAATATAAAACCAAGCACCTTCGACACTAGCTACCATTAAATGTGAATGTCACCCCATACTTAGTTGCTAGCACAAGTTTCTACAAAAATCAAAATGCACTCGGGTACTCAGACTTCCCCTTTCTATTTCATAAGTCCATGGTCAGTTATCCAATATTACTCTTTTAACATCTATTAATCTTAAGGAAGTGACAAAGAAAATTCTATCAGTTTGATCACTTTCAGTTCATTTATACAAAAACTACCTTAACTCAACCCCACACTTAATTTCTATTATGTAGTGAATCAACAAATCCCAATTTATTGACAGTGAATCAACAAAACACATCAATTAAATCATTTTTTTCCCGCATGAACACATGAACAATGCGTCAAACCAATCAACAGCCTTTCACCATCACCTCATAACATTTCCATATAATTTTAACAACTACTATTCAGTGTAAATTCAATTTAGTGAAACAAAATCCCTTGGAATTGAAATTTCAAATCAACTACGTTTCCAATCACACAAGTTATAGCAATATTTAAGCACATTTGATTCTCAAAATTTAAAGTCAAAGTATTATGAGAATTTACCTTGTCTTGGTTGAGAAAAGAAGTTGAAGTTGAGACCTTGTGAAAATTTTTGACAACTTTCAACTAAGGATCGACTTAGGGTTTGGGAAAAAAGGGGTGGCACACAGCTAGCGTTATGTGAGGGGAGATGTTTAAGTGTGGTATTTATAGATGTGATGCAGTAATGAGGATCGACGCGACACATTGTATATTGCATTGAATAATCAACGCGATGCGTCAAGTTCACATCAATTCTCTGGAAATAGCCTTGAATTTTTTTTTCTAAGTGTGGAATTTATGCCCATCGACGTGACGCACCTAGATCACGTTGATCCTCTGGAAATTGCATCCAAAATTTTTTTCAAGGCTAAATTTTTCAGGTTTTTAAGCATGTATTCTTACCCCTTACCTTTTTCACAACTCATTTGCTATTTTACTTACTCAATGGCCCATGTTCACCATCTTCTTTATCTCTACCTAATTTCTTATTCCTGCACATCAATCAAAAACAATAAAATTATGTAAGCAAAAGTGGGTTGCCTCCCACCAAGTGCCTTATTTTTGGTCTTGGTACGACTCAATTTTATTTTTGTATTTTTCATTTTGTTCTTCATCCACTAAAAATTTAAACTACCTATTACATTACATTTGTGGGTTTCCTCCCACATAGCGCCTTATTTTACGTCGTGGCATGACTTAGCTCAACATCACTCATCAACAAATGTGGTAGATTCCTTATGGTTATCTGGATGATCTGCCCAATAATGCTTTACCCACTATCCATTCACAAGGAAATTCTCCATCTTATTTTTATTCCAAAACTCCACAGCTCCATGAGGTGTCATACTCACCACCTCAAAAAGTCCAGACTATTTCAACCACAATTTACCCGAAAATAACTTAAGCCGTGAATTGAACAACAAAACAAGTTGTCCGGGTTCAAGTACTCTTTATTGAATTCGCTTATCATGACATCTTTAGGTCTTCTCCTTGTATAGTTTGGCATTTTCTTAAGCATGAAGTCTAAACTCCTTAAGATCGTTCAGCTGTAATAACCTTTTCTCCCCCGCGGCAGTCATCTCAAAGTTCAGCTTCTTCACCGCCCATTATGCTTGGTGTTCCAACTCCACAGAAAGATGACACGCTTTACCATACACCAAGCCATATGGAGATATCCCAATGGGCGTCTTGTAAGATATTTGATAAGCCCAAAGTACATCATCTAGCTTCTCCGCCTAATCTTTTATCTACCTATTTACTATTTTCTAAAGTATCTGCTTAATCTCCCGATTTGATACCCCAACCTGTCCACTAGATTGGGGATGATATGCAGTGGAAACCTTATGCCTGACACCATATTTAGCAAGAAGATTTTTGAACTAGGTGTTAATGAAGTGCATACCTCCATCACTAATGATTGCACTTGGTGTACCAAATCTTGAAATATGTTCTTTTTCACAAATTTCATCACCACTCTTGCATCATTTTTTGGACTCTCTATAGCTTTCACCTAGTTAGAGACATAGACAACGACTACTAAAATGTACAAATTACCTTTTGAAGTAGGAATGGACCCATGAAATTAATCCCGCAAACGTCAAAGACTTCGAATTCTAAATTATTGTTGAGGGGCATCTCATGACGCCTAGATATGGTACCCAACCTTTGACATTGATCACAATTCTTTACGAAAGCCACTACATCTCTAAATAGAGTAGGCCAGAAAAAAACAAATTGTAGCACTTTTCTCGCAGTCCTCTCACTCCCATGATGTCCACCATATAAAGATGAGTGGCAATCTTGTAGCACCTTTAAAAATTAAGCCTCTGGGATACACCTACAAATAAATCCATCTAGACCCTTCTTGAAAAGGTATGGTTCATCCCAAATGTAGGCATGAGAATCATGGAGTAATCTATTTCTTTGTTGTGTGGTGGCCTCAGGAGGGTACACCTCACAAGCTATCAAGTTCACAATATCAGCGTACCATGGGAACTCAACTGTATCTAACGATAACAACTTCTCATTAGTAAACTCTTTCTTAATACTCTAGAAGTTATCCACAATATGGTCTCGATTTCCAGCCATGACAAATAATTAGCAACTTGATTTTTAACTCTCTTTCTATCTCAGACCTTAAGATCAAATTCTTGTAGTAACAGAATCCACCTAATCATTCTTGGCTTCGCATCCTTTTTATTCACAAGATACTTAATGGTAGCATGGTCAGTATGAATTCTGACCTTATTACGAACTAAGTAAGATCTAAACTTATCGAATGCATACACCACTGCCAATATTTCTTTCTCTGTAACCATGTAGTTAACTTGAGCATCAGTTAACACTTTGCTAGCATAGTAAATGGACTGAAATACTTTATCTCTTATATGACCCAAAACTGCTCCCACAGCAATGTCACTAACATCACACATCAGCTCAAAAGGTAACTCCCAATCTGGTGCGATCAGAATAGGTGCTTCAGTCAACTTCTTCTTAAACTTTTCAAAAGCTTTATAACAATCTGTCCCAAACTCAAACTTGTATTCTCTCTAACAATTTGCATATGGGGTTGCAATCTTTGAGAAATCTTGAATAAATCGTCTATAGAACCCTGTATGTCCTAGAAAGCTCCACACTCCTTTGACTGTCACTAGATAAGGTAACTTTTCAATCACTTCGGCCTTTTCTTTGTCCACTTCAAGTCCTTTGCATGACACTTTATGTCCTAGGATAATTCCTTCCTTAACCATAAAGTGTCACTTCTCCCAATTCAGTACCAAGTTTGTTTTCTCTCACCGTGCTAGGACTCTATCAAGATTTTGTAGGCACTTTTCAAAAGAATTACCATACACAGAGAAATCATCCAATGAATACGTCCACAAATTCTTCTACCATGTATAAGAATATCGCCATCATATATCTCTAGAATGTAGCAGGTGCATTGCATAAACTGAAAGGCATACGTCTGAATGCATATGTACCATATGGACAAGTGAAAGTGGTCTTCTCTTGGTCTTTCGATGCTATACTTATCTGATTATAGCCGGAATACCCATCCAAAAAATAATAATACTCTTGCCCCACCAATCTATCCAGCATTTGGTCAATGAAGGGAATTGGATAGTGATCTTTAGGAGTTGCTTTTTTCAACATCCAATAATCAATATAGATCCTCCAACCGATCACCGTACGTATGGGAATCAACTCATTATAATCATTGGTCACTATAGTCATTCCTCCCTTCTTTGGTACATAGTACATCAGACTAACCCATTTGTTAACTGAAATTGGATAGACAATACCACTATC
>NC_061119.1:43493291-43553317 GCF_002878395.1 Capsicum annuum
TTTACTTGAACCTGCTTTAGAAGATTTAGAAACTTCTTATAACTAGCTTCTTCTTGATGCTTTCTTACCTTTTGAGGAAAGGGTAAGGTGATAGTCTTCTTCTCTATATGAATTTCATCACTTATCTATTTTTCAGTGACCTCTAACTCTTCCTTATCTTTCAAACTATCATCCGTAATTGCGGAATTATCCTACTCCTAAACCGTCTTCTTATTTTGCAGCCCACTCCTTGTTGTAACCTCATTCATATATTTCAGATTAGCCTTAGTGTCACTAGACAATGTTTTTTATGGCCTTGTATTCTACTATCCTATAATTTAACCCAACTGCAACTCTATATTTCTTATAAGAAATTATAGACTCTTCAACTCATCTTCAAACTATACCTGTTGAGTCTTTATGTCTGCCGCAAACTGTGCTTGTTGAGCCATCAACTGCTTAATTAACTTCTCTACATTGCTATTCTGAGCAGTCGCCTGATTATTCTAAGCCGACTGTGGATTTGATTGCACTGGTCCCTTATACTGATTTTCATTCTATGCCTGATTTTCACCCCATGAGAAATTAGGGTGGTTCCTCTAATTTAGATTATACGCGTTGCCAAAAATTTGTTCACCCTGACGACTTATATTCCCTACATAGTTGACTAAATCTATATTAAACATGCATCTACTTTATTCTTACCACTTATGCAAACTTCACACCACAGATATACCTGTTGAACTGCATTTGTTGTGGCTGCTGGTTGTGTTGCACCCAACTTTAAGTTGTTCAGCTGAGTAGTCATATGATTCTGCATTGCTGCAATCTGTACCTGTAATGCAGTAAATTGATCAACCTCCAATACCCCTATAACCTTCTTTGGAGATCTCCTTGATTTTCCATGCCAATCAAGATTCCCTTGTGTGATTCGATTCAACAATGTATATAATTTTTCATAAGTTTTCTCTAAATTTTGGCCTCCTACTGCTTAATCCAAGAGAATCTTCGTATTAGACTCAAGTCCTTCTATAAATGTGTGCACCAAGACATCATTCGATTGATGGCGATGAGGATAATTTTTGAGCATGCCTTTAAATCTCTCCCAAGCTTGGTAGAGATTTTCTCTATCTTTCTATCTAAAACTCATGATCTTACTCCTTAATCGTGCAGTCTTCTAGGATAGAAATAATCGAATAAGGAACCTTTGAGCACAATTTTCCCATGAACTGATGGAGTGTGGTGGTTCAACATGTAACCACCTCTCAGCTTCCCCATTTAGAAAAAAAGGGAAGAGTATCAATCAACATTCACATCTTCAGGAATGTACGTATCACTTATTTCTAGAAAGGTCTGTATGTGCTACTGCGGATCCTTGTGTGAAAGTCTGTGAAAGTTCCCCACAGAATTCAATAACTGAACCATATTTTATTTCAATTCCCACCGACTTCCTGGTTTAGATTTTAGAATGCTATTAGTTACATGGTTCGTAAGTGGGATTGCCACCTCACAAACAGGTCTTGCGGCTGGTTGAATAGGAACAACTGGAATAATAGGAGATGAAACATTTCCAATGATTGGATCTCGTATTTCAGCCATTTGTCCCGGTTGAATGTAATATTGAGCTCTTCGCCTCAAATGAAAAATTACTTCTAGTTCTGCAAAGGGCCCTACCAACTCTTTATCACTAGCCAGTCCAATATTCAGCTAAACCTGCAAAAATTCAGCCGCTAAGATCAAGTTGTTAACACTTAAACTTATTATAAAAAACAAAAATTAAGCAATTTACTAGTTATCTAGTCCCCGAAAACTTATTGCGTCCTACACAAACGCAAGTGTACGTGATCATACAAATAGTATCAAGACATAGACAGCCAGATATCGTTCCCACGAGGACTAATAAACTAGAAATTTAATCAACCTTTAGTTTAAGACAATTAGGTATTAAGTTCTTGAGAGTATCAAGATGATATTGAATTTATGAATAAAAATGTAAATTATTAAACAATGAATAACTAGTGGTAACTAGAGCAAAGAAAGAAACAGTTGTAATCAATAATGATTTCAAACAATCATACAATTCTCTATTCTTATCACAGTCTAATTGGTTATCGGGTTGTTGATTCACAAGGGTTATGCCACAATCTGGGTCTCCCGACCTCAAATCTTCTACCTATTCAACATTGTAGCTACAACTCCCACATAGATACAACAATTCTTCTACATTCATAAATTTATCTTGTTGCAATTAAACCAAGCAAGGTTTCTAGATATATCCCTATCCTAGTGCTAATCCAAACCCCTTATTTTATAAAAGGATAAGAACCTTGCTCCTTAATTTCTTCGTTCTATCTTACGATTCTCCTCCCGGATGCACATAGAAATATAGATTTATTCTAATGGTGGCCACTCATCAAAATAGTAAGCTCAAGAAATTAAGAACAACCCAGATAATAATTCAAAAAGAAACTATGAATAAGAATATAAAAGAGTAATCATGTTCTTGGCCTTAACCCCAGAATAAGGGTATTTTAGCGACTCATGTTTGAATTCAACATCCAAAATAAGTAATTAACCATACCCAAAAATAATTCTTGAAGTAAAGAAGTTCAAAGGAAATATTAAGAACCCTAAAAGAAAGAATTTTGCGTTTTTTCACCGCTGCTATGCTTGCCCCCAAAAGTCCTTGGAATTGTTCTCACGTATTCCTTTTATACTTAAGAAAATTTCAGTAGATCTGAAGTCAAGACACAATGCGTCACTAATCGCGTTGAACCAACCAACGCATCGCGTCAACATCGCATTGTCACACTGGAATTCATCTTTGAAAATTAAGCTAAGTCAATTTATTCACCACACGATGCAATGCATTGACATTGCGTCGTGTCACTGGAACTTGCTGCTCAGAATTTGGCTAAGTGTCAAAACTTTAGGCATCGACGCGATGAGTTGACATCACGTCGATGCACTGGAACTTGATCTTGAAATTTCTTCTAAGGCACAAAAATCACACATCTACACGACGCATTGACATTGCATCATTGCACTAGAAGTTGCTCTTCAATTTTTTGCTAAGGCATAATATATTACCAGTTGACCCGACGCATTGAGATCGTGTTGTGTCACTGGTATTTTTATCTATTTTCTTTCTTTCTTCTTGTCAATCCTTCAGATGATTTAGCTTTCAATCCACATGGTCTTTCGCCTTTTCATGATATGTATCCTATTTTCTTCTAAATCTATGAAAAATTAACCCTGTATCTCTAATAACATCGGTTAGCCACGAAACACAATTTAACTCACAGTTCAATATATTTAGCATACTTTTTATTCTTAAAACAAGTCCAAATATAGGTTAATAGAGGTGTTTGGTCATACAAATACACCCAAGATCAAGAACTATCGGAAATAATGTTCAGTTAAACTTAGTTCAGTTCAGTACCAATGTCATTTCAGTTGGGAGTAGGATTTAGCACCGAGCGAACCCAGGGATAGGGGCTCACCTACCAGTAGAGGGTATGACCTCTAGTAGCAGTCTCCGAGTTCCAAAAATATGTAGCTAGCATAGGTTTGAGATGTCTTCCTGCTAGTTGAGGGTTGACACATATCTCATGAAGGCACCTACCAGTAGAGGGTGACTCCTTAGTCCTTTGAGACACCAGTTTAGTGAATCCATACAATAATGTGTTAGTACCCGTGGCACGGTACTGATATGCTTCTAACTGGGGTTACAGATTGGACCCCAATTTGCTCAAATCGAGGTTTGTCGGTTACATGATACTCCTACAGTTTCAATCCAATTATTTAGACCAAGTACAGTTCAATTTTATATGTTCAGTATTCAAATATAGTTAATCATTATACAATTATCATATAATCAACATACAAATATCAGTTAACCAGTATTCAGATGCCACTGATTTAGTATTCAGTTATCATTTATTCATCTTTCAAATATCAGTTAGTCAGTATTCATATATCAACTACTTAGTATACAAACATTAGTTATCCATTTACTTAGATTTTAGTTGTTTGGTCACACAGGCATCAGTCATTCAGTTAATCAGATCTGCTTAGTACAGGTAATGTTTGGTTTTGTACGTTTATTCATTCATGCTCAGAATATTTGTATATTTAGATCCTTGAATTATGTCAGTTTTCACCACATAGTTTTAGATCCAGTATTCATACATAATCCTAAGTACAGTTTTTACAGCATATTCAACCTTGCAAGAGATTTACTTACAACATTTATGTTTCTATCATTTTCTAGCTTACAAAAATATTTTCAGCTCATGATTTATAAATTTCACTATGATTTGCAGTTTTCACGTATAGCCATGTTTCAAATATATGTTTCAGTAAATAACTTATATCCTTAGTTTTAAAACATATTTTAAGTATTTCCATGATTTAGAGAATGCCTCCAAATACTCAGTACTTTTCAAAGTACTGATCCACATATATATCTATATGCTACATTGTCTCATAATGTAGGTATTAGTTGTAGCCTACACATCATAATCAAATAGTTTGCAGCTTCCAGTCAGCAAGTCATGAGTTTGCTTGTTTCGGGGACTCCAGTCAGCTATAATTCATGTACTATATTATTATTCATATGTATTTATTAGTGGTAGTTAGAGGCATGTCCCATCTATCTATAGTCGGTATAGTAGAGGCTTCATAGACAATTAGTCAGAGTCACTCATGTAATTTAAGTTCTTTCTTCCGATTTATCATGTTACAAACCTTTTTGGTAGAACATGTATTTAGATTTTCATACTTATGTGCTTCTGATCAGCGAATTTAGCTTATATAGTTAATTTAAATTAGATGCTCGAGTATCATACCAGTTTATGGGTTAGCTTGGGATCACTTGTGGTTCCAAGCACTGTGTTACGACTAGGGGTAGCCTCGGGTCGTGACAATAGAGAACTTATTGTGGATCTAAAAATAATGTTATCATTATAAACTTGAACAATGAGCAGTTGTTTCCCTCTTGCCATCAAGAAAAATGTATTATTAATCTTTCTTCTTTTAAAACCATTGTTAAGCATGAACTTTGATAGCCTCTCATACCAAGACCCGAGATACATAAAGAGCCTTGTCCAATTTGAACATATGATTTGTAGAGTCAATACCTTCAAATATTAGTGGCGGCTTTAAATACACATCTTCTTTTAGGAATCCATTCAGAAAGACACTTTTTACATCCATTTGAAATAGTTTGAACTCCTTGTAGAAAGCAAAAGTAATGAGAATTTGAATAGCCTCTATTCTATCCACTAGAGCAAAGGTTTCATCATAGTTTATGCCTTTTTATCTAGTTATAATCTTGCATCACCAACCTAGCTTTGTTCCTAGTAGTATTATTATGATCATAAGCTTTGTTCCTATAGACCCACCTAATACCTATGATAGTTTTGTTTGAGGGGCGTGGGACTAGGTTCCACACCTTGCTTTTCTCAAACTAATGTAGCTCTTCCTATATGGAATTTATCCAATTAGCATCCTTCAAAGCTTCCTTCACATTTTGGGCTCAACTTGAAACAGAAATGCTGAGGAAGCACATGAATTTCTAGCTTTATTCATGATCTGCATCCCTAAATTAAGAGAAAAATTAAATTATCAAAAAATATAAAGATTAATACTTCTAGTTGGATCTTTGAGGGTCAGCTAACTTTCATTGGAACCAGTTACCATAGAGGTGTTACCCTTAGGAGACTGACGATCCACGTAGCTAGAATAAGGATCAGGATCTTCATAAGGGAATTGATATAAAATAAGTTCCTGCTGTTGTATGGAATCTACATCATCATGAGCTAAACCTGGTACTTGGGAGTCTATCTTATTCTTGGTTTCTTCGTCTGACCTGTCATCACCTCTATTTGACTTTCCTGGAGCATTGAGAAGTTTCTCTAAGTCTGCATCATCATGATGGTTCCCTTCACTGGTACCACTAGCTTCATTAAACACAATATGTATGCTTTCCTCTACACATTGTATTATTTTGTTATAGATTCTGTAAGCTTTGTTGGTTGAAGAATACCTAACAAAAACTCCTTCATCACTTCTTGGGTCAAATTTTCCAAGGTCATTTTTCCATTGTATAGCACAAAATAGTTGCATCCAAAATGCTTGAAATAGTTCAACTTGGGCTTCCTCTTGTTCATGAGTTCATAAGGAGTATTATTTAAAATAGACCTACTAAGACACCTATTGATCACATAGAAAGCTATATTTATTAGTTCAACCAAGAAATTTTGTATTATACCTGTATCAATCAGCATGGTCCTGGCAATGTCCACCAATGTCTTATTTTTCTTATCTATAAAACTATTTTGCTGAGGTGTTTTAGGAGTTGAGAAGTTGTGATTGATTCCAAGTTCATTGAAAAATTGATTGAAACTTGCATTTTCAAATTCTACGCCATGGTCTAATCTGATTCCAACTATCATCTCTTTGTACTTTACTTAGATCCATTTTGCAAGGGCTTCAGCTACCAAAAAGGATTCTTCTTTGGATCTCAAAAAGAATATCCAGGTAAATCTGGAATAGTCATAAACTATGACTAAGATACACTTCTTTCCCCCTTTACCTGCAATCTTTACAGGTCCACACGGATCCATATGAAGAATCTGTAGAGGTTTCGAATTGCTCTTTTTCTTTGGCTTGAAGGAGGCCTAGTCTGCTTACCCTTCATACATGCATCACACACTTGGATCAAGAAAACTTCTACTTTGGTAGTCCTTGAATCTGGTCCTTACTAACCAACTTGTTCAGCAATGAGTAACTTATTAACTAACCTTTTGTACCACAATTCAACATCTTTTTGTACACAGAGATATGTCAGGTTCTTGGATATGTATGACCCCAGATCAGAAACATACTTATTTTTGTTTCTCCATGTAGTGAGCCTAACTTGACCATTTTTAGGTGTGTAACTGTGCATTTGTCTGACACAAACTTGACTTCATTTCCTTTTTTTGTCGTAAATCTATGCTACACGTAGCAAACTGAATTTGAGTCCATCTACATAATGCACATCATTAATTTTTTGACTCAATTTGTTCCCAAAATTTCTAATTCCTACAATGTATACCTTATTACCATCACCAAAAGAGACATTGCCTCCTTTATGGGCTTTGATTGAGATAAAGTTTTTAATTCTTTTACAGCTTTCTCTTGCTCTCCCCTACAAACACAATCACTGGTTAGTTTTAGAAACCTATTTCAACTTGAGTTACTAGTGGGAGGACTGAGGAAAGATTAGATTCTTCTTGGTCCAGGAAGGAAGATCACCACCATTTTTTTTAATTCAGTGAGCTTTCTCAGATTACTAACAGTAGGGAATCTTGAGGGGCATGAATCCTTTATATAACCATTTCTACCACAGTGACTGCACAAAAGATTATTGTTGACAGAAACATATTTGCTATGTGGATTAAAAGGTGCACTTGAGCTATGAAAGGCAAGACCCCTTCTGTTATTTGGTCCTTGATTAGTAAGTCTAGTCAAAACATAAGAGGAGGTAGTCCACTTGAGATCCTTTTCAAGCTCAGCCTTAATCCGAACCAATTCTCTCTCAACTTCAGAATTTCTTTCAAGAGAAGCAGTTAAGTCAACATTATCCTTGGTCATTTTTTCTTCTAGGTCAAACTGAATTCTACTACTTTCATTTTTTCTTCTAGGTCAAACTGAATTCTACTACTTTTACGCTTTCCTTTTGAATTGAACTTAAATATTTCACTTAGTTTTCCATTTAACAGATCATTTTCAAGGGAGAGAGATTAACAGGTTTCTTAAAGCTTAGAGATTTTCTTAATTAGCTCCATATTTTCTACTTCAAGTTAATCAATATTTTACTTAGTGACTCCTTATCTTTTGTAAGCTCACACACAATATCTATCAACACAATAGAAAAATACTTTAATCCCTTAGGAGAATAATCTTTAATATTTCCTTTGATGTCCAGAAGTGTTACTTTTTCATCTTCATCTTCATCTGACTTGGCCAATAGGGCAAAAAGGGAATCATAGATCTGAACATCATCTTTCACCACTATCATGGAGGCATCTTCTTGCTTCTCTGAATTATCAGATTCACTAAAAGAGTCTCCCCAAACCACAAGGATCTGTTCCAATACTTTGTCAGCAGCAACCCTTTTACTATATTTATCAGGGACCCAGTCTTTTTTCTTCTCTCTTCCCCAGAAGTTTTGACATAGTCCTTATATTCCACTTTGTGAAGAGGTAGTAAATCAATAAAGTGAACTTGCTTGCCACACTTGTGACAAATGTTATTAGCCTTGCCTTTCTAGTTGTATCTGCTTGATTCTCCTTTTTTAGGAAGTGCACCAGTCTTTCTCAGGATCTTGAGAAATCTTTTGGTGATGTAGGTTGTTCCCTCATCTTTAGCCCTGGATTCCTCCTATATTGACTTTTGCACTGGATTATTTTCTTTTTTATGCTCACCTTTAGATTTGTCTTGTTGTTTCTTGATTTCATAAGTCTTGATATTCCCTTTCAACTCATCCATAGTCATAGTCTTGCAGGTCCTTAGCTTTTAGGTAGATTACTAAGGACCTTGCAAAACTGTTTGGCGGGTTGAATATCCTCACCCAAAAAATGAATTTCATTTGTGATTGCAGTAAACCTAATTTATATTTCTTGGATTGTCTCACCTTCCTTCATGTTGAAGGCTTCGTATTCGTACTCAGTATGTTTACTTTTGGCACCTTTACTTGAGTGGTTTCGTCATGTGCTATTTGCAAATAATCCCAAATTTTCTTGGCAGTCTTACACACTTGAGATCCTATTATATTCATTAGGACCAATTCTACACACAAGAAGCTTCTTAGCCTTGATTTTTTTTCTAGTTTTTCCTGTTAGCCTCATCATATTACTTCCTTGACTTAGAAACATTAGAAGTAACTTCACCAACTTTTACAAGCTTGGGAACAAAAGGGCTATCTTCAATGACATCCCACAACTCATAGTCTTCAACCATAATAAAGTTATATATATGAGTTTTCGACCACCCACAATATTGCCTATTAAATCTGGGTGGTTTGGTAGTTGATTGATCCTCTTCGAGATTTAGAGGTGAATCTATGTTAGAAGATCATTCCTAGGTGTTAAACCTTTAAGAAGAATCTGCTCTGATACTAAATAAAAAGCAACACGAGGTGCCCACCACTTTGGAACTTGGTCCCAAACTAACGTATGGAAAAGAAGATTAAATGAAATAAACTTGTAAAGTAAATAAACAATGAATAAAATGAGTTCTACATGGAAACTCCTTACTCAAGGAAAAAAAATCATGACCTACCATGTAGGATTTCCAGCGGCTTCATTAGATTCAAGAAACTTTTAATACAAACTCCATGACTTAAGGATTAACCTTTTAACACTTCTTAAACTTGTAATAACTTTAGTACAATAAATCTGTTGCACTCAGAACCAACTACCTCTAACTGAATCAAAATAAGCTAACTTTAGCTTCTATGTCAACTAACTCGAGATGACACTTTTAATAAAGAAAACTTACAAACAATGCACCTATTGTTAATGAACAAGAGCAGTAGGAAACTTTTACAAACATAAACAAAGACTCAATTACAACAAGAGCTTGAGACATAAGAATCGGCTGGGCAGGTCCTTATTGTAAGTGAATCATTGAATCTGAGAGCTTCAAGAGAGATTTGACGTTGTTGAAAATATGAAAGCTTGGGTTTTCTTGTTATAACATGAGCATATATAAGAGATAGGAAAATCTAGGATGTTTTTGATTGGTTGGGGCAAAAAGGCGTTGCAACTTTGCCACCAACTCACTACTAAAATGGTACTTTTCCAACTGTAATGCTGACCAAGCGATAGTGACGTGAACACAATCAACCTGGACCCTAAAAAGTTATAGTTTTGTCATCAAATGATCTTCAGATATCAGGTTCCAAGTTGATAGTTTGTCAATCGTCAAAACTAAGAACATAACAAAACCTTAAACAAGAGAAGAGGGGAGAGCTGAATGCTAGAAATCGGATATCAACCCTTATGTTAGTTTTGCGTTGAACAAAACATTAATATAAGATAAATAATTAGTCACTATTTTTTAATTTGATTTTTATTTTTACTTATCCTTTTGATAAATCAAGAAAAGATATTATTTTTATATTCATCCTTAACATTAATTAATTATTCTTTAAATCATTTTCTAATGTCTATTACTAAACATGAATATATAGAAGTAATATGGTAAAATTATTAGATCAATCATTATTTTTGTAATGAATATGTCAAGTTAAAATGTGAAAGTAAATTTGAACGGAGGAAATACTATTTCTTTTTTTCTAAAAATATTTGTTTCAATTTAATTGTCCTTTTATAAATCAAGAGAATATTATTATGTTCTTTCGATATTATCCCTATCATTAATGACTAAATAAAGTGTATAAACTTAAATTATTTTTGTAAAATATAATTAATAAGACTAATTTAATAAAATAAATTTCTAATAATTTTTTTTTAAAATATGTCAAATTTGTAGAAGTCAACTAATATGAAATGGAGGGAGTAGTATATAACCTTGGAATGCCTTTAGTTTCAAACATATAGTCAAACCTTGGAATAGTATCACTGATGTGGGCAAAATAAAAGGGTTTCTGCGTAAGCACTTAGCTAACTTTAATACTGTCCTTATATTATAGTCAGACTAGAAAAGACTACAAACTTGATTTTTATGGAGGCTTTCTTGGATTACATCTAATCGATATCAATTTTCATAAATGCTTAACTACTGGCATATATAGGTGATTTGGTAGTTTAAATATATTTTATATTGACAATCAATAACATTTGATATCGAGAACAATAAACTGACTTGTGTGCTTAGGCCCGTTTGGTCATGGGAAATTTTTCCGGAGTTGGAAATTATGCTGTTTGGCCATAAAAATTCGAAAAATAATTTCGGAACAATTTTCTGAAAAAGAAAAACAGGTTTTTGTTGTTTTCATAAATTTCCAACTTCAATTCCAACTTTTATTATTATTACATATTATCCTAATCTTTTAAATTTTTATATAAAACTCTCCTTATAACATCACTTTTTCAATATTACGTATATAGTAGTTTTAAAGAATAAGATAATATAATTTTAAACTTAATGCTATCCTAATTAATATATATCTCTTTTTCTCTCTCACCATTATTTTTATCCCTTATTTAATTTTCTCCCTTATTTAAGACATTATTTTATTGCTAATTTATATTTATATCCATAAATATATAAAGTATTATATTTATACTCATAAATATATAAAGTATTATATTTATAATAGAAATATACAAAGTATGTTATATATAAAGTTTATACCATGTATATATCATACATATAAATATACAAAGTATTAAGAAACATACTAAGCATATTTATAATATAATTATACAAAGTATGTTATATATGAAGTTTAGGGAAAAGACATCGTTTTCACCCCAAACTATATCCAAAAAGTCGAAGTCACACGTAAACTAAACTAGTGACTTATTACACACCTAAACTATAAAAAGATGAAACTATTTACACCCTGTCAGACTACCACCACTTGCATGTAGTGTAGTGTTTTACATGCGCTGCCATGTCAGCACCACGTCAGCAAAAAGTATCATTTTTTTATAGTTAAGGTGTGTAATAGGTCACTTATATAGTTTGGGTGTGGATTCAACTTTTGGACTATAGTTTGGGGTGGAAACGATGCTTTTTTCCTTAATGTTTTTAGCCGTTTACTTTTGTTATTTAATAGGCTGGACGCGATTAAAATAAGTGTAACACATGCGCCTTAGAATGGGTGTCGCGGGGAGGTAATAATATCACTTTTATATAGTTAAGGTGTGTAATAGGTCACTTATATCGTTTAGGTGTGGCTTCGATTTTCGACTATAGTTTGGGGTGAAAACGATGCCTTTTCCCATGAAGTTTATACCATGTATCTACCATATACACACATATATAAAAATACAAAGTATAAAGAAACATACTAAACATATTTATATATTTATGGTATATGATATAATATGTCATAAATATGCAAAGCATGTTTTACATAGAAATAATTTATTCACATACAGTAAAATCTTTCATGTATAAGAAAATTAAAGAAATAAATTAGCGGCACCCTAAAATTTAATAACAACTCATCATTTTTTATTTTTTAGGAACGGAAAATGAAGGAAATGAATTCCTAAAAAAATAAATTTGTCTGAAAGATAATATTTGTTACCTAAAAAACAGGAAATAGTGATGTGTTAATATAACGTCCATATTTAAAATTTTCAAATATGAGAAAACGACTATTAATATAAGCATTATATATGTCATAATTGAAATTCATTAAATATGACCATGTATATGTAATTATTTTTATAATAATGGCTAATTGTGTGTTTTTTCATTAGTAGGTAGATTTTAATCGGGAGATTTTGATAGTTTGTAAAAGTTAGGCATAAAATCATATTTAAAAAAGTTTTTTCAAAAGTAAAAAAAAAATTCAAAAAAGGCATAGCCAAACACAATTCCAACTCCAATTTCAACTCCAACTTCAACTTCAACTCCAAAAAATTTTAATTTTCATGGTCAAACAGCTACTTAATGTCATCCATTAATTCATCAAGTTATGTGAAATATAAAATAGTAATACAACATAGTTCTTGGTACACACACACACACACATATATATATATATATATATATATGCGAATAGCTATCTAAGTTTACTTTTTCTAAAAAGTAAATTTATTAAGAGAATACACTGCGTATATTCTACCCCTAGATCCCACTATGTGAGAATATAATGAGTATGTTTCACAAACACAAACAAAAATTTATTAGGAGAATGAAGAATCTAGAGTCATTAATTTTGAACGAGTTTAATCCTATAAAAACAAAAAAAATAAGAACAATTTTTTTTTCTTTTTTTTTCCGTATGTAGCCGTAATTGAATCTACATAATTCGTCCTCCATTCTTTTATTCAGACACATAATTCAAACTTTCATAAGATAAATGAATGTAGTGTGTTTATTTTTTAGCAGAAGCAGAAGCTGAAGCCAGCGCACGAGCTTGAGCAAAAGCAAGCAACTCCTCTTTATGGAAGTGAATATTCCTTGACTTGGCTACAACTAATATACTCATCTCGCCAAACACAAAAACTCCTAGCCAGTGTCCCACAAAATTAGCAGCAAATCCAAATTTGTCACCCACAAAGAACTTCTTAGCCTTGAGCTCATTATCAAGAACTTTTAGCATCTCACAAACTTCCTCTTTAGCTTTCTCTTGCTCCTCTCCATTAAGAAAGAAAGTATTCGCTATGCTGGCCCCTGCAATTACACAATCAAAACTCAATTATATTAAAGGACAGTTTGGTGAACTAAAGTCCTCATTGTGTACGGAATTCATGGAAGGGCCAGATTACAAGTGTGTATTGTATGCAAACTTATACAGCATTTTGCCAGAGGCTGTTTGCGCAACTGAACCCATGTGCCTTGATCATGTGACAACAACTTTACATGGGTTGATTTTTTCATCCCTTTTTGCTAAACAGATCTTGTTTTTCACACAATCAAAACTTTACAACTTTATCGTACGGAGACATTGAAAATTACATTATTATCAAATAAAAGTTTACTCAATTATACAGATAGCAATATATAGCATGAAGAACAATATTTACCTTATCATCAAGGTACTTAGACCAGAAACAAGCTAAAGCTCAATCATAAGGGTCTTTAGGCAAGATGGAAGGCCCTTCCAGTTTGCTCATACTTAACAAGGAACTTGATTAAGTGTTGTCCAATTTTTGTTGCATTTCTTGAATCTTGCGTCTTTTGTTCTTAAATTGTAAATCTACTGCTAAGTTATAAAGTATAGTAGATATCTGTCTTGATTGGTCTTTAGGTTGAGTTGCATTAACTAGAGTTAGTTAGTTGAATCATCCTTTGTTTATCCAAATCTTCTTCATCGTGCTTGATGTTTTCTAAGGTAGAGTTACCTAGGAGTGTCAACTAGAGTTGGTTGATAAATGACTGCAGTAGAGGTACTATATAGGTCTTATAATAGAGGTGTTACAAGGTGGATAAGATTAAGAGTTTAATTCTTTGTGATTATTCGTGTCATAAGTTGCTTGAAGTTAGTGGATTGCTGGGAAATCATACTTGGTAGGTTATGGTTTTTCCTCCCTTGAGCAACAAGTTTTCCTTGTAAATGTTGTGTGTCTATTATTTTTCTGCACTTTACTTTATATCATGTTTAGTTACTGGTTTTGTGTGCCAAGGGACCCAGTGTCTTGACTCGTGGTAGACTCGTGTAAGCCAATAATTGGTATCAGAGTGAGTACTCTCTATAGGTTAATACCTAGAGAGGATCCTGCATTGATGGCTGCTCCACCCAATCTATAGGAAGGTTAGTCAGCCACCAAACCACCTCCCCTATTTCAATGGACAATACTATAAATGGTGAAAGACTCGGATGCACGACTTTATAATAGCAGCAGATAGTGAATTATGGGATGTTATTCTTGATGGACCACATATTCCAATAAAGAAAGTTACTAAAATAAAGACTACAATACTAGTTCCCCAGTCGCGTAAGGAATATGAGGAAGCTAATCGTAAGAAAAAAACTTCAAAGCTAAGAATTTACTTATGTGTAGAATAAGCCCTAACGAGTACAATAGAATTTTTGTAGGTGAATTAGCAAAAGATATTTGGGACTATTTTAGCAATACACATGAGGGAACAAGTTGGTTCAAGGAGTCCAAAGTGGATATGCTCACTACTCAGTATGAAGCCTTCACTATGAACGAAAGTGAGACCACTCAAAAGATGTACACTAGGTTCACTACTATTACAAACGGGTTGCATTATCTTGGGGAAGTGATTAGGCCAGGTAAATAAGTGAGAAAGATACTTGGAGTTCTGCCAAAGTTATGGGAGAGTAAGGTTAATGCAATCACGAAGGATCGGGATCTCAATACCTCACCATGGATGAATTGATTGGAAATAAAAAAAACTTATGAACTCAAAAGGCAATAGGGTTGAGATAAGAAGGAACATAGAAAAGAGAAAACTTTGGCTCTCAAGGCTTCAAAACCTGACTCTAGTGAAGAAGATAAAGATGTGACTGGAATAATGGAGGATTTCCATAGAAAGGGAACACTAGCAAATTTTCTGGTAAAAATGAGTGTTGTGACAAATGCGGTAAACTAGGTTATTTTATTAAGAATTATCCAATGAATAAGATGGAGTACAAAGATTTTTCCAAAGATGGAGGTGACAATAGAAGGATCGGATCCCATGCAAATCTAATAAAGCGTTGTAATAGATTATGTAGTCAAGAAAGCCCTTGTTTCCAAAAGGGGACTCATCCAGTAAGTCTGATAAATCAGAGCACCCTAAAAATACTTCTATCTGATTGTTGCATTGTCACTAGTGTCCAATCTATGTAGTTATTCTTAGAGACAAAAGGTGCAAGAATATATATGTAGCTGATCTGGATTTAGTTTTTGGTAATGATCTCATTTGTCTTAGTACTAAAAGTAAAAATATTGATCTATGACATTGAAGACTTGGTCATATTTGTTCCTCACTACTTAACGAGCTGGTCATCAAGGACCAGATCAGTGGTATTCCCGAGTTATAATTTTTATTCATCAAAGATCTATGATACCTGTGTAAAAGGAAATAAACTAGGTCCCCATTCAAGCAGAAGAAACGAGTCAGTAATATCAATCCTCTTGAGCTACTTCATATGGATATATGTGGACTTATAAAGATTTAAAGCCGGGGATGATAGAAATATATCTTGGTTATTATGGATGATTTCTAAAGATACACTTAAACCATGTTCTTGAGGTTGAAAGATGAAATATTTGACATGTTGGTGATTTTCGGCAATAAATCCAAGTCAAGTTATACAACAAAATTACAAAGATCAAGTCCATCCATGGAACTAAGTTTGAAAATACAAGGATTAATGAATTTTGTACAAAAAATGAATAAGTTAGAACTTCTAAGCTCCCAGAACTCCTCAGTAAGATTATGTTATTGAAACAAAAAATAAAACCTTGGCTGATATTGCCAGAACCATGCTGATTGATGTTGTTATTTAAGAGAACTTTTGGGCTAAAATAGTTAACACTGTATGCTATGTTACAATTAGCTGTTAATTAGGTCAACTCTCAACAAAACTCACAATAAATTATTATACAAAAGAAACCCGAAATTGAGCTACTTCAAGGCTTTTGGGCTCAATTGTTTTGTATTTAACAGTAATAAGAATGATCTTAGAAAATTTGATCCAAGTGTGATGAAGGAATATTTGTAGGCTATTCATTAACCAACAAATCTTACATTAGCTATAACAAAGGAACCCTCTGTGTTGAAGAAAGTGTTCATGCCATTTTTAATGAATCAGGCGACCTGGAAAAAGTGAGAGATGTTGATGATGTTGAGATGCAGGAACTTATTCAAATACAAAAGAATTGCTTTGTTGAAGAAAATGATAAAGGACAAGCTGATCAAGATTTTGAAAATAATGCAATCGGTGATGCAAAAGAATCATGTGCTCAACAAGATCCTACTGGACCTGATAATTCACTATGTGAATCTCAGGACTAAGACACTGAGGGACATAGTACCGGTCAATCACAATCATCCATAAAATATCAAACTGGAAGCACAAGTCATCTTACCCTATTGATAATCTCACCTCTTCTTTGGACTCTGGTATACAAATCAAGGAACAAGCAAGGAATTTAATTGCTATTTTAGCATTCATATTTATAGTTGAGCCTAAGAATGTGAAGGAAACACTCAATCATACTAATTGGGTAAAGTTATACAGGAGGAACTTTATTAGCTTAGGAGAAATAAAATATGACACAAGGTCCTCAAACCCGCTGATAGGACCATCATAGAGACTAGGTGGGTAGAAAGGACTAAATGTGATGATCATGGTGTTATCCTAAGGAATAAATCTAGAGTTACAGTGTAATGATATAATCAAGAAGAAGGGATTAATTGTGATGAGACCTTTGCACCAGTTGCAAGGATAGAGACTATAAGAATCCTTATTGTTTTTGTTGCATACATGAACTTTAAGTTTTTTCAAATGGATGTAAAGAGTGTTGTGCTACTAAATTATTACTTGAAAGAATAAGTATATGTAAATAAAACACCTGGATTTGAAGACACTGATCAACCTAATCATGTGCTAAAATTAGAAAAGACACTGTACGGCTTAAATAGGCTCTAAGGGCATGGTATGGAATGTTGTCTAAGTTTCTTCTTAAAAGTGTCTTCAAAAGGGAAAAAATGACAATAAAATCTTTCTCAAAATAAGAGGTAAAAATATGAAAGTGTATGTGCATGGCATTATTTTTAAGCAACTTCATATTCATTATGTGAATAATTTGCTAAACTCATAAGAAGTGAGTTTGAAATGAGTTTGACGGGTGAGATAAGCTTCTTATTAGGGGTGCAATTCAATCAAACTCCAAGTGGAACAATAATCAGTTAGGAGAAATATATTGATGAGATTCTGAAAAGATTTTACATAAATTATGCTAAGCCCATTGATACCCTTATTGGCACCATCTAAAGCTAGATGCTGATAAACCTGGTCCTATGGTATATTAGACTATGTACAGAGGAATAATCAAGTATATCTTATACCCGACTGATTGCAGACTTGATATTTTATTCAATGTGTAATGTGTGCAATATTTCAAGCCTGTGCAAAGAAGTCTCACTTAAAAGCTGCAAAGAGGATTCTCAGATATCTAAAGGGAATAAGGGACCCAGTCCTGTTTTTTCCATCCAGTGATAATTTTGATCTAATTGGTTATGATGATGCATATTATGAAGGGCATCCGAATGATAGGAAAAGTACTGCATAAATAGCTCACTTCCTAGGGTCCTTTCTAATTTCCTGGAGAACAAAGAAACAAAATTCATAGCACTTTTCAGTACAGAAGCTGGGTATGTATCATCTACTTTATGTTGTGCTCAACTCTTTTGGATTAAGCAGCTCAAAGACTTTGGGATATTGTCTAATACTATTCCTCTATTATATGCCAACACTATTGCTCTCAATATGCCTAAAATCCTGTGAAACACAAAAGGACTAAACATATTAATGTGATACATTACTTCCTAAGAGACGATGTAGAGAAGAGAACCATTTGCATGAAATTCTACAATGTTAAAGATCAAGTTGTTGATATTTTTCACAAAGGCTTTCCACAGGCACTAGATTGAGAAAAACAGGCTGAAGCTAGGATTGATTAATTTGGATTGAGCTTCTCTAGTTGATTTCTACTCTTCTTAAGATACTCTAGTTGATTGCATCGCTCTTTATATTGTCTATGACTCGGGGACAAGTATCCTTGTAGTAATTAATGGTTTTGGTCTAATTTAGTTTCATAATTTTATAGGTATACATGCATGATGGACAATTTGATAAGAGAGATGGATGAGACAGACTTACAAGAAAAAATCTTTCAAAGAATTAAGAGGGGGAGGGGGACTAGGTCACTACTAAAAGGTTAGTATCATATGTATTGCTTTTTTAAAATGCAGAAATTTACCATTCAAGATACCCACGTGTCTCTTTATACCTCTTTGTACCATTTTAATATCATTTGAAAATTCAAAAGATATGTCCTATCGGGATTAGACATGTCTCTTCCCTTTAAGCTCAACCTCCACTCTATCTTCTTTTAATAATATCTTAACTCTTAATCTTTTATATTCCTAAAATATTAAACTCTCTTTTCTCCTTAATAATTCTATCATCTCTACATCTCTAAGCATTCTGATCCTCTCATTCCCGTGTTAAAATATTCAAAATATCTCAACCTTTATCCTTCTTAAAGTTTCTTATAGGCGACAAGGAACCTATAATGGAGTCTTATCTGACTAACACTCTCTCTGTTTCAAAAACCTCTTTTTGGAAACTTCCATTTCTTTCATGCCTATGTCAAAAAGATTGTCTTTCCTACCTATAAACTCCAAAAATAAAGCCCATTTCCTCTATTTCATCTCCCCAGGAGTCTTCTCGTAAGATAGAAAATCAGTTGGTTCTAGCCCCTATTTTTGAGTCTCTCTCAAAATAGTTCCTGATGCTCAACTCAGTCTCTTCCAAACCCCAGTGAAAAGCACCTCTGAGAGACCAGGTACCACCAATTTCTTTGAATCTTCTCTAGTAAATAAATGTATGCTCGAAGGAGATCAACTAGATGAAAGGGAGAACCTTCAAACATTCAAGTTGTAGGAGAGGATTTGGTCATCTAGAGTTTGACCCAAATGGATAATGAAAGAAGAGCTAGTAATTTGTATGTGCCAATATCTCCAACTCGATCACGATATGGAACTCTAACGTTCAAGAATCCTTTAAAGGATTTTGTCCTAACTTCAGTGGAGAATAAAGAGGAAGAGAACAACATTAGCTATGATCTGATGTCATAAAAGGGTGGGAGAAACAGGGCCTAAATGAAAGGAGAAAATTGATGTTTCTAATAAGGTCGTCAGTAGTTATGGAACTCGAGGGTGTGAAAATAAATCCATGGGAGATGCGATAAACGTGAACAAGTCAACCACTACTCATAAACGTAGACTAAGAAGGACTTAGTGATTGATGAGGCTATTATTTCTATGAAAGGAGTAATGGTAGTGGAGGACAAAGAAAAGAAGAGTGATATTGAATCTAATTTTGTAGCTACGATAGAAAAAAATGGAAGAAAAGGAGTAGGTTTCGCAAAGAACATGTTGCGATAGAAACTAATCCTAAGAAAGTTACTAAAAAAATGGTCATTGTTGTTAAATGGGAGAAGAATGATGGTTCAGAAGGACTCCACCACTCCTGCACAAGTGGATTAGTCTTCCAAAGGACCAAGTACCTCTTTCAAAAATAAATTCAAAAGATTGAGAAAATCCTTACTAGGAAGAAAATAATCCAAGTTTTGAAGAAACAAATAGTATTGAAGGGATGGGTATTTGAATCGAGTATTTTTGAAAGTTCGGGGATGTGTAAGTTGATTGAATTTGTGAAGTGTTAGGAATGGCTCTATCTATTTGACTTGCCATTTTCTTCTAAAAATGAGAGAGGACTAAGGGAATTCTTATATGCAATGAATTTCTTGAGGATTTTTTAACCCCAACAACTACTGTAATTGTTATTGTGATTTATCTTGATAAATCTATAGTTGGAGAGATTCTTGATGTTCCAGTAGAAGGGATCAGGTCTGTAACAACCATAGTTCCTTCTCTACAGTTTGTGAAGGAGATTTGTAGAGTTGGTAGGTTCCAAAGTTAAGGTACTCGATAAATTTCTAAAAGGAAAGTTTCAATTATTGTTTGAACTAGTCAACAAGGTCCTATTGCCATGCATCGAGGAGTGCATAATTGTTGTATATTGGATAAATTCCTTATGAAATCCCTCAGTAAGTTTGAAATTATCAATCTCCTAGCTATCATGATTAAGCACATGTATAAGTTTATGCCAATTAAATATAGAAGGCATGGAATGTCATATGTTAACTTTTGAATAAGGCATTTGATCATTTAAAATTTGAATGTGGCAACGGGATGGCAGGATATGTAAGACAAACCTACAACATGACCACTTTGATTGAAGATGAATGTGTTGAATGAAAGGTAGGGATAAAGTCCAAGTCACAAGTGTCAGGGCTTATTGCACAACAGGAGAAACTGACTGGAGATTTGGAGCAAATGAATATGGTGTTGGCCTAATGAGATGCTGAAATCTCTCAGTTGAAGGCTACAATATTGCAAATCTCAGCTGAGGGACCTGGTACCATTAAGGCTCTTCAAGAAGAAAACAAAGAGTTAAAGACACAAGTCAAGGAATTGAATTCAGAAGTCAAAAGTCTCAACATCGAAGTCAAGGACCTAACTATGTAACTCATCAATGCACACACAACTAAAAGTACACATGTAGACCTGGTCCTTTATTATCTCACTCCTAAGCCTCCTACTTCCTAAGCCCTTATCTTCTCCTAGTCATCATATTATCGTAGTCCTCTTATACTTTTGTTGTGTCTATGGCTATTTAAGAAAGGTTCTTTTATGTGTTTTTGTTAAGTCCAATATGTATGATGTCGTTTCTTTGTCTTTATGAATGGAATGTTTGCTTTTGTATATCATCTATCTTTCTTGTTTGGCTTTGCTTATTTATGTTAATATTGCCCAGTGTCCATGAATTAACCAAATGTGCATCTTGCTTAACTTGTTTTACTGTTATTAATTTTGTATGATGTCAAAAGGGGAAAGATTATTATCAATGACAGGGTAGTTTTGATTCATATCAAGAGACCTAATCCCTTGTAGTCAGTGGAAATCATTGGATATGGTAGATAAGGGGAACATACACACTGAAGGGATCTAGTTGACATGGGGAATGGTTACAAATAGTCTATATAGTTTGTCATCATAAAAAATATGGAAAATGTTATGTTTTCAGTTTTGATGATTTATAAACTAGTGAGCAAAGGACTTGATCCGTGTTGTGCTGATTCAAAGACAAGTCACTATGTACAACTATAAATTGTACTGTCTATATTTGTCTTGTAGCACTACAATATAGATGCAGCTGCCTTGCTATACCTCAACCAATGGCATGCCTCCTAGATTTTGCTCTCTCTTATAAAAGGGACAAGTGACAAGGGCAAAATCTAGTTTTTGAAAAATCAAGACTATCTCTCATGAAAAAGCCATTTCACAAAAGGACATTTCTCATATTCAATAAGGGACCTAATTGAGTGTTGTCTAGTCTTTGTTGTATTTTTTGCGTCTTGTGTCTTTTGTTCTTAAATTGTAAATTTGATCTTGAGTTATAAAAAATAGTAGATATATTTGTCTTGTCTATGTCTTTAGGTTAAATCCCATTAACTAGAGTTAGTTACTCAAATCATCTCTTGTTTATCCAAGTATTCTTCATCATGCATGATGTTTTTGAGTTAGTTGATGGGTGGGTGAAGTAGAGATACGACGCAGGTCTTGTAATAGAGGTATTACAAGGCGGATAAGATTTGAGTTTAATCCTTTGTGATTACTCAAGTTTGTAATAATAAGTTGTTTGAAGTTAGCGGATGGTTGGAAAATCCTACTTAGTAAGTCATGATTTTTCCTTCCTTGAATAAGGAGGTTTCCACGTAAATATTGTGTGTCTGTTATGTTTCTACCATTTACTTTATATCTTTTTAAGTTACTCATTTTTTGTGTAAGGGGACATGGTCTCTTCGCTCGTGGCAGACTCATATAAGTCAACACTTCAGGTAGCAAATGTAAACACCTAATAATTCAAATATTAAGATTCTCAAAAAATTGTTCTAATATTTTTTACCATCATCTCTATTTCTGTATATTGATAGCGGAAGACATCTAAAGTGAAAAGTGTAATCATTCAAGAAAACTTACAACATGCAATCATTGGTGAGTTTTCTTATGGAAGACCTGTTATTAATGATCTTAGAAAAGTCAATACCTAAACAATGTGCAATCAAGGGAGATTGTACAATAGATGTGCTAGATACAAGACATATATTGATTCGTTTGAATTAAGTAGAAGATTATGTTCAACTATTATCTATCTATGCCTACTTTATCAAAGAAAGAGATAGATATTGGCAGATGAGAACTCTCAAATGGGATCCATGGTTTGAACCGGATGTTGAAACTATGATTGGAGTAGCATGGATTTCTTTTCTAGATCTTCCCCCAAACTTCTTTGCCAAGGAAGCTATTTTTTCCATTGCTTCAACTGTGGAAAAATCCCTAGTTTTGGATATGGAAACAAGGAATCATACAAGGCCAAGCTGTGCAAGAGTTAAGATTGAGGTTGATTTAGTTGCTAAGCTGACACACAGAATCAAAATAAATAAGAAAGACGATGTTACAAGTAATATTAAATCCAAATGGATTAAAATACATTATGATCATAAACATAAGTAATGTGTGGAATGTGGATTACAAGGACATGATGAGGAGACGTGTTGGGATATTCATCCAAAGTTATTCAAGAAGAAGAAAGAAGAGAATAGAACTCTTAATAGTAATGCAGAAGGAATGCAATGACAACAAAAAGTAGAAGTAAATGCAAGAACTAAGAGAGATACTAATTCATGGAAGCTAAGGAAGAACAGATATAGAAAGGATCAATATGGCTATATTTTAGGAGAGGTGAAAAATTTAGAGGGAGTTATGGAAACATCAATACTTTTGATACTTTAAACCAAGAAGACAAAGTGGAGGAACAAATAGAGGATATCATTGCAAAGGAGAAGGAGAGTACCAAAGACTGCATTAATAGAAGTTTTGGGAAGTCAGGTACTGTAGTACCAGAAGAATAAGCAAGCAAAGAAAAGGGAGAAGACAGAGTTAACAACCAGCTATAGAAAGATACAGAAAGTAAAACTATTGCAGAGATACAATAATCAGGTGGGGGTGTTGAGATAAGGCAGGGAGGGGATAATAATAAAGTTTCATGACATAATGATAAAACATCCAAGAATAATACAGAAGATTAAGAGGCATAAAAAGAGTCAAGGGAGATGGTGCTGGTGCAGAATATAATTCTCAAGAGCCTATTCTGGAGAATATTATACTTATTGCCATTGAGGTCAACAACGTGATGGAAGCTGTTAATAGTAATAAAGATGATCTTGATAAGAAGGATTTAATAAATAATGTTGAGGAGGTCATTTAGGCAGGGGACTTTCTCCTAATTAAGCTAAGTCTCTGAAAAAGAAGTATGGTAAAAAGAGCAGAAAAAATAAGGATAATACTAATAGTACAATGCTGACAAGGAGTCAAACAACTGATGTTTCAAAACAAATGCTTTAATTTGGAACATAAGGGTTGTTAATACTTAAAAGTCTTTTACTAGATTAATAACAATGCATAAAAGATTTCATTTTAGATTCATTGGTTTAATGTAGCCATTTCAGGAGGGACAAAGTGTTGAGGTACATAAAAGAAAGCTGGGAATAAAACATGTTGCAGTCAATATGTCAGGAAAGATATGGGCATTCATAGAATCGACTATGGAGTTCACCATAATAAGTGATGAGGAGCAACAACTCACACTTATATTAGAGAATCAACAAGCAGGTGTGGTAGTCATGGTCACTTTAGTTTATACCAGATGTAATCAAGTGGAGAGGTGAGTATTGTTGAATTCTTTGGAGGATACAAGTGATAATATTAATGATCCATGGATTATAGAAGGATATTTTATTGTAATAAGGCATGCAGATGAGAAGCTTGGAGGCTTACCTGTTATGTTTGAGGAAATAGAAGACTTCAATCACTGCATAAGCAACTATAATTTAGAGAAAGTTGAGTTTAAGGGCAGTAAGTTTACTTGGTGGAATGGTAGAGTGGAAGGTGAATGCATTTTCAAAAGATTGGATAGAGTTTTGGTAAATGATAAAATTCAGGATATATTTCTCATTTTGGAAGTCAAGAATTTACCTCAAAGTGGGTCTGATCATGCTCCCATGCTACTTTACTATAATACTATTCAGGAGCAGATAATTAAACCTTTTAAATTTTTGAACTTTTGGCTCAAAGACAAATCTTGTCTTGAGGTTATTAAGCAGAACTGGAAAGAGGAAGCTTATGGTAATCCCTTCATGGTTTTTCATCAGAAACTTACGAGAACCAAGGCTACATTAACCAAGTGGAGTAAGCAATCTTTTGGAAACATTTTCCAAGAGATAGATACTTTAGAGGAAGTTATCAAGATAAAAGTGAAGCAATTTGAAGAGAATCCATTAGGAGAGAATAGAGCATCATTGTTCAAGACTCAGGTTGAGCTGACAGTTCAATTGAAAAGAAAAGAGGAATACTGGAAGCAAAAAGCAGAATTTCAGTAGTTCAAAGAGAGTGAGAAGAATTCAAAATTATTTCAAGCTATTATAAAGGGTAGAAGATCCAGATTAAGGATAAACAAAATACAGAATGAGGAAGGGAATTGGCTAGAGAAGAAGAAAGATATTGCTGATGCTGCTGTATTATTTTACCAAAATCAGTTTCATAAATAGGAGGATTGTTATGATTTTGATATACTGGATTCTTTACCTACTGTTGTAACAGATGAGCAGAATAATGGTATTATAAATGTTCCAACTCTGGAGAAAGTCAAATATGCAGGGATGGGGCTGAATAGAAATAGTACTGGAGGTCCAGATGGTTTGACTGGTGCTTTTTTCCAGGATGCATGGGAAATAATAGCAGATGATCTTCACCAAATAGTTACAGTTTTTTTCAGTGGCTATGAGCTTCCAAGGTTCCGTACACACACTAATATGATATTGTTACCTAAAAAGTTAAATGTTAGCACTTTTTCAGATTTAAGACCAATATCACTTAGTAACTTTGAATAAGATCTTTTCAAGAATTATTCATGAAAGCCTGAAATGTGTTCTTCCAGATATAGTATCTGAGGAGCAAGCTGGATTTGTAGCATAGGTGAAAATATTTTAGTAGTACAAAAAATAGTTGTTGAAATCAGGAAAAGAGGGAAACCACCAAATATGGTCATGAAATTGGATATGATGAAGGCTTATAATAGAGTGGAGTGGATTTTTTTCACAAAAGTACTCAGAAAGATTGATTTTTGTGAACAACTGATTGATATGGTGTATAAGTTACTGGCAAATAATTGGTATTCTCTATTGATTTATGGCCAGTCCAAGGGTTTTTTCAAATCTTCCAGGGGATTGAAATAAGGGTATCCTTTGTCACCTACTTTATTCATTATAGCAGCAGAGGTGTTGTCAAAAAGTTTGAAGGATTTACTAAAACAAAAAAAAATTAGAATGTTTAGGATGCCTAGAGGAATTCCAAAGATAAATCAGCATGCTTTTGCAGATGATACGATTATCATGTGTAAAGCAGAAGTTGGGACTTTGAATTTATTGATAGATACTTTAGAGAAATATGAGAAAGTGTTAGGCCAAAGAATTAACAAAGGGAAGAGTGCTCTGTATTTCCATGAAAAGGCATCTAATGGTGCAGAGGTCCTGGCAGAAGTTACAACAAGTATACTAAGGAAAGAATTTCCTTTAACTATCTGTGGTGTCCAATTTTCTATAAGAGAAAGCAGTATTATCAGTTGATCATGAATAGAATTAGCAACAAGCTATAGTCTTGGAAAGAAAAATTGTTATCTTTTGGAGAAAGGGCTGTAGTGTTACAAAACATTCCAATACACTACTTGTCAGTCATGAACCCTCCTAAAAAATGATAAATTCTATTTAAAAATGTTTTGCTAAATTTTTTTGGAGTAGCAGTGAAGATGGAAAAGGAAGACATTGGATGGCTTGGTCTAAAATATGTGTACTAGAAATAGAAGGAGATCTTGGATTTAGGAGTCTTCATGATATATCAACAGCTCTATTCTGTAATCTGTGGTGGAACTTTAGAACTAAGAGATATATATATGGAGAGATTGCATGATGAATAAGTACTGCAGAAAAGTACACCCTAAAGAGGTTATATGGAAGTCAGGAGTGGTTCCCAGGTCTGGAAAAAGATGTTACTGGCAGGAGATTTGATAAATCATTTGATTTTGTGGAAAATTAAGGGAGGAAATGCAAATGTGTGGTTTCATAACTAGACAAGTTAAGAGATTTACACTTCAATGTTGAAGAAAGTAGAAAGTGAGATATTGAGATTCAGAAAGTCAGAGATTTGGTTAGAGAAGGACAATGAGATATGATTAAGCTTCAAAATTACTGTCAGAAGATATGGTGAATCATATAATACAGAATGTAAATACTCCACAGAATGAAATGATCCAGGACAAGGCAGTATGGACTTTAGACATAAAGGGGACTTTTAAAGTCAAAACAATATGGCACTATATTAGGCAGAGAGAGAATCTTAATGATTTATACAAAAAGGTGTGGATAAAAAGTTTACCTTTCAAGATTAGTTTCTTCATATGGAGAATGTGGAAAAGGAATATTTTTGTTGATGCTACTTTTAGGAGATGGGGAGTTGAAGGTCCTTCTATGTGTTGGTGTTGTCAAAATCCAACACAAGAGACTGTGACTCATGTGCTTTTGGGATCAGATTTTGCTAACATGACTTGGTCCTATTTTTCTTCTTTTGCCGGTATTAACATATAGGGAATGAGTTTAAGAAATTTAATATATACATGGTGGAATGCAGATGTGAAGTCAAGAGAAAAATTTTATTACAGAGCAATACCAGCTATGATAATTTAGGAACTATGGAGAAGAAGAAATGCACTGAAGTATGAAAGAAAAAAGAGTTTCAGTAAGTAGGATAGTACTAAATGTTACATGGCATCTTTGGATATTACTGAAAGTGATAAAACCTGCACTGAACTTCATAGGAAATTGGCCAGGTATTATGCAACAATTCAGTAAATTAAATCCTACAATTAGAGTTACATATGTATTGTGGGAATTCCCAAATCCAGGATGGGTTAAATACAATACAGATGGAGTGTCAAAAGGTAATCCAAGGAGAAGTTCATGGAATTTTTGTTTAAGAGATGAAAAAGGAGATCTAATGTATGCAGCAGGAGCAGCTATTGATAATGTAGCTAAATATTGCAATAGTTTACGATAAAGCAAGGTTATCATACAGACTGACTCATATGTAAAGAAGCAGATTCTAAATAGGGAATGGAAAATACCATGGCAGATAGAGGATATCATATTGAAAACATGGAAATTGATTAAAAGCAAGCAAATACAAATAATTCATAAATACATAGAGGGGAACTAGCTAGCAAATTTCCTAGCCAACATAGCAACGGAGCACAACCAGTTCACATATACAACATTTCACCAATTGCCTAGCATAACTAGAAAGATTTTAAACAGTGAGAAGTCCTAGATATCTTATCTCAGGTTAGCAGCTAAATATCATAATACAGACTGAATAGGCTAATACATTTGCTTATGTCCAAGATGCAAAACAAACAAAAAGATATACTACTTGGCCTATGTCATCATCCATCAAAAAGGTCTCTTAGTAATTCAGGGGTCACTGGTCAGATTCTTAGTATATGCAGCTTCGGTTTGTGGTATCATCAAAGATCCAGTGGGTCCAAGCATCCATTCATCTTCCTCCCTTATAGATCTATTTCAAAAGGGAACTTAGGAATGATGTCCAAGCCTAAGATTACTAGATCCTATTTTGTGCACTAAAAAGCTTGTTTTACACCTCAGTACCGGAGATCTCAGCTGCGGATGGAAAAATAAAGGTAGAATGAAGGTGTTAAGCAAGAAAAAACAATCACAAGAGGTTAAAGGAAAGAGACAACTTACTTTTGAAGTTGGATATGTCTTCACTATAGCTATACCAAGGAACTGCATTCACCACCCGCAGAAATAGAAGCTTGAGCTACAGATAGTAGAAGAAATCCATGGGGAAGGAAGAAGAACTGCAAGAGGTGGAGAGTACTGAAATGAGCTTCTTAGCTCATTTGGGAAACCCTACATTACTTTATATGTGAATTACCATGGGCCGGGTTAGATTGACCCGCTCCTTGTTATTTTATTGTGTACGAATTTTGGATGGGTTGGCCTATTCTTGTAGCTACTTTTGATTATTAATAAAATACAAATTAAACCAAAAAAAAAGACTTGTGTTACTTACCATTTCATCAAAGTATGGGTTTTGGTACTTTTCTTGCTTTTTATTTATTTTAAACTTGAAATCAAGTGCATCATAGGTCTGGCACAGTTCCAGTATATACCGAGCTTGTTCAGAAAGATGTCTCTTTTCATAAATCATTGCTTTCTTTTTGAAGGGATACTTAGTGGCTAAAAATACATATATTTATCCTCAGGTAAAGATACAGTTTTTGAGTGGAAAAAAAAAATCTTCTGCTTCATGTAAAACTCTCATGTGATCATCAAATCATTGAGTTCGTTTAAAGTTTCTAAAAGTTTGAGGTACCGCTGCTTTCAGAAAGTGAATCATTTTATCTTGGGAGAAAAGATTCCATAACCTCGGCTAATTGATGGGAATAAATTCCTAAAGGACACACCGAGAAGTCGATGGACTTGGTTCTAACATTTCTACTTTATTTTTATTTCTTAAAGAATTGATAAACACTTTATTTTGATAGTTCATTTGGATATTCATTTGAACTTGTGTTTGAAGGTGTTGAACTTCATTGTAGTTCTTGAAAGTTATTCTTGAACTTAATGTTAAAGCTTGTATTGAAACATACAGATTTTGTACCCGCGATACAACATTCTTAAGGAATTTATCATAATCTATATGTTTGATTTCTGGAGATTAAAGCTTATTGCTTTCTACTATATTTGAACTTAATAGAGATTTGAAAATATAAAACTTCACCACAATTTAAAGTTCAATCGATTAATAATTAGAAGAACATAAAAACTTCATCGTTAAACTATAAACAAATTGGTGTTTAAAGTTTTTAAAACCTAATATTCAGTATTCTGACATATTAAGTTGGTTGTCTTTTTGTGATAGCAAAATGAATACTGAAAGTTATAAAAATTATGGAATGACAAGTTTAGCAGCAAAAATTATTGCTACAACAATCCGTACAAGTTTTACGCCCACAATGGCACCTGCGGAGAAACCAAGAAAGTTTTTGGATGTAGATTTCAAAATGTTAGCAGCAAAAGACTGTAATACCCATACTTTTTTCTAACTAATTTTATCCCAAAAGTGCCTAGTATTAGTTTCTAAATTGAATGATGACAATTCCATGAGGAATTTTTAAGATTTTCACTTTTTGTCATATGGAAAATTCAATAAGCTTTCCAATCAATATAAGATTCACCCAAATACGATAACCGGGTCAGAAGTTATGATTATTTCAAGTTCCGATCATAAAAATGCTATATTAGTCAATGTCGTGCCACACCACAAGAGGAAATGGCATTTGGAAAATTCCAGTAGGGGTCCGCGATTAGGGCGCATCGTGCCAGGGCCCAAGTTTAGAATTGTCCTTTTCTAGTGTCTCAGCGTGATCTCCCCCGCGCTGCGTCAAAGTTTCAGGTCACAAAGGAAGGAAAAATATGATGGCTCCACGTCGCGCCATCCCTCAGTTTACCAATTATCAAATTTCAGTGACATGGCGCGATAGCACCGCATCGCGCCGGGGTCCAATTCGAAAAATTTTTACTGAAATTAAATGACACATCCAGGGTTAAAAGGGCCAACTTTCCACCCCTATTTAAGACCTTTAACATGTGATTCAACCATTTTTCACCCAAAATATACTAGTTTCTCTTAAAAACCTCTTAAGAACAACCTAGGGCTTGTCATAGAAGATTCAGAATCAAGAATTTCCTCCATCAATCTTCATGAAATGATGAACCAAGGTATGCGTAGTGTTCATTCATGGAATCCTTTCATCCATGAAGCCCAATAATATCTTCTCAAATTTAAATGTATGGATTTTTGTATGAATTTCATGTTGGGTTTGTTTTGTTTATGTTGAGAATGATCAATTGAATTCAAATCCATGTTGGCTGATCAATTTTATGTAGAATTGATTTGTATAGATATATATTCATGTTAACCTATGACTAAACCCTAGATGATGAAATTAGAGATCAATCATGATGATTAATTATTGTATAATGTTGTCTACACGTGCTATGCCTACTATGTGTTTGATTAAATGCCTAGATGAAGGAACAATGCCCAACTAGTACGATACCATGAAATCCCCATGTATGTACAAGTTATGCCTATCACACATTTTGATGGAATGCTTCTATAAATGTATTATGGATTATGATGTTAGTTATATGTTCAAGTAAGTTATGCTTGGTCAGTTTTCCTTCCATCGAGTCCTGGGGGTACTTGTACCAAAAATATTAGTTGTGTGCCTAGAGCCATGTCATGTTTCCACAATACTCTCAGTCAAGCTATGAATCCTTAGATTTCAGACAGTCTTATGACTCAGGAAATTTTTAGATATCCATAATATTCCGTTAGTCAAAGAAACTCAATAACTCAGTCCATGTTTAATTCACTAAATTATGTTCAGTGTCTACTCATATGGGAGTAAAAATTAGCCCCGAGTGAACCCAAGGATGGGAACTCGCCTTTTATATAAGGGTGTGATTCTTAGAAGCAATCCTTGCATTCTATAACTATTAGCTAGCATAGATTGAGACATCATAGCCTGCTATATGAGGGTAGATAAGGAGGCTTAGCCTGCTATATGAGGGTTCCTACCATTCTCACTAGAGTTACCTATTATATTAGGGTCACTCACATGGTGTCCTTACTAGTGGCGCGGTATTGACACCCTTCCAATCAGGGAATAGATTGGACCCCAATTCAGCTATAATGCATTATTTGGGGCATATCGATTAGATGACTACCTCCCACAGTCTCAGTATCAGTCTCAATGAAAGAACTCAGATAGTTCTCCAGAATTTAGGATTGTTAGATACAGTCAACTCAGACGCAGTACAAAAATCAGATAGTTCCATCAGATTTAGGACTGTTAGATACAGTCACTCATGTTATCAATTATATTCAGATTCAGTAATCATGTTATCACAGTATTTGTGTTAGTTGTTATATCTCATGCATGTATTCTCATGCTTATGATAGTTAGTTATTATTATTGTTCGTGAATATAAACCCCATCCATTCAGCCTACCTCACATGCATACCAGTATATTCAAAGTACTGACGCATTTATGCTATGGTGTTTTATACCATAGGTTCAGAGACACGACCTCCAGATTAGCAGTAGATTCCAACTTCAATAGTCAGAGTTAGAAGAGAGACCTCATCATTCAAGGACATGATTATTCCCTATTATATCATTAATTAGTTTATTAGTTGAAGTTAGTTGGGGACATGTCCCATCAGCTCCTTACTCAGACAGTTTAGTGAGTTAGAGGCTTTCTAAACTATCATGTTTCAAACTTCAGTATTTTCAGTTATGTTTTAGGTATTTTATTACCTTACACAGATGTTATATTATACATATTATGTTTAGTTTTGAACCTTACGGACTTTCAGTTCATGTTTCCGCATTATTCAGTATTTTATACAGTATACAGGTACAGATATCAATCATGGGTTAGCTTGTGGTCCTTCGGGGTCATGAGCATCGTGTAGCATTTTGGGTATCAGATTTGGGGCATTACAAACTTGGTATCAGATCCTACGGTTCAATAGAGTCCTAGGAAGTCCGAAAGCCACATCTAGTAGAGTCTTGTACATTGGTGTGTTGCGCACCATAATTATGTACAGGAGGCTATAAGATATTTTAGGAATAGTTTCCCCTCTTTTAGTATTCATGTCATTCCAGTGAGAATAATCTCAACTCAATCTCTCAGTCTAATCATTTCTCTCTTTCTTCTACATAATATGCCTCCTAAAAGAAAAAATAGAAATCAGTCAGCCCCTTAGCTCGAAGCTCCTTTGGGCAAACATGTTTCTCATGCAGAGTTTTAGTTGCATTCACTACTCTTGCTAACTCAGTAGATGCTTAGAATAAACTACCAACTATCATTCCATCCAATCCAGTGGAGAATTTATCTACAGCCAGGTTTCAGGATTTCACCTGAATGAATCCTCCATCCTTTCTCGGGTCCAAGACAGATAAGGACCCTCGGGAATTCTTAGATCAGGTACAAAAGGTTACAGACATAATAGGGGTTACTTCTAGTGAGAGTACTGAGCTAGCTACATATCAGTTATAGGATGTGGCTCATACTTGGTTCAAGTAGTGGAAGTCAGAGAGGGCAGACGATGCAGGGTCAGTTGAGTGGGAGGAGTTTGCTTCAGCATTCCTTGGTAGATTCTTTCCCCTAGAGCTTAGAGAAGATAAGGTGCTTGAATTCATCAACCTCAGGTAGGGCAATATGACAGTGAAAGATTATTCTCTTAATTTTACTCAATTAGCCAGATATGCCCCTCATGTGGTTGCAGATAGCAGGGAAAGAATGAGTAAGTTCATTTCAAGGGTGAATAATAGTATGGTTAACGAGTGCAGATCTGTCATGTTGAATAGTGACATGAGTTTAGCCAGGCTTATGAATTATGCTTAGCAGATAGAGGAGCAGAAGGTTAAGAAGAGGAAGAAGCAGAATAAGAGATCTAGGACAGGTAGCTTTAATTTTAGTCAACCTAAGTTAGAGGGAGGCATTCCTCTCAGATTCGTCCTAAGTCATCAGTTCCAGCTCCTTCTTCAACCAGTGCCCCAGTTCCAAAGTTCAGAGAGGGTAACAAAGATAGAGCGCCAGGCTCTAAGTAGCAGTTCCCTCACTTATCCTCTTTGACAGACTTGTGGTAAGCACCATCAAGGTATTTTTAGAGCTGGCAGTGGTATTTGTTTTGGATGTGGCAAGCCAGGCCACAGAATTAGAGACCATCCTCAGCCAGATCCTCAGGGTTAACAGAATCACTTCTCAGCTCAGTTCGGTTACCCAAATCAGTAGGGTGCCATCTCCAGTGCTACTAGTGGGCAACTCCCAAATCGTCTCTATGCTCTTCAGTCCTGACAAGATTAGGAAAATTCTCCTAATATGGTTACCAGTACATTGCAGATATTTTATGTACATGTTTACTCTTTTCTAGATCCAGGAGCTTTTTTGTCTTTTGTCACTCCTTATATAGCAGTCGATTTTGCATTCAGTCTTGAAATTCTAGCAGAGCCTTTTTCAGTATCTACCCCAGTGGGTAAAACCATCATAGCCCGGTGGGTATACAGGAACTGCCTGGTTATGATATTTTAGAAAGTCACTTCAGCAGACTTAGTCAAATTAGAGATGACTAATTTTGACGTCATTCTCAGTATGGATTAGCTTCATTCCTTCTATGCCACAGTCGACTGCAGAAATAGAAGATTCTAGTTTTAGTTCCCAAATGAACCCATCCTTGAGTAGAAGGGTAGTGTAGCCGCTTTTAGGGGTCAGCTTGTTTCCTACCTTCGGGCAAGGAAAATGATATCTAAAGGATGTGTCTATCATCCTATTTGAGTTAAGGACACTAGTTTCGAAACTCCCAGCCTTAAATCATTTCCAGTTGTTGGTGAATATTCAAATGTCTTTCCCGAAGATCTTTCAGGAATTCCTCCTAAAAGGGAAGTAGACTTCGGTATTGATCTTCTTCCAGATACTCAACCTATCTTAATTCTGCTATACAGAATGGCACCAAAAAAACTCAGAGAACTGAAAGAACAATTAAAGGATCTCTTAGATAAAGGATTCATCAGGCCCAGTATTTCCCCGTGGGATGCTCTAGTATTATTCGTGTGCAAGAAAGACGGTTCTCTTAGGATGTGTGTAGACTACCGTTAACTCAATAAAGTCACGGTCAAGAACAAGTATCCTCTTCCTAGAATCGATGACTTATTTGATCAACTTTAGGGTTCTAGTTATTTCTCTAAGATAGACCTCAGATCCGACTATCATCAGCTCATATTTAGAGAATGTGACATTTTGAAAATAGTTTTTCATACTCGGTAGGGTTATTTCAAATTCTTATTTATGTCCTTTGGTCTTACCAATGCCCCAGCAGCTTTTATGGAATTGATGAACCATGTGTTCAAGTAGTACTTGGACATGTTCGTCATAGTCCTCATAGATGATATTCTAGTATATTCCCACAATGAATGTGATCATGCAGACCATCTTAGAACAGTACTTCAAACTCTCAGATATTATCAGTTATTTGCCAAATTTAGTAAGTGCAAATTTTGGTTAAGGTTAGTAGCATTCCTTTTTCATATCATTTCCGGTGATGGCATTAGAGTTGATCCTCAAAAGACTGAAGTAGTAAGAAACTGGCCCAGACCTGTCTCTCCATTGGATATTGGAGTTTCTTAGGTTTGGCTAGCTATTACAGATTGTTTTTTTGAGAGATTTTCTTCTATTGCATCCCCTATGTCTAGATTGACTCAGAAGAAAGTCAAGTTTCGGTGGTCAGATCTTTGCGAGAAGAGTTTTTAGGAGTTGAAAACTCAACTCACCTCATCTCTAATATTAGCTCTTCCAAATGGTCCAAATGGTTTTGTAGTGTATTATGATGCATCCAGAGTAGGTTTAGGTTGTGTCCTCATGCAGCATGGTAAGGTCATAGCCTACGCCTCCAGACAGCTTAACTTCCATAAGAAGAATTATCCTACTCATGATCTTGATTTAGCAAGCGTAATCTTTGCCTTCACGATTTGGAGGCATTATCTCTATGGAGTTCATGTAGATGTCTTCACAGATCATAAGAATCTTCATTATGTCTTTTCTTAAAAAGATCTCAATCTTCATCAGAGAAGGTGATTAGATCTTTTGAAAGATTATGACATGAGCGTCTTTTATCATCCGGGCAAGCCAACATAGTGGCCAACACTCTCAGTAGACTATCCACGGGTAGTGTTTATCATGTTGAGGACAGTAAGAAGAATTTAGCTCAAAAAGTCCTTCAACTTTCCAGACTGGGCGTTAGCTTATTCAATATAGATAAAGGTGATGGATGCGTTCAGAGTAGTTCAGAATTATCTCTAGTTTCCAAGGTGAAAGAAAAGCAAGATAGAGATCCCAGCCTTGTCAAGTTGAAAGAGTCAGTTCAGGATCAGAAAGGTGAGGTTTTATCCCAAGGAAGAGATGATGTTTTGCGTTGTAAGGGTCATCTCTGTGTTCCAGGTGTAGATGAATTAAGGTAGCGAATTCTTGCAGAAGCGCATGGTGCACACTACTCTATTCATCCAGGGGCCACAAAGATGTATCGCAATTTATGGGAAATCTATTGGTGGAGTGGGATGAAGAGAGACATTACAGATTTTGTGGCTAAGTGCTCTATATGTCAATAGGTTAATATAGATCATCAAAAGTCTAGTGGATCCATGCAGGAGTTCCGTATTCCTACTTGGAAGTGGGAAGTTGTGAACACGGACTTCGTGATGGGTTTTCCTCGAACTCATCATCAGCATGATTCATTCAGGGTCATTGTAGATAGAATGACCAAATCAGCTTATTTCCTTCCAGTTCATACCTCTTATTCAGCCGAGGATTACGCCAAACTCTATATCAAGGAGTTGGTCAGATTGCACAGTGCTTTATTATCCATTATCTCAGACAGAGGTACCCAGTTCACCTCTCATTTTTGGAAAGTATTCCAAAAGGGTCTTGGTACCCAAGTTCATCTTAGTACAACCTTTCATCCTCAGACAGATAGTCACACAGAAAGGACCATTCAGATGTTAGAAAATATGCTAAAGGTGTGTCCAATCTATTTCAAAGAGAGTTGGGATGACCACTTGCCTTTGATTGAGTTTGCATACAATAATAGCTATCATTCTAATATTCAGATGGATCCATTCGAAGCTCTCTACGGTAGGAGATGTAGATCTCCAATTGGTTGGTTTGAAGTTAGTAAGAACTCAGTCATAGGTCCTGGCTTGGTATTCGATGCCTTAGAAAAAGTCCAGTTAATTAGAGAAAGACTTCGGGCTGCTCAGAGCCGATAGAATTCTTATGCAGATGTTCGTAGAAAAGATCTCGAGTTTGAGATTGGTGATCATGTCTATCTAAAGATCTCTCCCATGAAGGGAGTGAAGAGAGTTGGCAAGAAGGGAAAGCTCAGTCCCCGATATGTCGGTCCCTTTAAGATTCTCAGTCGCTTTGGTAAGGGAGCCTATGAGCTTGAATTGCCTTCAAATCTAGCCTCAATTCATCCAGTCTTTCATGTCTCTTTGCTGAAGAAGTGCATAGGTGACCCAGCAGTTATAGTCCCTATTCAGAGCATTGATGTTCAGAATAGTCTCTCTTATGAGGAGATTCGAATCAAAATTCTAGACTATCAGACTCGTAAATTAAGGAACAAAGAAGTCCCTCTAGTTAAGGTTCTTTAGCAAAATCAGTCCGTCAAGTGAGCTACTTAGGAAGCAGAGGCAGACATGTGTACCAAGTATCCTCACCTCTTCTTCGCCAACTCAAATCAAGCTCAAGGTAACAGTTCTCCTTAAGCTTACTCAGTTTCATGCTCATGTTCCCATTAGAAATTTGGTATCAAGTACCATTGCATATTCAGTCATGCACTTATGTATCAGTTCAGTTATGTAATTATGCATCAGACATGCATTCTCATTATAAGAAACTTAGTTTTTCAAAACACTCAGTCATGCATTCATGAATCAGTTACACATGCATCAGATATGCATGCTCAGTATTATATGTTTAGCTTGTCAGTCATGTCAGTCATGAGATCATGTTCCAATTATTCATGTTCAGTATGTAAGTCAGTTATTTTTTCTCCCCTCTCAGTCAGTCTCATTCAAGGATGAATGTTCTCAAGGAGGAGATATTGTAATACCCCATACTTTTTCCTAGATAATTTCATCCCAAGAATGCCTAGTATTAGCTTCTAAATTGAATGATGACTATTCCATGAGGAATTTTCAAGGTTTTCACTTTTTGTCATGTGGTAAATTTAATAAGTTTTCCATCGATATAAGATTCACTCAAATCCGATAACCGGGTCAGAAGTTACGACTATTTTTAGTTTCCGTCATAAAACAGCGCCATATTAGTCAGTGGCGCACCGCACCAAAAGAGGAAATGACATTTGGCAAATTCCAGTAGGGGTCAACGATTATGGCGCATCGCGCCATGGCCCATGTTCAGAATTGTTCTTTTCCAGTGTCTCAGCGCGATCTTCCCCTCGTCGCATCAAAGTTCCAGGTCACAAAAGAAGGGGCAAAATGATGGCTCCACATTGCGCCATCCCTCAGTTTCCTAATCGTAAAATTCCAGTGACCCAGCGCGATAGTAACGCGTCATGCCAGGGGTCCAATTCGAGAAATTTTTACTGAAATTAAATGAAGCGTCCAGGGTTAAAAGGGTCAACTTCCTGCCCCTATTAAGGCCCTTTAACATGTGATTCAGCCACTTTTCACCAAATATACTAGTTTCTCTCAAAAACCTCTCAAGAACAACCTAGGGCTTTTCATAGAAGATTCAGAATCAAGAATTTCATCCATCAATCTTCACAAAATCATGAACCAAGGTATGCATAGTGTTCATTCATAGAATTCTTTCGTTCATGAAGCCCAAGAATCTCTTTTCTAAGTTTAAGTTTATGGATTTATTTATGAATTTCACGTTGGGTTTGTTTTGTTTATGTTAAGAATGATCCATTGAATTCAAATCCATGTTCGGTGATGAATTTTATGTGGAATGGATTTGTATAGATGTATATTCATATGAAACTATGAATAATCCCTAGATGATGAAATTAGAGATGAATCATGATGATTAATTGTTGTATAATGTTGTCTACATATGCTATCCCTACCATGTGTTTGATTAAATGCCTAGATGAAGGAACAATGCACAACTAGTATGATACCATGAAATCCCCATGTATGTACAAGTTATGCCTAGGCCAAACCCATCGATAGGACCTTAAACTTGTCCTGAAAATTCACTTAGGCCCCTAAACTAAGGCTTGTACCTGTCAGGCTCCTCAAGTCCTAAAATTGATACCTATCAGGCACAAAATGCTGAGTTGGCAAGGAGAGTGTGTTACACTCTCCTTGGGCGCGTGAACAGTAGATTAAATAATATTTTACTTTTTTTTTTAAATTAAAAAACTTATACTTAAATTATTTTATTAATATAATTTTTAATTAATATAATTTTTTATTTTTTATTTTTAAAAAGAGCCCCACCTCCTTCCCCTCCCCCCTCCCGTCTGTGTCTTCTTCTACAACAACAAGAAACCATTGAAGATGGAGACTTCTTAAGCAACAAGAAACCATTGAAATAGAGAAATTTATTTTAAGCTTCAAAATAGAGAAACACTCTTACCAATAAAATCAACAACTCTATTAACAACAACAAAATCACTAATCAATCTTCACCATTGTCAACAACATCAAAAATGTGAAAAAAATTCTTTCTTTTTTTACAAAATCAGTTAAAGAATTTTTTTTCATTTATTAATGGAGTTGTTGATTAACAACAATTATGTGTGTGTTGTTGACTGTGTGTGTAAATGATGGGGGAAGGGTGTGTGAAGAATACGATTGTATGTGTGTGTGTGTTGCTGACTGAAGCAATAAAAAACCATTGTTGACTGTTAAAGATGATTGGGGAGGGTATGTGTGGAGAAGACGACTGGGTAGGTGGGGGTGTTTCTTTTCTCTTTTTTTAAATTTCTTTTTAATAATCAATTTTTTATTTTTATTTTTAAAATAATTTTATAATTATTTTTTATTAATTTGGTTCTCAATACAATTTTTTATTTTTATTTTTAAATTTTTTTATAATTTTTTTGAATAATCAATTTTTTTTATTTTTTAAATAATTTTATAATTATTTTTTAATAATTTGGATCCTCAATGCCATTTTTATATTTATTTTTTAAAAAATTTTATAATTTCTTTTGAATAATTAATTTTTTATTTTTATTTTTTAAATAATTTTATAATTAATTTTTAATAATTTAGATCCTCAATGCCATTTTTTATTTTTATTTTTAAAAAATTTTCTAATTTTATTTTTATTTTTTAATAATTTTATAATTATTTGTGACTAATTTGTTTTTTTTTTAAATTTTATTTTTTTTAATAATCAATTTTTATTTTATTTTTTAAATAATTTTATAATTATTTTTTAATTTATTGGACCCACAATGCCATGTGTCATCTTCCAATTGGTCGTTTTTGCTACGTCAACGCGTGTGTGCAACACACACTTGAGCCTTTAGTTGATTGGGCAAAAAATGCCCAATTGGAACAAAATTTAGGGGGGGGGGGGGGGTAAGGGGCTGGAAGGGTACAGGCCTTAGTTTAGAAGTCAAGGTGAATTTTTGGGACAAGTATGAGGTCCTATCAATGGGTTTGACCTTATGCCTATCACATGTTTTGATGGAATGCTTCTATAAATGTATTATGGATTATGATGTTAGTTATATGTTTAAGTAAGTTATGCTTGGTCAGTTTTCCTTCCATCGAGTCATGGGGGTACTTGTACCCGAAATATTAGCTGTGTATCTAAAGCCATGTCATGTTTCCGCGATACTCTCAATCAATCTATGAATCCTTAGACTTCAGACAGTGTTATAACTCAGAAAATCTCCATGATCTCATGAACTCAGTCAGTTGTCAGACATCAGTAATATTCTGTCAGTCAACAGAATTTAGCAACTCAGTCCATGTTCAGTTCAGTAAATTATGTTCAGTGTCTATTCAGATGGGAGTAGAAATTAGCACCGAGTGAACCCAAGGATGGGAACTCACCTATTATATGAGGGTGTGATTCTTAGAAGCAATCCTTGCATTCCAGAACTATATAGCCAGCATAGGTTGAGACATCATAGCCTTCTATATAAGGGTAGATGAAGTGGCTTAGCTTGCTATATGAGGGTTCCCACCGTTCTCACTAGAGTTACCTATTTTATTAGGGTCACTCATATGTTTTCCTTACTAGTGGCGCAGTATTGACACCCTTTCAATCAGGGCATAGATTGGACCCCAGTTCAGTTATAATGCATCATTTGGGGCATGTCGGTTAGATGACTACCTCCTGCAGTCTCAGTATAAGTCTTAGTAAAAGAACTTAGATAGTTCTTCAGAATTAAGGACTATCAGAAATAGTCAACTCAGACACAGTACGAAACTCAGATAATTTCATCAAATTCAGGACTGTCATATACAGTCACTCATGTTATCAGTTATATTTAGGTTCAGTAATCATGTTATCACAGTATTTGTGTTAGTTGTTATGTCTCATGCATGTATTCTCATGCTTATGATAGTTAGTCAGTTATTATTATTGTTCATGCATATGAACCCCATGCATTCTGCCTACCTCACATGCATACCAGTATATTCAAAGTACTGACGCATTTGCACTATGGTGTCTTATACCATAGGCTCAGAGACATGAGCTCCAGATCAGCAGTAGATTCCAGTTTCAGTAGTCAGAGTTAGAAGTGAGTCCTCATAATTCCAGGATATGATTATTCCCAATTATCTCATTAATTAGTTTATTAGTTGGAGTTAGTTGGGGACATGTCCTATCAGCTCCTTACTCAGATAGTTCAGTTAGTTAGAGGCTTTCTAGACTATCATATTTCATACTTCAATATTTTCAGTTATGTTTTAGGTATTCTATTACCCCACACAGATGTTATATTATACAAATTATGTTCAGTTTTGAACCTTACAACCTTTCAGCTCATGTTTCAGTATTATTAAGTATTTTATGCAATATACAGGTACAAATATCAGTCATGGGTTAGCTTGTGGTCCTTCGGGGTCATGAGCACCATGTAGCGTTCTGGGTATCAGATTTGGGGCATTACAAAGACGTTCTTATATTTGACAACTCTAAGTCTTCAAAGGTTCATCTTTGAAAATGATGTAGAATTTCCTAAAGAAACACTGAAAAATGGAGCCGTTTTTATAATGTAGGCATGAAAATACTCAAACTTCTTATGCAAAAATTATATACTGAGTGTCCTCTAAGACAACCTGTACAACTGTATAAAGACCTCAAAAGAATTGTTGAATTCATTGGAACAAAAATATATAACTGAGGATACAGGAACTAAAATGTTCTTTGTTGCAAAATTTCTTGACTTCAAAATGATTGACATTAAGACTGTCGTCTCTCAAGTGCAAGAATTATAAGTAATCATCCACGATCTCCTGTAAGAAGGTATGAATACAGTAAATACCTTATTTGAATATGTTAAATATGTTCTTAATAATAACATAACCTTTGTTATAGGTTTGATTGTCAACGAGGCTTTCCAAGTAGGGGCCATAATAGAGAAGTTGCTACCATTGTAGAAGGACTTCAAAAACTACTTGAAGCATAAAAAGAAGAAGGTATTAGTTAAATACCTCACTGTAAGATTATGTATTGAAGAAGATAACAAAGCATCTGAGAAGAGGTCAAAAGAAAATTCCGCAATCCGTGGAGCTAACATTGTGGAGTATGAACCTACCAACTCAAAGAAATGGAAGAAAGCTTATGGATAACAAAGTAATTCCCCAAAGAAAAAATTCCACGAGAAGTGCTTTAATTGTGGTAATGCTGGACATAAGTCTGTAAATTGTTGTACTCCTAAGAAATAAAAGAAGAAGGATCAAGCCAACATGGCTCAATCCAAAAATGGTGTAGATGATCTATGCGTCATACTTTTAGAATGCAACTTGGTGGGAAATCCTAAAGATTGATGGATTGATTCTGTTGTCACCAGCCATGGCTGTGGCAACAAAGAGTTGTTTGCTTCGTATTCTCAAACTCAATATGATGAGAATATTTATATAGCTAACTCCACAAAATAAAGTTTGAAGGAACAGGAAAAATTTGCTTGAAGATGACATCAAGCAAAGTGTTGACACATAACAACGTCTTTCATGTATCCGAGTTGAGAAAGAACTTGGTTTCTATATCACTTCTGACCAAAAATAGATTCAAATATGTATTTATTTTTTATAAGGTTATAATTAGCAAAGGAGAAGTGTATGTAGGAAAAGGTTATCTCACCTAGGGCCTATTTAAGATCGATGTAATGGTTGTTGAGATTAATAAAAATTCTAATTCTTCTTACATGCTTGAGTCTAATGAATTATGGCATGAACGGTTAGGACATGTCAATTACAACACTTTGTGAAAACTAATTAACTTAGATTTTTTGCCAAACTTTGAGTGAAATAAATTAAAGTGTCAAATCAAAGTATGTTAAGCATCCGTATAAGTCCGTTGAAAGGAAATCCAATCCCTTAGACTTAATCCACACTGACATTTGTCATATGAAGTCAACACCATCTTGTGGTGGGAAAAGTATTTTATAAATTTTAAAATAATTGCACTAGGTGTTGTTATGTCTATTTACTAAATAGTAAGGATAAAGCAATAGATGCGTTTAGGTAGTACAAAACAGAAGTTGAAAATCAGTTAGGGAAAAAGATCAAAATGATAAGAAGTAATAGAAGTGGAGATCAATATAAATATCCTTTTGCGGAGATATGTGTAGAAACTAGAATTATCCATCAAACTATTGCTCCATATTTACCTTAATCAAATGGGATTGTGTAAAGGAATATTCGAACATTAAGAAAAATGCCTTATTCGTAAGTTATAGCTTACCACACAACTTGTGGAGGAAAGCTATCTTTACAGCTAACCGAATACTCAATAGAGTGCCCCATAGTAAGATACTTTCAATTTCATATGAAAATAGATAGGAAGGAAACACAATTTGAAATATTTTAAAGTGTAGAGGTGTCTAGTGAAAGTCCAAGTTCCTATGCCTAAAAGGGTAAAAATAGGACCTACGACTGTGGACTGCATGTTTATTGGATATGATAAAAGCAATAAATCTTGTCGATTTTTGGTTCATAAATTCAAACATTTGGATATCAATGAAAATACGATAATTGAATCAGATAATGCTGAGTTATTTGAACACAATAATCCGTATAAAATTAGACATAAGCAGTCTAGTAGAGGGTCTAAACGACCTCGAGATGAACTAAACGAGAATGTACTTAATGATAAGAATTCAAGGCATAGTACACGTCAGAGAAAGTCAACTTACTTTGGATCATATTTTGTAACGCTTCTCCTAGAAAATGAGCCTCAAACGTTTAAAGAAGTGATGTCGCATATAGACTCATCCTTTTGAAAAAAATATTTAATAATGAGATTGATTCAATCTTGAAAAACCATACTTGGGAGTTGTTTGACCTTCCTCCAGAAAATAAACCTTTTGGTTCTAAATAAATCTTCAAAAGGAAAATGAAAACGTATGGTACTATTAATAAATACAAGACAAGACTTGTAGTAAATGGATTTGAACAAAAGAAAGACCTTGATTGTTTTGATACATACATTGTAACGAGGATAACATCTATTTGAATGTTAGTTGCCTTGGTGGTGGTATATGGTCTTGAAATCTATCAAATGAATGTGAAAACAACATCCCTAAATAGAGAATTAGAGAAAGAAATTTATATAGAACAACCTGAGGGTTTTGTGGTTCCTATGAAGAAACGAAAGTGTGCAAACTTATTAAGTCACTTTATGGACTAAAACAAGAACTCAAACAGTGACATGCAAAATTTGACCAAACCATGTTGGTAAACAGCTTTAAGATAAACGAATGTGATACATGTGTTTACATTAAAGACATTCTAAATCACAAGGTCATTATTTGTTTGTATGTGGATGATATGTTGATCATTAGTAGAAATATTTCTGACATAAATTCTACGAAATAAATGCTTGAGAGCAAGTTTGATATGAAAGACCTTGGAGTTGAGGATGTGATCTTAGGAATAAGAATCCATAAAACTCCATACGGGTTGGCATAGTCATAATATCATTATATTGAAAAGATACTTGACAAGTTCAAGTATTTGAATTTTGGTATTGCTAAGACTCCATTAGACGTGAGTTTTGCACTTCAAAATAATGAAGGTGAAAGTGACTCACAGTTGGACTACGCAAGGGTTTTGGGATGTTTGATGTATATAATTAATTTTACGCAGCCAGACATAGCATGTTCTATTAGTAAATTGAGTCGGCACATAATTAATTCTAATAAAACTCATTGGATGGAAATGAAAAGAGCTTTGGAGTATCTAAAATATACTCAAGACTATGCTTTGCATTATAATAAATATCCAGTGGTAATTGAAGGATATAGTGATATAAATTGAATCACTGGATCAAATAAAGTAAAACCCATGAGTGGATATGTATTTACTTTACGCGGAGGAGCAATCTCTTGAAAATTATCCAAATGGTATTTTTTTCGCTCTACAATGGAATCTGAATTTGTCACATTAGATAAAGCCGGTGAATAAGCTGAATGAATCCAAAATTTCTTGAAAGATATTCCTTATTTGCCTAAACCTTTGGCACTAGTATGTATACACTGTGATAGTCAAGCAATGATAGGTAGGGCAAGGAGCATGATGTACAATGATAAATCTCGTCATATAAGACGGGGACATAATACCATTAAAGAACTACTTTCTAGTGGAATTATCACTGTTGACTATATAAAGTCAAAGGATAATGTGTCGAATCCACTTACAAAAGGCCCATCTAGAGAGAGAGTTGAGAGATCATCAAAGGGAATGGGTTTATGGTCTAGGACAAGTCAACATGGCGGTAACCCTACCTAACAGACTGGAGATTCCAAGATCTAGGTTCAAAGAGATCAAACAAAGTTGTGATTGATGGTTCAACATTGTCAATATACTCAATCCATTCTCATAATGAAGATAATGTTCAGAGAACAAGGATAAGGCTTATGATTTGAATCTTTTTAATGATTTCTAAGTTTGATAGGTTTGACCAAATAGTTTGATCTATAGTATTAAACATTTAGAAATCATCTATGTAAGGGTGAAGTGGAAGCAGCTTCAAGAAGAATGTTAGTTAAGGCCTATTTTCTGTGCTCTCTTGAAACCAAGATGTGTTCATGGCTAAAATAAATAAAATCATGAGAACCATAAACGATAAAAGGTTGGTTGTATGACTTGTGTTATATAAGTGTACATTAGAGTTCGACGGTTCAAAGATATCAAATCTACCGATTGACTGAGTACATCTGATGCATGATAACTACGAAAAGTTCAAATAAAAACCCACTTATTAAGATGCAATCAGTCACTGTTTGTTGATCACACACTTGTCTGTAAATTTTTTGATAAGATAGAAATTTTCCATTCATATGGGAAATTATTGGGTTCTAAGTTAATTGTGAATGAAAAATGGAGGGAACAAATTGGAGCAAAAGTGAAGTTTCACTTAAGAAAGTCAAGGTCTCCCACATTGGTAAGAGAAAGGAACTTTCTTGTATTTATATTGAGAAACATTCCTTCAAGTGGATAGTGAGGCAAGAATAAGAGATGTCTCGCATCATCGTTGCTCGCTCTACTTGGGCTTGGGCTTAGGGTTAGGCTTCAAATTTAGATTTGGATTTGTCAATCAAACGAGAGATTAAATTTGTGGACAAAATTTATTTGAAACTTGGAAATCAAATGAAGTTTAAATCCAAAAATTCAATGAAAATATTTTTCTCCATTTGCAGATGCATTACGAATGCAGTGCGGATGCATGCACAATGCACCTCAAAGAGACGCGACCCTTCTAGGTAAAAGACACACTGTTTTGAGCAGAAGAGTGACTTTTACATGCACCTGGAGACCTGCGGGCGCAGGTGTTGTGTAGATAAAACTGGAATTTGCAAAATATCACCTACAACTACAGGTTTGGCACAGTTCCAGTGCAGACCGGCCGCAGGTGACATGATTGTTCAAAAAGTTGTCTCTTTTCATGAATCATTGCTTCTTTTTTGAAGGGACACTTAATGGCTATAAATACCTGAACTTATCTTCAGGTAAAGGTACAAATTTTGAGTGGAAAAATAATTTTCTTCTTATTCTAAAACTCTCATGTGAATCATTGAGTGAAACACAAGTACTAGAAAGACTACTTGTGTTTAAAGGTGTTGAACTTCCTTCTAGTCCTTGAAAGTTATTCTTGAACTGAATGTTGAAGTTTGTATTAAAACTTACAGATTTTGTACCTGCGATAAAACAACTTCTTGAAAGACTCCTAGCCAAAGTGCCATTGCAGTCATATCAACAAACCCAAATTTGTCACCCACTAAGAACTTCTTATCCTTTAGCTCATTATCAAGAACTTTAAGCATCTCACAAGCTTCCTCTTTACTTTTCTCCTGCCCCCTCCTTTGCATAAGAAAGTATTCACCATTTCTACCACCTACAAAACAATCACGATAATACTATCTCAATTTGAAGCAAGTTAAAATCAACTATACATATAAATTATCAACAACTATGTTAATTCTCAATCTAAATTATCCATTACTTCATACAAAATAATAACTATTCCAAGCTCTCCATATTTTTTATACTAGTTTTGCAATCATGCATTCCATGTTAGTTTTCTATCATTGTAAAATATCTGTATGGGCCTAATTTTATAATGAAAAGCAACTTGATAGTATATATACACATGGGCGGACCCACTTTGGTTCAAGTAGGTTCATATGAACCCACTTCATCGAAAAATTACACCGTATATATGTTTATATATAATCAGTTTTTATAAGTATAAAAGCATATATTTAATTTTGAACTCACTATGAACAAGTGTAGTGGCTAGTCCAGTGGAAGCGGGTTCAAATCTTAATACCTGCATCGCTAGTTTGACCCCCTATAGCAGCAATCCTTTTTTTTGAAAATTTTAAGCATTAGTAAAGGTTGTAAAGCAGTAGCATTAGTGAAAAAAAAAAAGTAAACCAACAGCCAGCAACCACGTTTTTTGGTAAAAAAAGGTTTACTTTTCAACTTTTATCCTAAAAACATGTTAATTCTCCAATCCTTAGTTCCCCCTTATTCCTTATTCCCTACAACATAAAGAAAAATAAAAGACCCCATAGCCTTCAAGCAAAAAAAAAAAAAAAATCAATCTCACATCATTCAAGAAATTTATCAAGTTTGTTCTTTGCTCTTTATTCTCTACTTTTAATCTTCTATAGATTTAAAATTATTGCGGTTAATTTTTATTTCCTCAACTTAAAAAAAAATTCTACTTAAAATTGAAGAAAATCACAATTGGTTTTCTCTTCAGTTTTAGTTACTTTTTTACAAATTTTCAAAATTCAAATAGGTACAATAACTCTTACTTTTCTAATGAAACGTTTAATTCGGCAATACAGGTTCTAAATTCAATGAAGAGATATTTCGCTTCGGTATCATCAAAGTTTCCGCAATCAAGTTCATCCACTCAAAATACTCCTCGCGTGGAAGATAACTTGAATCAATTAGAAGAGAATCATCATTCTGCTAAAAATCAAAAGGAAGGAGTAAACTTGAATTCTTTTCCGGCAGATCCAAAAGAAAGAAAGTTTATTTGGGAATATCATCAGAATGATCGTGATGAGATTAGGCAAGCATATATTCAAAGAGGTCCTCAACAATCTCGAGTTTGTGAGTTTCCTCAAAGAGATATTTCTAAATTAAAACATCATTTTAATCATAAATGGTTTAAAATATATTATGATTGGTTGGAGTATAGTGAAATTAAAGATGCCACTTATTGTTTATGTTGTTATTTATTTCAAGATGAAAGCATTCATCAAGGTGGAGGTGACGCATTTTCAAGTATAGAATTCAGAAGTTGGCACAAAAAGAAAAGATTAGATACACATGTTGGAGGGACGAATAGTGATCACAATCAGGCAAAAAAAAACTGTGAAGATCTAATACGACAAGAACAATCAATTCAAGCCGCATTTGTGAAGCCATCCAATCAAACCAAGCTTGAATACAGAATTCTTTTACAAGATTTTGATGATGTGGTGAGACTTCTTTTGAATCAAGGATTGGCATTCCGTGGACATCGTGAAGAAGAATTGTCATTGAATAACGGTAACTTTCTTAAAATTCTTTCATCGTATGCAAGTCGGTGTGATAGAATTAGAGATCTTGTGTTGGAAAAAAACTTCAAAAAATAATTAATTAACTTCTCATAAAATTCAAAAGGACATTATCACTGCATGTAAACTTGAAACAATTAAACCTATTATGGAGGATCTAAATGGTGATTATTTCTCATTGCTAGTAGATGAATCTTGTGATGTGTCACGTAAGGAACAAATGGCAATTGTTTTGCGATATGTTGATGGTGGGGGATCTGTTATGGAACGATTTATAGGAATTGTCCATGTTCATGATACTAGTATTTTATGTTTAAAAGAAGCAGTTATTAACTATCTTACTCAACATTCTTTGAGTTTATCTTGTATACGAGGGCAATGATATGATGGAGCAAGCAATATGCAAGGGCATCTAAGTGGCCTTAAAGTTTTGATTCAGCAAAAAAGTAGATCAGCTCAAGCAATTCATTGTTTTGCTCATCAACTTCAGTTGACTCTTAATGGTGTATCTAAAAAATGTCTTCAAGTTGAAGAACTTGTATTGTTGATTTCCAATGTATTAAATATAGTAGGAGGTTCTTTTAAGCGAATGGATGAACTTTGACAAGCTCAAGCAGTAAAAGTTGAAGAGGCACTAGATATGGGCGAGATTGAAACGGAACTATAGAAATTTAAATGCAAAAACTATGACATACAATTATCCAATACCAAATAAGATATTAAAAATAAGACAAATACAAGAATAGTAGATACCCTAGGAGCAAGAATAAAATTTTTACAACAATGGTATAGAATTCTATATGAAAAATATAGAGAAGAAATAAAAATGGAAAAAACATTAATAAAAAATTTAGCATGTTGCAAAGATAAAATAACACCTCAATTTGGATGTGAAAAAAGATATTATAAGAAAAGAAAAAGACATAAGAAATATAAGAAATACAAAAAATCAAAATATAAATATAAAAAACCAAGAAAAAGATATTATGTAAAAAATTATAAACATAAAAGACCATATAGGAAAAACAAATCTATAAAAAAATGTACTTGTTATAATTGTGAAAAACTAGGACATTTAGCTAGAGATTGTAAAATGCCTAAAACCCCAAAAAAGAAACAAATATCAGAAATAAAAATAGAAAATATAGAATATATGCAGATAGATTATATAGATTATGAATTAGAAAGTGAAGATAGTATATATGAAATTTCGGAGAATAAAACAGATAATGAAATAGATAGTGATTTAGATTAATCAAATGACTGAAGAATAAGATATAAAAATGAACCAAATAACTGAAGAAGATAAAAAAATAATAACAAAGGAAGAATATTTAAATGAAGAAGGAACTGATCAAAAAATAATATTTGATAATCATATTTTTGATGAAATAAAAGGAAAAGAGTTAGACCTAAGTGTAGAAAAAATATTCAAAATACCAACAATAAAAATTATATTTAGTAGGAAAAAGGAAGAATTCTACGTAGTAAGCCAAAAGGAACATGTAATAGACTGTAGATATGCAAAAGGAAGAGCTAGTATACCACTAGTAACAAAAAGAATAATTAATAAAGAAACAAGCGATAGAAAAAGTTAAGACCCAATAAAATCTATACACCTTGGAGGAACAGAGATATTGATAAAACCATGTTTTAAAGAAGGAATAGATACACCAATAGAATTATATTTAGCAGATGATAGAATTATAAAACCTATAGAAAAAAGTATAATAACTGCCATAAAAGGAAATTTAATATACCAAAAATTTAAATTTATAATAAGTGCGAATTATTTAGTAGCAATAACAGATAAAAAATATAGATAAATCATTAGTATTATATTGAAAAATATAGGAATATAACTAACTCCAGGAAGTAAAATATTTACAGCAAGATGTAAAAATCTATACGTATTCACAACAAAACATAAAATAACAGGAAAAAATAAAATTAATAAAATACAAATAGAAAGTTCTTTCGAACAATTTGTAAAAACAATTGATAATAATGATTATAGTTACAAAGACATAGATATAGAAGAAGATTTAGAACTAATAAATGATAGAATAAGTACAACAAAAAGAATAGCTCATGAAAAACCAGAATCATCAAGCTCATAAAAAAAAACAAGTTATGAAACAACTTCAATAGTTAATTTAAATCAATATTATATAACAAGAACAATAAATGAAAAAGAATATTTAATATTCTTAAACACAGGACAAGAAGAAAATTATATAGCAAAATATCTAGTAAAAAGTGAAGAAATAAAATATAATAGTAATATATGCCCAGATCTACCAAGGAGTCTAATAAACATTAAAGATATGGCAGAAAAAAATAATAATAATTGGAGTCAGAAAAATAAAAATAGAATTTGAACTAAAGGAAGAAATGCAAAAAATAGACATAATATTAGGAATAAAATGGTTAGAACAAGTAAAATCATACAATATAGAACATACACAATTATCTGTAACATATAATAAAGAAAAATTATTAATAAAAAGAGCTTTGACATGATATAAAAATATATGTACTTGTAAAAATAATAGTAGAAGGATATTATAATAGGTATTATACACCTGTTTAGGAATGTCATTTTTAGATAAATTATACCCACATATAATAACTAAAACAGATTGGTGGATTACAACACCATGTAAACAAAAAGTAAGAGCAAAAAGAGTTATTAATAAAATAAGAAAGAAAACTAATTGGATAAAAGGAAGTGAAAAAATTACAAAAAAGTTTGAAAATATAAAAAATACAAAAGACACAGTAGAACTAGTTGTATTTTCGATAAATAAAAAAGAAATAACTATATTTTCAATAGATAAGGTAGAAATAATAAAGAAAAGATTAAGACAATTATACAGTGAAGATCCATTAAAAGGATGGGAAAAACATAAAACTACTATAAAAATTGAATTAATAGATAAAAATAGTATAATAACTCAAAAACCATTAACATATAATTTTGACGATTTAAAAGAATTTAAAATTCATATAGATGAATTATTCGAAAAACAGTATATAAAAGAAGCAATAGTAAACATAATAGTCCAGCGTTTATAGTAAATAAACATAGTGAACAAAAAAGAGGAAAAAGTAGAATGGTGATTGACTATAGAAATTTAAATGCAAAAACTATGACATACAATTATCCAATACCAAATAAGATATTAAAAATAAGACAAATACAAGGATATAACTACTTTAGTAAATTTGATTGTAAATCAGAATTTTACCACTTAAAGTTAGATGAAAATTCTAAGGAATTAACCGCATTTACGGTACCACAAGAATTTTATGAATGGAACGTATTACTATTTGGATATAAAAATGCACCAGGTAGATACCAACACTTTATGGATAGTTATTTTAAACAATTACCTAATTGTATAGTATACATAGATGATATACTACTATATACAAAAACTAAAGAGGAACATTTAAAATTATTAGAACAATTTACAGATATAATAGAAAATCGGGAATAAGTTTAAGTGAAAAGAATGCCGAAATTATGAAAAACCAGATAGAGTTTTTAGGAATACAAATAGATAAAAGTGAAGTAAAAATGCAACAACATATAGTACAAAAAATAATAAATTCAAAAGAATTAGATACAAAAAAAAAATTACAATCACTTTTAGGATTAGTAAACCAAGTAAGAGAATATATACCAAAATTAGCAGAAAACCTAAAGCCATTGCAGAAAAAATTAAAAAAGGATATAGAATATAATTACAACGAAGAAGGAAAAAAACAAGTTCAGAAAATAAAAATACTTTGTAAAGAGTTACCAAAATTACAATTCCTAGGCGAAAATAAAAAATTTATATATGTAGTAGAAGAAGATGCTAGTGAATATAGTTATGGAGGGGTATTTAAATATAGATATGAAGAAGAAAAATTAGAACATCATTGTAGATACTACTCAGGTACGTTTAGTGAAACAGAAATAAAATGGAAAATAAATAGAAAAAAATTATGTTCATTATATAAATGTTTATTAGCATTTGAGCCATATATTGTATATAACAAGTTTATTGTACGAACAGATAATACACAGGTAAGCTGGTGGTTAACAAAGAAAATACAAAATTCAATTACAACGAAAGAGATTCGGAGACTAGTATTAAATATATTAAATTTTACATTTACAATGGAAGTAATTAGTACTAACAAAAATGTTATTGCAGATTACATATCAAGACAAAGCTACACTGACTGATATAATAGAAGATGATGCTTTAGAAAAAATACTCAAAACCCTAACTACGTTTTCAATGAAAGTGGACAGTATGGGTAATGAAATAGAAAAGCTAAAGACTAATGAAGTTAAACTGAAGTCTAAAGCTATGAATCAGCTAACTCAGTAGTGTGCAGAGCTATGTCGATTGGAAGATATCAAAATTCCAGAGCTAAAAGGAGACGTTAGGACACTCCATAAAATCCATAACGTTTATCAATCTACAATTGTAGGTACAAGAAAAGGAGTTAGTGGACAAAGATATCAGAACATGAACATGAATAAGATATTTGAAAAACCATTTATACCAAAAACACAAAAAGACCCCTTGTTCATACCCTCACAAATTACCACATATCGAGAAAGTTTGAACCAAGATAAAAAAAACCTAAAATCACATAACCCGAGCATACATAGAAAATATCCACAAAATACGGACTTATCTAAAATTTAAACCTAGAGCCACCGATATCCAAGAACCAAACACAAACTATATAACCCAAAAATTACAAGGTTACAACAAGTTAATCGCACTACCGAAAACCAACCCAAGCTTAGTTAAAACTTATTCCAATTATTGATTATTAAAAACTGTATATACCCATGAAAGAAATGAACTAACAGATATACCAGAATTATATAGAGCATTCACCACTTATAAAAGAATAACCAAAGGAAATCTATTTTTTATAAAGTTTTATACTGCACCAACAGAGATATTATATGACGAGATCAAACCAGTTATACAAATTGTAAAAATAGGATTAACCAGAGATATGATTATACCGGAAGATATTGTTCAGCAGCCAGAGATACCTAAAATCGAGATACCTGATTTTTTTGCAAATAAATGACTTATTGGAATATCTACAATTGTTCAAGAATTAGCAAATAATTATATCAATGGAAACCCTATATGGAGCTATTATTCAAGAAATCATCAAATGATTTATCCAAATTCAAGAGAACTACGAAAAACAGATATGGAAGATGCTAGATAGTGGATTCTGACATTACTCAACCCAGAGCAACAACTAACTGCAAGAGTAATTAGGAAGGAATTTATTTCAGAAGAATTATTAACAAGATATTTCAAAATGATAGGACACAAATATCCAGACCATCTATGTTCAAGATGTAATGGAGAAGATAATATTATCCCAGAAGTTCAACTACAATAGAAGAAGATAAGGACGACAGCTGAAAGATACACGACAAAAGATAGAAAGACACGGAGTAATAATAGAAAGATAAGAAGACGAAACATTGAAATATGAAAATGACATATGGAGAATGATATGACTTTGAGAAATGTGAAATACGTAAATTATGTAAACATTTACTATTCTTATTATGTAGGCTAACTAGCCTTTTTGACTTTTCTTGTTTTTTTTTTGCACTTGCCATTTTACTTTTTAGGACCATTATTAATCTTTTATTTTCTTGACAGATGTAAAGTATGAATAGTATAAAGTAGTTTACACGTTTTCTTTTTAGTCTATAAACATGTAAGTCTTTGGCAAAGTTAAAGGCAAGACTTTCATGTGTTGAAAGAAAGCCTTCCTTCTTGTACACACATTTTTTTTTTGAATATTTAATAAAAAACAGATATATTTCTAAGGAAAATCTATGGATAACAAAGCCCAGAATTATCAAACCTACCAAAAAAGGTATATTTATTTACGATTATGAATAGTAAATTCATAAATTCCTGACAATCATGATATGATAAAATAAGTTCATGTTAGTTACTTTATGGTAGAATTATTTGAAGAATAGCATATTAAGAAGTTTATTAGCAAAGTGGAAAAGGAGAAAAATCCCTAAGAACTATGTCATCTTAAAGGTGAAACCGGTGAGGCAAGAAAGTCGTAATAAGAGAGTAGCCAGAGTAGAGGCGCCGTGTAAGGGAAAAGTATCCAGATTATCATGCTAATAGTGATCGAAGAACATGTTATTTAAGAATAATCTAGTATATAGTAATCTAAAATGATCATATTTTGTTATGTGTATGATTGAAGGAAATATTTTAAAATAGCATGATATGAAAAATGAATACTTATTTATCTGACAAAATGGTAGATAAATTTGAAATATTTGTTTTGTATGTACTTAAGGATATAGAAAATATAGATATAAGAAAAAACACATGGGAAAAAATATTTGATAAATATTTTATGACTAGAATAAATTATATATCACCCCTACCTACCTACTCTTACAAATATCTACATGTCAAACCTACACATCAACCATGATAAATTACGTATATTTAGAATATTGGCAAATGGACATGAAAAATATACAATTAATAGAAAGACTAATGAAAACAAATCTGAAAAAATATATGAGAACTAAAGATACAAATTATATAGAATTCCTTAACGAAAATATACAAGAATTATTAAGATTAAAACAAACAACCAGTAAATATTATGATAAAGCATTTAACAAACCATAAATTACTAAAATTTAATTCCAAGTTATCCAAGTTATTCATAGAAACCTAAGCATCATATGAACAATATGACAAGCTATATATCTGATGAAATTAAGATGCTTGTTTTATATATCATTAAAGACTTAGAAATAGAAGACATAAAGAAAATAATATAGGAAAAATATTTCATGAAGAATCATTAAGTCTAGAATGGTTAGAAGATATGCATGATCTTAGTTTATATTATTCAGATACTTATTACTCAGATAATAATAGTTATTATTCAGATGGATATTATACAGATTAAAAATGTTAGAATATATTAAAAGAGCTAGAGAAAAACAAATTTGGCTATACGAAGAAATTAATTATAGAAACCAACTTAGAAAAGGAAGAAAAAAAATTAAAAGAAAGATTAATTTGGATAGATAAAACCATGAAACAACTAGAATTAAAAGACAGTTTAGAATATGATTTAGACATGAAATTATTCATAGAAGAAAAAGACAGGATAATTAACTAAATAGATAACCTAGAATTTAACATCAGATATAGTACAATTAGAATAAATTATTACATAGAAATTTGCAGTATTACAACTACTTTAGGATAAAATGATAAACTATGAATATTTAAAATATTGGAGACAAGATATGGAAGAAATAAGATTAACAAAAATACTTATGAAAGAGAATTTAATTGAATATTTTAGAACAAAATAAATAGAATATTTAGAATACCTTCAAAATAATATACAAGAATTACAAAGACTAAAAGAAAAAACTAAAGAATATTACAGTAAAACATTTAATCAAATACAATTTATTCACCCCCCAACATATGAACATCAATAAAATTAAAATAAATAAATTAAAAATAAAAATATTTAGAAAAGTTAAGAAACATCCACGCACAAATAAAAATAGATCCATTAGAGTTATAATAGATCTATTTAAGTTATCCGCACCCCCAACTTAGTGATGTTGGTGAAAGATTTTCTAATCTAGAAGGACTTGGTGACCTTTCCGAGGAGCTAGTTGAGACAAAAAAACACTTTAATTATCCTCTTGTGTTTCGTATTGTAAAGTTTGCATTGCTCCTGCCGGTTGCCACTGCTACAGTTGAAAGCCTTTTCGGCAATGAAGTTGATCAAGAGTGAATTGAGAAATCTAATGGATGATGGCTTCATGAGTAGTTGTATGGTATCTTATATAGAAAAAAATATTTAATACTATTTCTGATGAAAGTATTATGAATAGGTTTTAAGAAATGAAAATTCGTAGAATAGTATTGTAATAATATGTTTTAGTTAATCAAACTTTGTTTTGTTTCATTTGTTGTGTATTTATTTTTTATATATTAAACCCACTTGGTGAAAAGTCTGGATCCGCCACTGTATATACACATAACACAATATAAGTAAAGATTACAAGTAGTATCGGTAAGTAGTGATCAATTAATTTGAAGCATTTATTTTAAGAAAGATGAGTTAACTAATATGAGACGGATGACTTACTATTGCTATTTCATTCATATTTATCAGATCATTTATTACTAGAATTTATGAGGTTATTTAATTGCCAACCATATCACTGATGTGAGGAGAAAAAAGAAAAGTACTGTCCATATTATAGTCAAACTAGAAAACAATACAAACTTGCCTTTATGGAGGATTACTTGGATGTCAATTTTCATAAAGGCTTAACTACTGGCATATACTAGAAGTGATTCGGTATTTTAAAAATATTTTATATTGACAATCAATAAAATCTAATACCAAGAAGAATAAGATGATTTATATGCTTGTCCCCCATTATTTCATCAAGTTCTAATGTGAAATTAAACAGTAATACAACACAGTTCTTGGTATGTGACTAGCTAGCTTTTTCTATCAAGTAAATTTTACTAAGAAGAGAATGTAGAACCGAGAACCATTAATTCTAAACAAGCTTAATTCTATAAAAAAAAACATTGATTTTAGTTTCTTTTCTTTTGCATACATATACATAACTGCATCTGCATAATTCGTCCTAAAGATTTTATTCCGACACATAATTAATTCGAAACTCCATAAGATGAACGTGGATGATGTGCTCATTTTTGAGTAGAAGCAGAAGCAGAAGCTGCAGCTCGAGCACGAGCTTGGACGAAAGCAAGCAACTCATCTCTTCTTGGAAGTGGATATTCCTTCACTTGGCTACAATTGATATACTCATCTCTCCAAGCACAAAAATTTGGAAATTTTTCACTTGTTACTAATTCAACTCCAGTGGCTTCTTGAAAAACTCCTAGCCAATGTCCCACAAAATTAGCAGTAATGTCAGCCAACCCAAAATTGTCACCCACAAGGAACTTCTTGTCCTTGAGCTCATTATCGAGAACTTTTAGCATCTCACAAACTTCCTCTTTAGCTTTCTCTTGCTCTTCTTTAAGAAAGAAAGTATTCACTACTGCTGGCACCTGTAAATTACACACTCAAAACTTAACAACAGTTACCGTAATATTACGTCTTAGGCCCGCATTTGGCCACAAATATTCATTTTTTTCCAAAGTTTTTTTTTTTTTCACTTTAGTTTGTTTAAAAAAAGATGTTTGACCATAAAAATTTCAAGAAAACAAATCTTAACGTGGTTTCACTTTATTCACTCACACATCTCTCACAAAAATTCAAAAACAACTCCAAATTAATTATGCTATTAAATAGGTAAATGCTCATTGACAATGATCGCTATATTTAAATACGCTGCATCATTTTACAAAATCATGAAAAGTATTCCAAGATGATCTCGAATTTTTTTGTATAAGCTAGACCTGAAGTAAATGCACTCATATGACTAAATCATATTGACAACTAACTGATACCACCTGTTAGGAGTATCAAATAGGAGAGCTGGATTAAATTTGGATGGATTAATGAACAGTCCAAAAGCTACTTGGATTAAAATGGGCTAAGTAACGGCTCATAATCCAATTTACCCAAACAAAAAAAAGTTTAAAATAATTTTTTAATTTCTCGTGGATTAATTTGGTTCACATATCAATCTAAACTTCCAGTCGACTGAATTAGGCAGGTCAAAATGGATTCATCATTAAATTGACGGATCAAAATAAACTGAGCTAATAAATAAACATATCAGAATAGACGAATCTGCCACCCCTATTTGCTATAAAGATCTTGTTTTTCACTATATATTGCGTATGGAGGCATTGAGATTACATTAGTATCAAATAAAAGTTTACTCAATTATGAAGATAGCAATATATAGCATGAAGAAGAATATTTACCTTATCATCAAGGTACTTAGACCAGAAACGAGCTAAAGCTCGATCATAAGGGTCTTTAGGCAAGATGGAAGGCCCTTCAAATGTCTCATCAATGTATTCAACAATTATCAGTGACTCACAAATGGGCTTTCCATTGTGAATTAACACTGGAATTTTCCTGTGAACAGGATTGGATTCAAGAAGCAGAGGGCTCTTATTTTGTAGATCTTGTTCTATAAATTCATATTCCACACCTTTAATCTTTAAAGCCCATTCAACTCTGTGATTAGCAGGGCTATACCAAACACCAAGTAACTTCACTTCTGCCATTTCTCGACTTTGGTCAACTGTTTATTTTTTTTTTGCTTCACTATGTTGAGGGAATTTTCATGTGGCTGTTATCCGTAATGGCCTAGTCTTCTTTTATAGATAGAGGGAAAAATAGGGAAGTTTCTTGAGACTTTTTGCTCTAGGTGACAAAAAGTTTTAAAATGAGATGTAGGACTCGATTTTTGTTGTTCATTGTTGCTGCTAGTGGTGTATATAGGTTGGGTTGGTTCAGGTTTTATTAAAATAAAAAATCAATCATGTCGGTTTATTAAAACTATAAATCAAATCAAACCAACATAAAATTATTCTTTTCAGTTTAATTTTTAGTCTGTTTTTTTGGATTTTTTGATTTTTTTAGTTTTTTTTTCATTTTTTTATAATCTTTAGTTTTTACAATTATATTGTGATCGAAGACTAGATCAAATATGTTTTCACTCATATGCTAATGAAAAATCATAACTATGAAAAAATGAGGAGCGAAAAATTTTCTTGAAGCTAAAAAGTGAGATGGAGAGTGAAAAGTTTAGGTTTTAAGTTTATATTGGATTTTCCATCATTTAATTAGCAATTAATGGACAATTATTACAACTTAAAGGCTCAAATCTAAATATATATCTACATCTACTTTAAAATTATTGAAAATTACTAAAACTAGTTAAAAAAGTATTTAAAAAGTAGATTATAATTAATATTTTATTTATAAAAAACTTTGAATATTATATATATATATGTGTATGTATGTATATATATTATGTCGGTTTGATTCGGGTTAGGTTTGACTATTTTTTTTGTTAACACCAAACCAAACCAAGAATGATCGTTTTTTTTCTAACGCCAAACCAATCAAACCAAACCATAAGTCGTTTTTTTTCTCGGTTTGATTTGGTTCGTCGGTTCGGTTTGACTTGACAGTTTGGTCCGTACACCCCTAGTTGTTGCTGCTTTATTCACCACTTATGCTTCATTATCATCATCTTATATTTCATTATCCTCTTCATATTCTTCGTATTGACCATTGTTGTTGTTGATGTTGCTGCAACTACTGCTCTTTGACCAATTTCTTAGGTCAAATTTTATTTCGTACATCACTTTCAACTTTGACATTTATTTGATAGGAGACTTTGGTAAGTCAAATTATGCTTTTTAGTTGAATTTGTCATCAGGGTAACTGCTAGTATGCTGTTTTTTCAACAATAGCTAGCACACGAACATGAATACAACATAAGAGCCATCTATTTAAAAAGATGTTGCACC